>NW_019211877.1:0-122241 GCF_002443255.2 Varroa destructor | reverse complement strand
ATATTCCACATATCTGCGTGATTTATTATTATCGAATGCTTATGTTTTGATCGTATCAGATTTTTACTTTTCTCGCCACTCATAATTTTTTGCACCTAATACCGTTTTACTCTTGAGAACTAGAGGGGAAGAAAGATGGGGCCGTGATAGAAGGCATCTCAAAAACTCTCATTGGTCGTGGTCAATGTCGTAGCGATTACCGGCAGGCCTACGAACCTTCGATGGTCACCTGACAAAACAAACGTCAATCTAAAATCAGCTTGTTTAAACATGAGTTATTTTTATTTTATTTTTTTTTTAAAACAAGTTTATAGCATTTTTCGATCCAGTAACAAATGTCAAAGATAATAGCAAGGCAAATATAGTGATAACCGTGTATTTTAATTTAAAAAATTAATGGATGCTTTATTATAACACGATTTATAACGTTGCACAGATCAGCATATATTTTTCTAAGAAATATGAAATCCATTTTTGACTGTGAATAAGATATCTCTAAACTTACTTATAACATAATATACAGTGGCACTGGTTCAGTAGTTGCTCGTGTGTGCTTGATATCTGTGTCATAGCCTGATGTTTTTAGATTGCACAGATCATTGCAGTTTTGCTCAACTTCAGAGTTCTGGATGTGCTTAAAATAGATAAAAAAAAAAAAGTTAAATATATGAGAAACAAAAAGACTTACAAAATGTATGGGACAGGATCTATAAGATGGACTTTAGTAGTACTGTTTTCGGCAACACGAAATAATATATTATTTATTATATATACCATCGTAGTAGATCTTCACCTCATATTACATCAAGTGGAGATATACCTATCATTTAGGTCTACCTAACTTGTATATACAATTGTTTTAGTATTCAAGACTTCGTATTTATGCTCGCCTCATGACCGACAATATAGAATCGATCGCTAAATGGTAGAAAATAACGAAGAAGTTAAATTCTAGCCTTACTCGCATGCGTACGTCATTCGCGTCCTAGAAATATTACTAGCATTATATTACATCTGGTTGTACGTTTTATCTATTATGTTGATTACGTTAAACCCGAACCACTGTTGCATTCTGTTAGATTGATCGATCGGATGATAATGGACTACAAACTCGATAGCGTTAAATTCTGGTCCAAACATCACCGAGCTTTTTGCGCCTCTAAGAATGAATCTTCGTCCCGTCTTCAATAGCGTCGATGCTTTAGAAGAGATTTAAAAAAAAAAGACGAGAAATCTCATATGCACTTAATAAAGTAGACAGATGCACGTAATTGCTCCCACGGTAAAAAAAAACAGTCGTTTCTGTACAGTAACAATATCGGGAATAGGAAAAGAATGCTTTACGACGTAAGAATAGATAATTAAAAGCTAAAAAGCCTTTAACAATGATTTTTCTGAGGATTTAGTGGAATTTGAAGGACATTCCGTGCAAAACCGTATTACATAGTTTACTTCGTGTAGCTTCGGCAAGCCCGAAAACTGTAGCAGGTCTCGTGCTAGAGTTCTTTCGCCATTCCAGAGTAGAATTCATCTTTTACGTCATTTGACTACGACCTGGGGAACATACTGTTCGAAACAAGTTTCGTAAGTATATACAAAGTCGATTTATGAATGAATTTCCTCTATGTATACCTCCCTGATTCGTCGAGTAATGTTTTTTATTCAATCGAGAAAGGCCATGGTAAACCAGAGAGATAGAGCCTCCTAACAGAGGCTAGCTGCTCCCCCATAATCATCAAAAGAAATTAGGATCGACTTGGCATCATTTAATTGACACTAAGAAATGCTTGCTGAAGTCCAACGAATTTAACGTAATAGAGTACTTTAGTTCCAGTAAAAAGAAGATATGTCATGGGGTCGTATGTAAAGGGTTGTTTGATAGGCCATATATAAATGAATATATACGCAATTCAACTTTTTAGCAAATAAATTTAGCTAATAGCTTTTCAATCTTTAATTCATGGGATCGTTTCTCGCGCTTTCTCGGAAACCAACTCCTAACTCTCACCAATTGATGCTTCCCATCAGAGCGTCGCAGAAGGCCCAAAAGGTGCCGTTGAAGAGCGATAGCGTCAGATTACAGTCGGTGGCACACCTCCGTATCACTCTCAGTAGCGATGGCGGCGTATTTACATTTACATGTGGTCGGCAATCTGGCTGGTCGGACTCGGGGGGAGCAGAAGTTGGCCAGAAACGAACCCCCAAGTGCTAACGGATAAACCTTCGTAGAGAAATAACGTGAAACGAAGGTATGTCAATATCAGAAAGGTTTCCTAATAGATAGCCTTCCGGATCTTATTCCTAATAGTTATTATATTGGCTAACTTACGTTATTCGGATTCTGCTGGTTATCATTTTTTTACCGCTCCTGTCGAAGGGGAATATTTTCAGTGCTATGAAAAAATCAGCAGACGTATGCGAATATGTCAAAACGATACTCTTACTGAGATTGGGAAAAGTAACAAGCTTTTCTGTGCTATCCTCAATGATCCCTTTCCTGGATGTTTTTTTTTTACCTTCACGGCTCAGTGTCACTTAAGCACATTTTTTTTTTTTATATTGAGAGGCTTTTTGCTCCCACATAAAGCCCTATGAGACCGGTTCGCTACCTGAAATATATGGTTGTAGCTGACATGTGGAGCCAAACAGTCGCAAACTTATTCAAAATGCGAAGTGGACATTTTGGTAGGTAATTAATTTTGCTTCTCCAACTTGAAATCGATAGCCGCAGGCTGTATTGAGCAATCTTGTAGATATGGCAGTATAATTTTTATGTATTGCATGCAGAAAATTCCCTAGACAAGCTTTAAATCTAATATTACTAGCAATTATTTTTCAACGAGATGTGAGCGCTGAAAGTAGATGCAACTTCAACATGAGCCTGCTATATTATGGGGTTGACAATTGAATGGTTTCGACGAATGCTGTCAAAAAGGGGCAGACAACTATAAATAGGTCCGAGTACAAGGTGACATCTACGTATTAATATACTTTTCCTTTTTATCTTTCGTCACATATTCGAATATATCCAGGAGTTTCGCTATCGCGGCGCATCAGAAAGTCTATCTTACCACTAAGAATTTGTACTTGGATGAACGCCATGCAACAACAACAGTTTTCAAGTTTTTATCACTACTTACATATCAGAGAGCTAGATTTATAAGTGAAAGACCCTTTTTGGATTAAGTTTTTTGAAGACAGCTCAGATTAAAGTTTGAGCGAGTTAGTTAGACGCGCAAATTACTCTTGGCGGCGCTTGGCTAAAATTCACGATTGCTTATGTATGTATCCACTACGATGGATAAGGAAATGTTTATTCCAAAAGTTGTCAATAATGTTTTCGGGGTTGCGCGGTATGACCCAGATTGACTAACTTTCCCTTGTAGAAAAATGTCGTGCAGTCTGTCTTGATACTTCGTTAAAATACAAAAAGCATGTTCCAGCGCAAGCAAAATCGAGAGAACCTTGATTTTTTTCAAAGCAGGATTTAGAAGATTCGAAAACTTAGTTCGTTTAAGTGATTCGGCCTGTTAAAACGACCGGTGACAATGACGTCATGTTATCTTTCAATAAGTTGTTCTTGCAATAATGTCGATACTATAGTCTTCGTTACAACTAGCACCATTGGACTGTGCAAGATTGAAGTTAGGAGTCAGCTGTTTATAACAAATTTTTCTATACAGATAACTAGGTCTCAGCGTTAGATGTCAAGTACTAGCCGAAGGGAGCACAGCTGCTATCCCAGCAAATGACGATGCGACGGTCTCCGACGTGACCACTTACACTCTCTTCTTGCCACTGGAATAACTAAAACAGCAGTTCAATACTGCTATAGCTTTCAGTGAACAGGCGATCAGCTGGATATTTCAGTCAGCGCCAGCGGGAGAACAGCGAATCCAGGTTGCAGGCGTGCGAAAATTTCAGCAGCTGTGAGGGACGCCGGCGTCAGAAACCCATTTTAGCCGTTTCATCTCCTTTTCAGCCTTTCAACGCAATAGTTTTTTCTCCTAAATATGTCCCGACTAACGCTGTTCTTAATTTCGTTTCTGTTTGTGCTATATACTTGTCTGTACGAGGTACAGTAACTAATTTAGCGTACAAGTTGGGTCGTCATCAAGTGCTGAATGACACTCATGACCATTGCTGGGGGAAAGCCTCCATGTCTCTCCCGTTGTGTACGTATATGCGTTCGTATATATATTTTTTCTTGTGATTCTTAAAATCATGGTTGGTATGAAGTTGTCAGGAAGTTACTGTTAAACCCGAGAAATTTAGATTTTTGAATGTCTTTAATTTTGCTGAGCTTGGAGGATGCATATGTCGTAGTTGCCATTGTGCTATTTAAATAGGGCGATCACAACAACACAATTTTTGTCTCACAGAAAACCCAGATACGCGGTATAGGTACTAGATATAAGGCAGTGCTTCAGCAGACAACAACATTGCCTGGCTAACTCCCGAAAAAGGGCATCAAACCGCCGAATCGGTTGTCCAGCAACTTTTTGGAACATGCGTGGGCGCTTTCGGTTTTGGACCAATTAATGGTCTAGCCTATGGTCACATAGAAATGCATGTGTTTTATTTTATTTACTATTATTTTTACATTAATTCATTTTAATAAGTCTACAACGCTTTGTGTGCAATAGCAAAAGAGCAAATTAAAAGAATTGTACGAAGACATCAGGATAACTATAATGTACTGTCCCGCGCAAAAGGGGCTGTATGATTACTGCAGCGGGATTATTTCATTTACCGTTTAAATCCGTTTAAGAAGGTATTCGTGAGCTTGAGTTTTTTAAGCAAGTCTTGAGGTCATCACTTTCACAAGCTGCGCCTCTAATGTGGTTCAATCAAAAGCGGAAACAGCTCAAAATCCGAATAATAAAAAAGACATTGAGGCAACCGCTATTTTAATTCTTTCAAGATAATTTTCACGACTTTTGCGGAATGCGGCTTAGTGTAACCAGCTTAAGGATCACGTTATCACATGGCTATTTGAGCGGTTCAGTGCTATCAATACGTTGTTGATCATAGCTCGAAATTCGTGAAACCTTACGTCTGTTTTCGCAAGTTGCAAAGCTTTCGTATAAGGCGGAAGTAAACTCCGGGGGTACACCAGCGGTCTTCAAAAAAAGGCATAGCCTCAAGCGTCATTACCAAGACGACCAGCTGTTGGTAGGACATACCCTTCTTTGCAATACCTCACCACAAAATTGCCAATTTCCTTACCCGTAAAAAGAGTAGAAAAGACGCCTTTTCGAAGAAACTCATTAAACAGCGCTGGTATAAAGGCAATCTTAGAGCGCTCGTTACTTATTCGATCCGGTCTTGGGGTGCCGATCTAAAACGGCCTAAACGATTTGCGTCATCAAGTCAGCCTCGATGTCTGTCTTTTCACTGATCGTCTACTCCCTGGTTGTCAAGATCATGAGGAAATTTTGTGGTATCGAAGCATTCGATCCAAACACAGCAACGAGGCAGCTTATTAAGGTCGATCGACTCATTGGGCGCCAGGTCGAGACCTGTCAGCAGAGTCATTTGTAGGAGCAACGTTCACGTAGCTGAAGGTGTCTTTTAATATTGAGTGGCAAGGTATACAGGAAAGACTCGTTATCTTATCATCAAGACCATTACTATCTAATCTTTATTTCAGATATTCGGGTTGATATAGTATCCACAACGTCCCTTTCCTTGCTTTGCAAAAAACGTCTTTGTGTGGCTCCACAGCGTTTTTAGTCCCAGTCCCTGTTATTACTAATTTATCGGGCGTTATCCTGATGTTGGTAGGACATCTAAAAGTGAAGGAAGGCGGTAATAATTCAACTTGAGGATTAGCTTGATTGCTTGATAACTCGATTAGCGCAACATATCAATTTAAATTAATCGTCTCTAAAATGTAAGATTTCCACTTTTTGCTCATATTGGCTAAAGCCCTTTGACCCTACTTTTCCTTTTCTGAAGACGATTTTTTTCTAAGATCATAGCAATGAATAAAATCGTATTTATCTCGTAATTTCCCAGAATCAAATCTATCGCGTCAGTATATCATATTTTAGAGGAAAAACATCCGACTGAGTATGGACTTGCCTTTTCAAACGTAAATCTGTAGATCCACAAGTTATGGTCGGGTTGAATCTGCTGTACTGTAAAGTTAAGAAGTTATGTGTCTATCTTGATTTACGGTAGTCTCTCTTAAATATATCAACAGATAGATAAAACGAAGATGTTGATCAAAATTTATTACTTATATTAAGAGTTATTTTGATAAAAGCAACGGTAAATGAGTTATCTTAATGGTAAAAGATACTCTGAAGCGCATCCATTGTTGTGTGAAGAAACTGCGTGATATACACGTATCACCATCGGGAATATGTACCTGCAGCAAGGACATCTTACGGTCTGTCGACCCCACAAAATAAATCTATTTCACTAAAATCCTATGTAACCTTTGGGCATAGTTCAAAGAGTACTTTTCATAGGATTCCTCGCTTATTTAGCAACTTCAATCGTGCGTAATTCTTAATCCCTTAAGCAACTAAATACATACACGAGCTAATTGCTTTGTCTTAGTGACTTAAGTACTTTATGCAATACTTTTTCATGCAGAACTTCTGGAATGATGATATCGTTTTCGTTTAATTGACATCCTTTACGTATTGAGAGATTTTTGACACTTGGTGAAAATGTTCACTCATCAAAGTGGCGATCGGTTTTTACGTGGCCCACTATCTAAGTGTAGTATCTGTCGGCGCGCTTTCCCTTGCCGCTCTGTTACTGGCATACAGGATGTCGTTTCTGATCAGTTGCTGTAGGGGCCATGTTCCTGAGTCATGAAAGCACATCAGAGTTCAGCTGTTCGCTTCAGAACACAAAAGTTACAAAGGATGTCCCCTTTTATTGCAAGATATTGTTAATGTAGGTTTGTGATCAATGCGTGGAATACATTTTTTTTACTGTAAATTTGCTTCCTGGATCATTGACGAGGCAAATATCGGGACGAAAGCTTCCCTACCTGCTTAAACGTAGTTTTGCCCGCGTCTTGTGAGTGATCAACTCGCATAATGGGTACCCATTTGACGATGTTTATGAAAAAGTAAATTGTTACAAGGTAGCTAGCTTAAACTTATAATGGCTTAGGAACAATGTCTGATTGCGAACTTGATGTAGAGCATTTAGCCGCCATGGTAATCAACCAACTAACTAATGGTACATAGTTACACATAATTACACTTAATGCATAACTTAGAATGACTGCAGTTATATTCTTTATAACTATAACGTAGAAAGAACACACTTTCTGCCTCCCAATGCCATATGAAGTAATCAGACCGCCTGAGCGAGAAAGTACTAACTTAGACAAATGCCAAAGAAACATAAGAAAAACAATAACTTTTTCCCAGTGATTTGTCACGCTGATAATCATTTATCATTTATGTTATTTTATGTAATGAGCTCTATGAGGAAGGCCTATCCATTCCATATGTACTGAGTGCCAAACAGTAAAGGTTATATATAAAGGGAGTGGCAGAAGTCTCTCAGCAGTGGAAATACGTGTAAAAGTGGCAGAAAATAGCCCTGTTTTTATAATCGGAGCGGATTAGCTGTGCCCCACATTTGCACCCATTTTTATATTCCCATTATATTATGTTATAAACATACTACAGATGCAATCCTACCGTTGTGTGATTATATTACCCAATTAATCCACGATTCCCTGCTTTATCTTTTCTTCATCCCTGCTTTATCTTTTTCAGATCTGTATTTACGCGTCTCTGTAGTCGAATATCTTCGTTCCTTCCAGATTTGACGCTAACAGCTCGAAGTAAAACTCTCTATCGAACATGTTATTACAATGAAGACACAGTTGTCAGCTATTCCACCAAACCTAAATTGTTTTGTTCCGATATTAGCCAGTAAAAACATTTATTGACTCATATCTGAATCGTTAGTAACTTGACCACTAATATGCGTAGTTATCATGTAATTGTTTTTGTAACTATTGCATTTTAGAAATACGCCAACTCTATAACAGGGTATTATAGAAATATATAAACAGTGTTAGGATGTTTCTGTCACCAATATGTTTTCCAATTCAGTCCGCTTTTTACGTATTTCTCGTTACTTCAGGAGACTTTTCTCGAGCTGTCTGTTTATCTTGGCCACAGCCTATATATGAAGAGATACCAAAAATAGATTGATCCGAAAAAACAAACAAGAGATGTGAATCTGGATAACCAAGTTATTGTTATAAAATTAGCAAATACGTGAAAATATGATTACTATGAAAGAAACTGTGGTTGCCTAGGCAAATATCTACTTGGTAAAAAAAAGCGGTTGTTGATACCCTGTTAGTGTGAAAATTATGAAGTGCTTTCAGAGCGTACTCATACACTTAAAAGATATTATAAATAATACATTAAACTATTACCTTCATTTTTTAATCTTCCACATTATGTATTATCAGTGAAGTCATATGTATTTAGCCATAGCAAAGAAGCAATTAAACAAGGAAGAGGCCACTATATTCAGAGCAATGCAAATAAAGAACAAACAAGCGTCTTATTCGACTAATTTACAATAAATAAAAAGACCGTACATGCCTTTAAGAACGAAAACAGTTGGAATAAGAAATTTTATTGATGTTTTATAGATAAAAATATCTTCGCCCTCCTCTAGCCCTTGAAGTGTCTAGAGCCTTGCCGTTCTCTTATTACAGCGATCGCCGTTAGTTTTTTTGCCTGGTTTCATCAGTAAGTTCCATGTGGATCAACCCGGACCACCTAACGAAACCAACAATAAACGCGTGAAAAGTTTCTGTCAGCGAATATAGACAAATTTTCGCATCTAGCATTTATTAATTTTACTTCCAATGTCTAAATTTATCGCCGCATGGGACCGTTCGTAAGCGTTTCGTTCCTTGCAAATCTTGTCATAGCAAATATTTTACCTTTGTGCGCTAGACGTAAACAACAAAAACATTGAAATCCAGAGACTTTATTTGGCTGTTCTTTTTGACGCAAAAAATGCCTTCACCTGTCGGGGACGTGATCTTCAATATACGAGAAGCGCAGGATCGCGTATATTCAACGAATTATTTATTGCTCCTTAAATTATCGAAACCTTTGAACAGAGGATTGCACTGGGTTTAAAGACACGGCAGAGATGCCACAGTGACTTGTAATGGAACCAGTTTAACTAAATTCTGTCTAGGCCACTGTGTTTAAACTACGCCAGACCAAGCATGGTAGCCCATCCAGAGGAAGTAACATTGGTCAATACTGTTGAAACTAAAACAAATGTAGTTTTCCAACATATGGCGGATTCTTTTACGGAGAGAAGTTCCAAATATATTATAGCACGCTACCGGATTAGTATAAGACCCCGAACTAGCGTGGGGTAATTTCTCCCGAATCAGTTAACGGGAGTCACACTGGAAAAGTTCGCCACCGGCCCAGATGCTTCCCTTTTACGAGAAAACCTCTCCGTCATTTCCGCTCCTTTCACTTGGTTACCAATGCCAAAGAGCTTTTCACTCTCTTTTTCTAGCAAAACTGCTCTTGTTAGGGATCCCTCTGTTACCATTTGTCTTTATCTGCGCATATGCAGAAAATACTGTCCAAGTTTCCCTTTTTCTGTGACTTTCTAAGCCGTAGTTTGGTCGATCTCCTTGTTAACGTAAGCGTGTGGCATATCACCGGTGTATGTAAGGCATCATCATTTAAGCCGGAACTCCATGAGCACATATGTTAGGCGAGGCTTCCCTTATGCGGAAAATGTAATTCGGGAGGCTAAACCATCCCCTTGGGATAGTGTACAATCCATCGTTTCAGGTGCGCATAGATACCGCTCGTACATCTGCTATAGCTCCACGTGCTGCACGATTCGTCTACCTTCACTTCTTATAGTATTGAACTAACCCGTATTAGGACTGCTTAGATGCTAACGGTGCTATAGACTTGATTTACTGGCTCTGTGAATCTGCGCTGAGCACTCCAAAAATTAGTTTTCGTCGCCAATGCAGCTGCTTCAGGTGTCGTTCAGACAAAGCTTTCGACTCGTATTAGTTGAACTATAACCATTAATGGTCTTCTCCTTCTTTCTCGTGACTCATGAATATTATATATTAGCCTACTAAATTCAACAGCTGCTTTTGTAGTTTTTGCCGCAGCTTGTATGACATCGAGGCTTTTTCTGATAAGCTTCTCAAGATGTAATTTTGGGTACCTAGCTGTTTCCACTATTTTATAGCCTCTTCTGCAGCCTTTAAAGAAAGGTTTGGGCGGGACCTTTTATCAATAAGGTGTTAAGCTTTGATATGACCCGAGCCAGTTTACATCAGTTCTTTTCTATCAACATGGCAGTCCCATAGGTGCTTCACTTAGATGCCGCTCAAGCTTTCATAGTTTTCTTGTTCTTAAGGTGATCGTAGGGCTATGCTTTACGCTGTTAGATTCACTTTCAATAACATGTAGTTTCAGTGTAAGCTATATCATACATTTGGTTCCAGAACAGCTGTTTTAAAGCAGGGCCTCGCAGGATAAAAAATGACATGCCCTAATTTCTAGTAACTCGGTTGTTAGAAATTTTGATACAATTTATACTAACTATACCGATCCGTTTCACCTCTAAAGACATCGAAGATGACTGTCCATGGCAGACTGTTGAATGCGTCGTGTACACCCAAAATCACCAATGTAAATAGGTATCTAGCTTTTTCTAATGTTTCCCTTTTCTGTTCGATTTTTTAGCCATAATGTCAAATAAGCAAATAACTTGGTAGGACATCGATGACAATGATCGGACATCAACCTAAAAAAGCATTCGATAAAACCTGGCTTGTAGTCATTGGAAAAAATAAATGCAGGGACGTCCACATAAATTTAAGAGGCCATTAAGCCCAATCAGTTAAGGCAGTCAGATTCCTGGACACTAGGCCTGATCAAGGGCAATAAGCAAACAGCCAATAGTTGGCCGTACAGACTATAAGCAAGCCAATGTCGAAAATCGGCAATCCCGGAAAAAGAAGGAAAAGTCTACTCACCTAGATGGTGGACCTCTTAGATATCCGTGCGGCTTCCGTCTAAAAAACACTATGAGATTCAAGAAGCATCTTTTAAGGAAGTTACCCTAGATACGTTCCATTGTTCTGCGTAAGATACAG
The DNA here is from genome assembly GCF_002443255.2 of Varroa destructor. Classification (NCBI taxonomy): domain Eukaryota; kingdom Metazoa; phylum Arthropoda; class Arachnida; order Mesostigmata; family Varroidae; genus Varroa; species Varroa destructor. The sequence goes on along the minus strand of NW_019211877.1, from coordinate 111,080 downwards.
TGCCATAAGATATTACGAGCAACAGCCATGAAACTCTTAGAAAGCTGTAGGCAAGCCTCACAAAATCTTTTGCCAGGTGTAGGACGCTAATGGAGCGGAAGAAAACGAACTTCGGAGGAGTGACGTACTACCACTCGCAGATCCCCACCGGTCACGGTCGTTTTGAATGCTACCTTCACGGCAGCGGAGTATGCGCCACTGTAACTCACACGGGCACATTGTTTATTTTCGAGGTGAAGGAAACAGAGGTTAAAAGGAAACTAGCCCGCCTATTAAGGACATACAATATTTATTATTATAAACGGTTTATTATTATAAAATGCTGGTTAAAGATACCAGACACTATTAAGTACTTAAAAAGAAGCACGATGCTTGCATTTCTCTACTGCTGTGGACACCTTCCACATGGCCTGACGGAGTAGAGGCTGGTTCAAATAGGTGTTTCTCTTTTAGTTCCGTAAGAATTGCACATCACGGTTAAAGGACATAGAGCTTTTCATCCTCTCGTGGTATTATTTCTGCTAGACTTTTCGGCGTTCCCACAGCATCTCCATGCTTTGGCATGGACTGCATAGTCATGGTTTTGGCACTCAGCAAATGGCAGGCCTTTCAATCTCGTGAAAAGCCGGTAATTGACTGCTTACAATTTTTTAGCCAGTTCAGCCAGGCCTCCCGCACGAGAGTACTTGAAAACCCATTGCGGTAAATGTTTAGCAAATAAGCCTGATTCCATGTTTCTGGTGTTGAATGAAAAGCCAGTATCTTGGCGGCTATGCTTAAATGTGGTACTAATTACCTCAGCTTCTTCGCTGCAGGTTGATTGCTCTTGACCGCTAATTGGTGCGGTCGTGTGCTCTTCCTGCCGAGCCTTCTAGGCATGTTAGACACCACTGAAGTGCCTTCATGCCGTGCACTTTAAGATATCGAACATATCCTGTATTTATAGGGGGTCATGAGAGAAAATCCCGTTCCTCCGGAGAATCTGTTTATCAATCCTGCGAGAGTACTTAAGCACCTTTCCCTCAAATTAGAAAAGTGAACGGCAATGTTGTGGTACTAGAACCACCATAGATACATTTTATACAACGGAATGGCGTGGCTCATGTGAGCCCAAACGCAACATCAGCAGAACAAATTAAAAACACAAACCAGCTGTGCAGGTATTCTATTGAATTTAAAGACGGCAATAGCAATAGATGATATACAGTAAACGTTCACGAAGCAAGATTCATAAACCACTGCATTCCCCATAGCGATCACGGTACCCGACAGAATAGCGACTGGACAGTGTGATGCAACGAGTAGATGTAAAAAAGTAATACATGTCGTCTGTAAGATTAGCAATAAGGCTGATTCGACAATTGAGTCGCCAGGCAAATAGCGTTATAAGGTATACTCAAAGGTAACGTGAGTCTGGGCAGCAGAACTGAACTAGGAAGTGCTTGAGTATGTCTACTCTGGGCAATGAATCGATGGGTCTCGTAAAGTTCCTACTTCATCCAGTGGCGATGCTGGAAGGATAACTCGCAAACTTACAAGCGAAACAAAGGTAAAAGGTACCCGTGACAGCGGCTGACCATAGAATGTGAGTCATCTCTGAAAGACCTTTGGACAGTTACCGGCGATAGCGACAGCATCGTGTATCCCTTCGGCCCTGCGCTGGCACTCTTGCTTAGAAAACGCACGTGACTGTTTATGTGGCGCCAAAAATACGTATCCACAGCGTCTTGTGTGAGGCAGAGGAATATATCAAGAGCACCAATGAACTAGTTATCGTATTTTCATAGGCTGATCTTCATGAATGCATGATAACCGTGCATTTGAAAAGGACAGATATATATACAAGGCGGAGAATTTTTCGGAGATGTTAATCACCACGCGACGGGGGTCAGATACACATGAGCTCTCCTTTCCCTTCTTCGACTAGAACTGAAAAGCGGGAAAGGATACTATTGCAAAAAAAAACAGGTAGAAAAATGCAAAATGCTCAGATCTTCCGCTTTCCGTATCACAGTGGTCAGTTGTCGAGAGTGGACGGTACACCTACGAAAGAGAAGTGGTCTAGAAGATTGCCATTGCTAGGAAAATAAGACCTTTTTTTAGGCGTCAGAGTGTGGCAGGAGTTAGAAGATGTTTACCCACGGGCCGTAAATGCCAACGGCACAAGAAGTCTCGAACGGCGAACCCAGCCAGCTCAATCGCGCTCCCACAGCTGAGTGTTTCAGCAGGCTTAAACATACGAGCCACCGCCAAACAAAGCTAATGTTAAAGAACTACCGAGGAGAAAAGTAGCACCACGCAATCAATATACGTACTGATGAAGAAACTCGTCAGTGGGCCGGAAGCGATGTACGTTCATACTAGATCTTTGGTTATTGCCGACAACTTCAACACCCGTCTTGACCAGCTGAATTCGAATCGCACTACGACTTTTCAGTACACGCTTATGCACTATTGTACTTTTATAGTCAACCTCGCCTCGACACCGATTTTTCTAGGGCATACAGCATATTCGAGTATCGACATATTTGCGACAAACGTAATCACTTCAGGATTAGAAGCATTTACCGTCAGAAAACTCAAGCGTTCGTATTCACATATCCATGGCGATAAACCTTACTGTCTAAGTTGAACCCGCTTGAACTGTTAAACTCCGAGATTAGTAGCAATGCCCAGATGTATACAAGCTCTGATATTCACTCATGAAGCTTGTCTTGGACCCGATTGAAATACTTTAGTCTACAATACATCCCCTCCGTCTGCCCCGGCAGCATAAACCGTAATTGCTATATCTGCAGCCTTGATCGAAGGGCGCAGGTAACCTTCAGGCTTGTGGCCGAGTTACAGCCTGAGTTCCACCATTTAACCTACGTTTTTAAAACGATCTATTGAAAAACCGTATCCGTCACAGTGGAGATCTGTTTGAGCGTCAATACAGAACGTCAACTGTACCACGGCAGCTTGCCAGCCTTTCCTGTTAATTGCGCGGCATTCATAAATAATTTCTCTTTCATAAATAATAAGTTATAATGTGCAACCTCTTTTTTGCCGCAGCGTAGGAAGAAAAGAAAAAAAGTTTAATAAGACTTTACTATGCAGAAACCCATATAAGGTATCGGGGACTTTATGAATAAAGAAGCCGCCGGTCCAGATAGCCTGCAATGAGCATCTTAAATACGCTATCGTTCTGGCACCGTACCGTATGGCACTGATGAATGTTTATATACTAATACACGCCTAGTCTAAATGAGAAATGCTAAAGGAACGCCAACCTAATCGTGCTGCCATTATAGCGGGCAATAAAGAAAAAAAAAGCGATTATTATAATTTGTCGTCTAGCTTAGTAACTAGGAGATTAAATAGCTGCTTAGTTAGAATGTCATACAAACATAACAAAAGTTTCGGAAAGGACACTTTACAAGAACGGAGTGCAGGAACCTAATGGCGTACATCAAACGAGCACTGGTCATACCTTATAATCCTCTGTAAGTGGCGTTTGTCGATTTCAAGACAGCTTTTACCTGGACACCCGGTGACAAAGGTATACCCAAGCTGGCTGAGGAAAGTATCCATGTGAGCATGCTTAACGTTGTTCCTCCGATTCTACAACAGAACAAAATAACTATCGACAATAAAGTGGTCGCCCTTCACACATATAATTGGTCTGATTCAGTGGGACGACCTAAGCCACTCTTATTTTCCATCTTACTGAAAAACCTGTTTAATCAGATGAAGAAGTCGAAGAAACCGGTCAAAGTAACCTGCACGCAGGCGATTTAGTAATATACGAGTAGAACAGTTTTAAATTGCACCAAGCAGCAATAAAGGACAGATCACAAATCTTGTCAAGACGGAGGCAATGAGGGCACTTTTACCTGATTAGGATGTCTTCTGTCTATCTTAACCGATTTCCACAGTTGGAGTTGTCTTTCACTGCAGACGTTAGAAGCTTTACCGCGCACATCAACGAACGCTGCAGGAAGACAAGGAAGGCAGTGTCGGCTGCATAAGCGATAAAATTGCTTCATCGTTTATCCCACACAAACGCTTTCAGCTTGTTTGACGTGAAGATAGTTCCGATCGAAATCTATAGAATACGCATCATTTGGCAAAATCTTGCAGAAGAAAACATCGAACAGTTAGATCGTGTCCAAGCTTCCTTCCCTTGGGAAGCATTGGAATTATACATTACGACACAAATCGGCTTGCGTGTCTCCTAGCCGAGTCGCTATTGCTGTCGGAGGACCTATGCCGCCGCTTTGAACTTGCAGGCACGGAGCTTTTTAAGAAAAATCTTAGGGACTTGGAGCAAAAAGTGACGGAGACTGATGGGGGTTTCTTCGTTTTGGCTTCGATGAGAAACAACGAGTAAAAACGGATAACCCTGCTAAACACAAATGACGCCACACACTTTATCGTACATGGGTATTACTCTATAAACTCTATAAGCACTCGCCTTTCTACACCTGACGATACATGTACGTGCTCTAGTTGCGGCAAAACTGTGATAGTTATCATAGTGGTCTCTGCCCTCTGGTACTACCTTTGAAATATCTGTAGTTTTATGAAATCAACAAGAGTCGTATAACTTAATTGATGCAAAGTGTTCTTTACATTCATTTTGATTTTAGATACTGTGTTATTGATTTCTGAAATATTTTCCCAGTACCACAAGAGGTGAATAAATTAATTTTAAGATTATAATATCATTTCTTTGCTACTTCTTGATTCTCAACTGTCGCACAGTTTTCGTAGCGTCACACAGTATTATGTAAATCACTACGGTTTCCGACTTCTATCCTGTTACGGATACCTGGTACTCGGACGTGAGGTATACCGGCTTGTGGTGGCTACATTGAACCAGGCATTATACTCTACGTTGCCTAAGGCCTTATGTATTGCACAGACTAAAGAGTATTATATAACTAACGGAGAAGATCATTATAGTGGGTCATTGCCTGAAGCGGCGAAATGAATTCCCGCTTCCTAAGAATTTTTTGCTGGTAAGGCATTACGAGGTATGATCTCATCTGAACCGGAACACATATGTAGGTTTTATTTTTAGGACTCTTTTAAGTGTTCGAGCATTATATTTTTACCCATATGACTGCTTTATTATTTTTCGCTGTACCTGAAACAGTAGTGCGCTTTTGAATGCACCTATTACTTACTTATTTGGTAATTTTCTATGCATAAATGACACTACACCCATGCTTATAATTTACGAATTTTGGGATGCGTTTGCATGACTCTGCAATGTGATTTGCGCCTCTATATAATTTCTGCAAACCTTCTCATTCTTCACCAGTAATTTTTTCATTCTCTAGTGATTTACCAAAATTTGTATTAAACTGGTTGGCCTTCACGACCAGTGTGTGCTTTTCAAATCTAAATAAACTGTTGGTAAAGGAGAGCTAATAAAGGCAAGGCTACTTCCGGCATTAATTATATTGGGGTATTTGCCTAAGAAACGTTGTTACTCCATATGAGCCCGACTCTAGTAATATTTTTTCCACTGTTAACTGTGTGCCTATATGATTAATTTGTGTGCGGACAAAGACTTGATTATGGCTCGCACCTTTCTCCTGCATTTCTGATGATATAATTTATGTCTAACAATTCTCCCTTTTAAGCTGATACGCCATAGGAAAAATGTTGATACCCTCATGTTTAAACTTCTTCTTGTTGGCATTAGCGGGCTTACTGTCTGTAAATAACGGGCCCTATCTCTGAGGGCTCTTTAGCCCCACTAAATATGCTTGCCAAGACAGGCACCGCCTCGCTAACCGTCCTTGATAGCTTACAAAACGCTTTCTGGAACGTCATAAATCTATTGACCCACGGTTCTAACAGAGTAGAACAAGGCAAAAAAAGAAAGAGGGAGTCCCAATGAAGGCCCAAGTGTGAATGATACAAAGGGTACGAACTTGTAGACGAAACTAGACGAGCACGACTAGATATTTCAGGGCGTTAGTGGTATGATAATAAAGTAAGAGATGCCTCCTAGGAGACAAGAAATACTTTTAATGTTAGCTGAAAGGACTTGTCTGCGCAATGTGTGTAACTACCGGATCAAGCATGCGTGTTTTATGGCCCCTATAACAGTGTCCTAAGAATCTCAAGAGTCTGTGAGGAAAATGTGAGGCTGTCCTGGCCGAAAGTCGACTAAGAAACGCAGCTTTTATGGGCATTTTAATCATCCGCTGTTGTTAGCTGTTTGGCAGCCTCACAGCAAGCTTCAGGGCGGCAGCCTTTGATTTGTGCATTGATAAGAATTTGATCAGTGTTAGAAAAAGTAAGAAAAAGCTGCCATTGTAGGTTGCGGAATCGATAATACTCATTGGCTTTCCAGTTTGGACATCTCCGTATGCAATGCAATGTTATGCGCAAAACAAGGCATTCTAGCCTTAAGACTTATTTATGGATATCTAACAGTGGGAATTGATCCTTCGAAGAAATACGCTAGGTCGCAAGAGATAGCGTCCTAATGATTCTCGATTGAATTAAGATGAATGGAGGAAAGTTGACGTAATTCATGACGCAAATACTAACAAATCATGAAAACTTTCATACTTTCTTCTTCAATGTTCCTTTGCCCCATACCTTCTCTACTATTTGTGTACTGTTATGTATGACTGAAAAGTCCTTTTCTCCATAAATTCATCGTAATCTCATCTTTTTCGTTTGGGCCGTAAATATGCATGCTCTTAATGAAAAAAAAGGTATCTTTGACACTTGCTATACTACCTTTTGCCGAGGTCAACAAGCTGCCGTAGCAGCACGGTATACAGCTAAGGCTTGATAAATGAGAAGATTGCTTTTAGGGATTTGCTAAGCTCAAAGATGGAGTTTTGGATCTAAAAAACGTACTTCACCTAGGTCGGCTATCCGGCATGGGTGGCAAACAACTCGTTAATTGGCGAGGAAGATGAATTGCAAACACTTAACTAACACCAGATATATTAAAATTTCATCAGGGCAAAGTAAGTGTGCATGCTTCTCTGATTATTTTTTTCTGATGAGTTTTTTATTTTCCTTTGACATCTAGCTCGACACTGGGCAGCACAGAGCGACAATAAGGGCTTTCTATGAATAGTTGTTACAGGTGGTGAGGGGCAGTGTCTTCATATCAATACAAAGCAAGGTAGGGATAACTGGCTTCAAGGGATAAGTCTAAAAAAGGTCTATATCCTATAAGGGTCAAGGTATGTGTTTTGTGGGGCCGAAAAGATCTCAAACATCAGTTGGTGTTCGAGAAAAACGATAGGAATCTGCATTTAATCGAGTTACATCGCTTGACGAGTCTATGCAACAGAAAAGGTCGGGTAGACGAAGTAAGCTCATTCTTTCAATAAATTATGTGTTTTTCTGATAGCTGGCGAATGAGATTCGTAATTCTATATTTGGCAGTAAAGAAAGCCTCAAAATCTTGTTGGACAAGTTCTTCAATACGAGACTCGAAGGGTTCTAGCAGATAATAAATAAACTGGTTGACGGTGGAGTGAGGGAGAGATCATTGCTAAATGCTGCGCTTTTTGTTAGGTGGAAAAATCATCATTGATCCTCTGCCGACCTAGGTCCCGCTGCGCTAAGCAGTGCATTTCAAATACTGCGATTATCGCCAAAGAATAATATATTAGGCACATCATTGCCTAACGAGAATAACTACCGTATTTTTACTTGAATAGTCCCCGATGGCCTCCTGTATGGTAGTAAAGTATCCCTAATATTTACCGTATTGCCTGCCAATCCATCTATCTAGAATGCTGAATGTATTTTCTGTGTATTGTACTCACGAACGTCTACTCAATCGTTCAACTAAAAGAAACTGTGAATCGGACGCAGCTCCTATTGCTGATTAAATGATCCCTATCATCCACAAAATCAGAAAGTATTCGTTTTTATCCTTGTAAACAAATTCAGATTGAACGGCATGATTGCGTCATATATTTTTTCAGACTAAGCCAGCATTTCTAGCGGTCATATTTACGTATAGTGTTACAGGACCTTTAAACAAATTTGCATGAACTCCTGATACATTTGTAGCTCAAGAGCAGATTTCTCAACCTTGGTTAGCCACTGGTTAAAATTTGAATCCGCCGAAGCGCTCGTCTCGCTAACAGCGTTCACAATTGATATTATTTCTTGGTTTAGTGTGTATACACAAGGCTCATTACCATATGACAAGTAGGCATGCTGGGATACAGAAATGATTATACTATACACACAGTTGGCACATTGTTTCGCGTATATCCTATTTTATTAGTCTTTCGTTTATACATCTGCAAAGACAATTTCAGCTTATTAATATCTAATTGTGACTGTTTGGAAATTGGTGATCGGGTACCAACTTAGTTCAGCTTAGCTTTCTAACGTGGTTTAAGTTAAGTACAACTAAATCACTGTGTTAGTTTGGCCCAAACTAAAACGTGAATGATGTTCTCAGAAGCAGCATACAATCTACGAGTTTAGTGTACATGTCATCCACATTCAGGGAGTCTTAGAAGACTGAAATGAATACACAATAAATTGTGATTCCTTTCTGAAATATAAACTAGTTCGTTATCGAGTAATAGTCCGGGCTAAAGAACAAATGTAAACTAAGTTACTTAATGGTATGGGAGAGAAAATGACAAGAAGAAAATGTTCGAAAAAACAAGGATGTGGTCTGATAGTATGAGACAGGTATTTAGTGCGTGATGTCTTGGAACGAAAGGACCAAGCATGGCAAGGTTTGACGGATTCGTTTGTTCCATGTCGTTGTCATTCCTTTAACTTCTACCTCTAGCGAGGGAAATACTTTATTCCTAAGGGTGCGAATAAATCCATTTTCTCCACTAGCCGGAACGGGCATAGCATGTTAAAAGTGACAAACCTTCAAAATTAAAAACGCTTCGAAGTACCAAGAGGCCACCAGCGATTGTCCAAGAAATTTAGACACCGCATTTCCACAAAACAGTTTGCTGGAAGACAACATTATATGCATTTTGAGGTACCGAAATATTGACTATCTAGACTTCAGATTCGTTGATTCGCGAAGCACTTGTTATTTTTTTTTGGATGACGCCCAGCGCGTAGAATACCAAAAGACAGTGCATGTATTTTTTACCATCAATAAACTAAAAGGTGGAACGCGTTGACCGCCCGAGACCGATTCCCTCATCCAGCGGCTGCCGTGCGATACCCTTGTCTTTATTCGAAAACAATTTATTTTACTACGCATACTGGCTAATCCTTCGGTATAAGTCAGATTAGTGGTCCAAGGTGTGAATGGCCTGTCGCAACCGCGTAATCCTTGCGTTCCATAATGACAAGGCGCGTTGCTCGCAAATTTGATTTCGTCAACTTTCCAACTCTCTCTCTGTGCACGCTTATTAGCGACGACTAGCGGGAATTCGTCATAATTGAAACGGGACTGGTCTTCCAACATACGATACACACGTCCATCTAGCGGTTGGTTGGTACTAAAATAACGCGATACTGGACTTCCATTAAAGCTATATGACAAAACAGTTGTTGAGGGCATTGTGTTCTGAGATGCTCATAGCCCTTCTTCGATAACTGTATCACGGATTTGCAAGCCGAATGTGAAGCCCCTTTAACATATAGGGTCCCTTCGGCAAGTAGCCTCGGACTAAACAGGCCAGCTCCGCATTGGAACAACCCTTACTACTGTGAAAAATTTGATAAAAAAGGCTAGACTTGGCCTTCTGTCGTATAGTCGTTAGTAAGACTTTGAAAGTTCCTTGGCCGTTCACGAAAGTGTCCGCCTGGGTCTAAATGACGTTGAATTGTTTAGGTAATCTGAGTTCCAATTAGGTCTTCCCAAATGTAGCAACAAGCGTGCATTAGGTTTGATGTGAAAATTAAAATCAATCGCACAAACACTCTTCAGATGTTGCAGAACACCCGCGGAAACCAGACACTGAGTAAACTTCAAACAGGGGATTCAAAAATTTCAAAGGAAAAATAGCCTGTTGTTGTTGACCCTCATCATAAAAGGCTTGTGACAGCGATTACGGGCGAGAACTTGCAGAAGGCAAAACAACTCATACCTGCTAGCCACCCAGATAATCATAAAAGAGCTGACAGAAGTTATCGAATTTCAACGGCAAAGCATTTTACGCGTCAGAAAGCTCACAGATAAATGTCATTACATCATGTTGAAATAAGTTTGTGGCCAGAAGTAAGCGTACGAGAAGACCAAGAAGCAATCTTCCGGGTATCAGTTCAGAAACGAAGCTCGAAAGGAAAATGTCGCACAATCCAGGTCCAAAACCAAGTTGCTACCCGCCATTTTCTTCTTATTTCATGTTGCCCAGTTCGACGTCATCAAGGAACAGTGTCAAGAAGTTTTAAAAATATTACGCGTAAGCAAGTGCGTTACATCCGGTACTTTAGAGGAGACCACTTAAATGGGGCGATAAAAAGATTGCTATGGATTCGGAACAAACGGATCATCTGCTCTTCAATAAACAAAGGGTTGTATATTTATTTGATATGAATTACCTTGTGGTTGTTGGCCTGAAGTAAAACGATAGATACTTAGAACGGAAAAGCGATTTTCTGTATCTTAAAATGGCTTAACATTAAGAGATATCTATCTCTTTTATTGTTGCTGCAATTAAAGCAGATTTAAGCGCAACTTGAACTTAACCATATTCCAAGTTCAAGCGATCCTCTTCCAACTCTCAGGTCCTTAAAAACAGGTATTCGTTTTAACCTAGTTATTCGCCATTTCAATACACGCTTCTGAAATCTTCATGCAACACGTTTCACTTCTTCGTTCTTAACGATATGACACGTATTTTCACGTTCCCTATGATAGGGGGCGCATACTAACACGTCCGTTTTTTGGACCGGCTCAGGCTAAACCGACAGCAGACAAACGAATGAGCCAGCAAAATCTCTTTATAAGGAAACGCAAATATGATGTAAGTGAATATCGCTAGTATATGTTTAAAGTTCTTTGCGTGCGGGTTGGACTATGTGGGAATGACTGTAAATAAATGTAAAGAGAAAAACTCACTAAACCTCCGGTTTTAGAGCAAACGTGTTAACTTACCTCTCTTGATACGTACGGATGGGTCGACATATTACTAAGATATTACCTGAGCCCAAACGGATGCTTTGGGCTTGACACTGGAGTGTTTGGTCAGATCAGGATCCTGGATCGTCTTTCTGTCCGTCCTTCTTCTCCATCCTTATTTGTTACCGACGGCCGTATACTATCCCTTTCCTTATGTTTTTATAATAACCTCAACTCATTGACACTTGTCAGTGCATGCGAATTTGTTTTAATTCAGCATTTATCCAAACCTGTATAAACAGAACGACTTGCTCGAATCAGAACTTCCTTCGATGGATGTAGAATGTTTAAATAGGTGTAGATAACATACACAGTAGGTTTCTTAGGTCGAAACAGAGGGAAAGCAAAAAAGAATATTAGCAGCTGCGTCGTTTACGTGACCCTTTTTCGGAAATAAATCTACTAAAGAAGAGGAGTAAGAGCTTGTACTTATTTAATAAGCAACTACGTGCTAATTCTAAATCCTGTATTTTAATGACTGCGAGAATCGGGGTACCTGACATCACCTAAAAGGGTATATGAAAACAGTCCGTGAAATGGAACGGAAATGTATGTTTTTATTAAGATATCTTATGTTTTTAGCACGGGCCATTTTAAAGCATTGTATATGAAAATATGTCATCTTTATTGTATTGTGAATTTCTCGCTGCTAACGTCGTTTAAAGGCAAACACCATTCAACCGTCTTGTACAATGTATAGACTTCGTCATTATCCGCACAGATAACTATTTAAAGTGCTGTCCTATTGTGATACAGTACAACCTTGTAACACCGCTGTTCGGTACAAACGCGACGGCTATTTTTTACCGCAAAAATATTGGCGCTTATCAATTAAAGATACTGCTTTTCCAAGATGCACGTACAATAGTTATTTGTTAGGATATAAGGAAGGCGCAAACAGGCAGAAGGTGCTTTCAATCGTTTCGACCGTATGGGTCAGATAGGTGTTGCAGGTGGTAGTGTTGCCATTGGTTTACCCTTTGGTGCAGCTAGGATTTTTCACCATACAAATTATAAAACGTTAACCTTAATATTTCTCCGCATAAAATATTCCAGTTGTGAGTAGATTTGCGAGCCAGCACTCTAATGTTCACACATTTGAGGTTAGGAGATGATTTGGCCCGGACCCAACTGGTTTGATTGAGGTACGTTTGTTCTACGAGGAATAAATGTGCTATCAGAGCTTCAGTGACTAATAGAGAATTTAGAAACAAATAGCACTTAGGCCACTTGATGAAGGGCAGTGTGCTGCAAATAGATGACGCTGATAGAAACCCAGGCTCATGCGCATCGTATAAGACGAGGAATCGGGAAGATGACTGCCACTAGATGTTCGCTTGGGGAAAGTAAGTCTTATGGGAGGAAAGGGTTTTGGTAGATTATAGAGCGTTTCGTGTGAGCTTCTGCTTCCTCAAAAAACTTGTGAAAGGATTAGAAAATGATTGTTCATCTGGAAAAACTGATTCAGGAAACCCCAGGATTTCTTGAGTGAATTTTTTTCAAGCAAAGACATTACACTAACGCAATGTAATGATTTAAAGAAAATCAATCGAAGAAACTATATTAAAACCTATGCAACGAACAACACATAATTAGAAATACGTTCTAATTGAACTCCTTTGCTTTATTCTATAGACTATCCTATATTATCTCCGAAAGGTCTTGTTATTTAATAATAATAATTATTATTTTAGATAAATTTGCCAAAATCATATCCTGTCGCTGTTTTTTCATTTCGAAATGATCTGTTTGCTTGAATGAGGTTTTCGGCGATGCATTTTAAAACATCGAAATCGCCATACTTTTTCAGGATGTGTGTCTATTTAATTTTAGTTTAGGGCAGTAGTCATGTTTTACAGAGGAGAACCAGCTACATTCATAAAAATTCGTTTCAAACCAGGTTTAAGCGTACCTAAGGTTTCTTTGTACAGCGTAGAGTTTTTTCTCTCCTTTCTCTTTCCCCATATATATATATATATATATATATATGGGGAGATATAAATATATATAGACTTGTAGTTTTTTCGAAAGTTAATTTTAATGAGCATAAGTTTATCCGCTATTTGATGCTAAAAAGGCCTGGTCCTTCTAGTACCGGACCAGCAGCTCTCCATTGCTAATGCAAGGGCCCTAAATTTATAAGTGAAAAATTTATATTGATTTAGTTTGCTACGTAGGAAGCTTGTCCCATTTTATTATGCGCTAACGAAAAGCCAGTGATATATTTGTGCTGACTAAATTCAAAGAAATCTGAAAATTGCATGTTTCAACGTCGAAAATTCGCAGTACCGAGCAGACTGCGAAAAATTAGACAATTCCGGAATCAGACACTGCTTTTGGAACGAGATCGGTTACTTCTAAGGTCGTCTAAATATATGCATCTACCGTAGATCTTTCCGCGGATAGCCCTTCGTGGGATACATTGATTTTTTTGTATGCACATATACAAGCTTTACCACTACTAAACTAAACAGCTTTGATGCTTATTTATAAGCAACGGTTAGGTAAAAGTAGATTGGCTAATAAAATTATTTTTTATTTGGTGTGCAAGACGGTTTCAATTTCGGATCTGATCACTTAATGAGAAATCTATCTCCGATTTTTGTCAATCATCCTTTAATAGACAATCGTAGACCAAATGAGAGAAAGTTGAAAAAAAACCGAACTTCTGAATAAACAATAGTCCAAATGTACGTCAATGGTTAGCTTTTCTTAAAATTTCGTACTTTTTCAACTGTTAAATTTTCGGAGCCCGGACTTCGCCTCTACCGCATTTTTCCTATGCGACGTGTCTGGACATAGTAGATTCACGGTTATTTATTAAAATAGACCCAAAAAGACTGACTAAATCTTGAGATAAAGCCGTGATCAATTTGCTTTAGTTATATTCTAGAAATGCTGGTTGCAAAACCTGTACATATGTACACGAGCTGATCATAGAATCGATTTATTTCATGATACTAAAAGATCTATGGTAGATGCGTATCGAGACAAAGCGCATATAAACATACTTTCTCGGTCAATATTTCGCGAACCAATCTCTTTTTTTCTCTATAGAAAGGGAGCCAATAAATAGCGTTTAGCTTTGAGTATTATACTTGTCCCAGTTGATCTGACGTTTTTACTAATCAAAATCAAAAGCTATATCGAAATAAATTGACTTTAATATTTCAGTAATAGCAATGTATACCAACCAAGGCGTTCGTCTTTTATGGTCCAAAAATGGGTTTTTATCAAAAAACTAATTTGAAATAGGCAAACGTTGTAATGCACACAGCTGTTGCGTCTTTGTAAGGTATGCAAGAGCCATTTTTTCTAGCTATAGTGAAAGAGTTGTAGCTCTATAGTGGATAGATTATTAGATGACTGAAGTCCGACATTGATCAAGAATAGCCGAAAACTTAAATTAGTCAAAGGTGTGATACTATGATTTTTTACTTAAAAGTCTAATTAAAATTTGGAGATCCTAGATCCTTTCTCAATAAAGCTAAAAGCAACAAAAAAATCAGCCTACGCTTAAATACGACTTGGGGCTTGCCTAGAAATGATGTGTTAACACTTTTTCCGTAAAGCTCACCGTTCATAGTATAGATGTAAAGCAGTTAGCGAATGATCATCCCGTCCACACCAACGAAATGGCTACCGTGGGTCAACTATTGAAATTATAGTGAAGCTCATTTTGTACTTCGTGCCAAACTAATAAGCTGCTTCACATGCTGTGCTGTCTCAGCCTGGTCGTCACTGTCAAGCATTATGCGTCACTATTCATACTGTGTGCTGTAGGTGCAAATCAAGCATTCAGATACTCATACTACGTCTTGTACTAGATATCTTTCATGTTACTTATAGGACTGATGCCAAAACGGATCCAACAGACTCTACGTCCAGCTCGCGGAATGGTGGTATCAACGTATTATATTCTGTTTTTATCTCCTAGTGTCCCAAAGGTAACCAGCGAGTTCTAGTAAGTTGCTGAATAGAAAAAAAACAGCTCGACTACTGAGCCTTAACCGAGAAAATAGTGTTAGCGATGGCATCGTGTAGCCACCCGGACCAGAGCTGAAAATAGTACTTCCCAAGATCATGCCAACGGTGCTAACAGCAGAGGTGGAGGGATGACACTGGCGATTCAGCCGAACCTGAATAAGCATAGAGTTAACATGAGTAGATGAAGCTTTTCAAATAGAAGAAACTCGTACCGACACTAGAAATGCTGGCGGTGAAGCCGCATTGTTCCCGATCAAGGGCTAAATATGATTTATCTTTTAAATAGAATTCAATAATGCCGAATAATATTCTGGTTTCAAAATTAACTGTCGAAAATGCCGCCTTTTCCACCCTATCATCCTCCATCATCATGCAATGCTAAATTGTTGGTCGGTCCGATTTCAGAAATGGTGGAGAAGATCAGACATAACGCATTTATGATAGTTATAGACTTTTAAGCTTGAGGCTTGAGTGACAATCGACACAGAGGCACTAGATCTGTACCAGCGGTAAGATTAAGCCCCTTCTGCAGTCACGCAACAATGAATCAGTGGGCAAATCATCATCAAATAAACGAGATTAACAGAGTAGGAAGAAGACCCGCCGCCTCCAATCACAGCAAGAACCGGTAATCGGTTAGATCTAAAATGATTCACTGATAGCTCTATGGGGTCAGGACTATGGTCTACGGCGGTGAACGGGCGGGCTGCTAGCAGTTGCAGTATCCTTCGCTGTTGTAACGAACTCCCGGACCACAACTGGAGTACGAAACTGATCCGGGATCGTTGGAGGCGTCAAGTATTACCTAGCGGAACCGTGAGCCGGCTGCACCTTCAGAACTTCTCACGTGCGCAACACTGACTCGGATATCTTAGTACCTACAAAAAGCTGGGCATTCAATCCGTTCAGCATCCTAGTTGTTCGATCCTATTCACACGAGGTGGTTGAGGGGTATCACTTTTCTGATCAAGCTGGAGACCACTTTTCTTTCTTTATGGAGGACGACATAATAGCAATAAGATAGCTTCATATCAGCTTAGTTATAGCGCCATCCGTATGGCCTGAAAAGACAGAATCGAGGCTCGCTTTGCTTCTGAAACTGGTCGGCGGCATGGAAGCTGTGACATTTTTCATTTCTTCCTTTATCGTCGGCGATAATTTCAATGCTCGACTTCACCTGCTCGATTTAACCCGTAACAGCTCCCTTCGGCACGCTCTGGCTTATTACGGATGCTGCATGCGCCGATTATAATAAAGTTATGCTTCCGGGGCAGATCCATGAGGTTATTTTAGTATCTGAGCGTATAGACATTCGAAATATGCGAATAATATCACGAAGATTCTTTAGTCCTCAGTGTCTTCGATTCGTCTAAGAAGGTTGCTGTTTAACTACACTGTCGGCTTATTGTGCTTCGGAGGGCGTGGAATTCGTTTCGTGTCCTAGCAGAAGTATAAAGCGATACGCCTAAGGACGTATGCCCGAAATGTGCCCGAGATGCATAAATCTTTAACCCGCGATAGTAATGATTTCCGGTAAGCTCCGTAGCACTAATAATATGATGATCCCTGCATCTGTGCATACATGAAAGTTGTTAATCTATCAAAAATAGAGAAATTAGTAAGTTTTTTTTACGAACATTCCAACAGTGAGATTTTGTATAAAATGCATACAATTCGAAAACGACTGGTTGGTGTATCTTACAATGTTTAACTTAGTGACTAATGGATGTTAGAAGCACAGTGCTAGATAACGCAGCATAAAATATCTTAGAGAAGGATTAAAAGCCCGTGACCTTCAGAATTTCAATAGCAAACCAAAGAACAATTGCAAAAGCAGTTCCGGCGCAGGTGCGGAGCTTTGTCTTTGTGACGGCCGGAGTCGTGTGTGGACGCTGAAGCACCGCCCCTATCAGAAATAAACGTATATTAACGATTTAAATTAGTAATATATTGTACGTGTTACATGACGAGGTCTTAGGCTGGTACCCTTGAAGTCTTGTTACTTTTTAGACGGGAGTAGTCATTACAGGTACTGTAAATAATCAATTCAATTGTTTACTTTATCCTTAATTTAAGGTTCAATATTTTGGTAGTTTCCAAGTAATGTTTTAAGATGGAAACTTTGATTATCCATAGTAATATCTTTAAATTATTTTATTTCTGCATTACTACGACGAGCTACGGGGCGTCTTCACCAAAAATAAATTCACGACCGCGCAACTGGTGAGTATGGCCCAAGAGCAATTGTGGCACAAGAATGACAAGGTCAAGCCTGGTTATAGATACCTTACTTTTTTTGGAGGTATTCGACACGGTAAGACATCGTAGATTAATAAATAAATTTATTTCCCTTCACCTAGATAAGCCTTCAGTTTTGTAGATATGTAATTAGTTTGATAGCAGATCGTTTCGTATTAGAGTTGATAATAGTTTTATTAGAAATGGAGCTTGCCCATACAGCCAATTTCGTTTTCCACTTCTACCCTTGATAACAAAGGCGTAATTTCTTTTTTGTTAAAATGCAAATTATATGCCGATGGTCGAAGTTATACGGTTTCTGGCTTTTAAGAAAGGACTTGCATCATGACGATAGAAAATGTGTTTCAATGGTGTGAATAAGACGATACGAGCATTTCTGTTTCCACATGTGTTATCGTCTGCTCAGACGATAAACATCGGTACAGCCCAATGTGGGGACATGGTGAAACCCAAAAAAGAATTTGATATCATTATGGTATCCTTTTTTTTATCTTAACATCTATGTTACGCAAGAAATTCTGCTGATTTATAATACTATATTTTGTTGTCTTATTATTCAATACCCTTAATTCTATGTTAATATTGTTAAAGGTTTGGTTTTATTAAAATATGATAAAGAAATCACAATTTTATCTCAACTTTTCTAGCTAAGCTTATGACGTGTTTTGCGAGAAGAAATTATAGCAGGTCAAAAACAGTACCAAATATATATATATATATGGTATTGAATTGGTCGAAGACTCCTCATATCACATCTATTAAAGGACCATGACGCACGCAGATGATCGCAGTATAGAGCAATAAATTCTTAATAGGAGCGCGCTAATACCACTCCTCTCATTTCTATAATACTATACTAGAAGGATATTATAGGGTATAGTATTATAGTGGTGTATGTTGAAAGCGCAATTGAAACTATCTGTTCGATGAGCGGCAATTTCTTACCGTACCTCTTGACTATCTCACATGCGTACTTATATAGCTATATATTTACTACTCCAAGGTTCACAACAAATATATAATTAATTTCACAATAAAAATGTCACTCGAGAAAACCGTTTTCAATGATCACTGTAGTCAATACCTTATAGGGTGCCAGTTAGTATTCTATTTCAAGGTACGCATTATAAAGTAGTATTATACTATATGATAAAATAAGGGTATTTTTGTGTTGGACAGTTAAATTCTCTCTTTGTTATAGTGATCTACGTATATCCTACTACCTTAAAAGATATGCAATAAACAAAATAACTAACTGCTTAATACTGTCCAGAGATTTTTGGTATATATATATATACTAGGTTATTCCGAGATATTTAATTGGCCAACAAATGAGAATAACTTTAAATCTACATAAGGCAGAATGACGGTATTCTTGTATATCTTAACTAGATTCCCGTTTTTATTACACATTGAAGCCACTTCTCTCGTTACGTACTCGTGATTGGGGTTACCAAATTTAGCCGTATTATTATTATTATTGATAGGTTATTCACCAGTTGTCTTCTTTTAAGACAAAAAATCAGTTGAAACCATACGAAGGCTAGAGTCATTCTGTATATCCAAGGCATAGTTGAAGTGCGGTCACCAAGTAACCACACTGTGCTATCGATCGCAATTCTGTCTTCAGAAACCTAAGATATCTGGAAGCACTAGTCGCTTCATTTTCGAGTCGTATCTTCACCGGACATAAATTGCAACTCTAGACATCGGCTTACGATCAAATCTATTTGCTACTGCGATCCAAAATTATTCAATATCATCCATCATCTTATCTGGTACTTGTTTGGTAGGAGGCACAGGCGAAGTGTGCTTCTTTGATGCCAGTAGTTGGGCAAATTTTCTCAGGAGTTCCACACGTGCTTCTGTCTATACTAGACACAGTTTGTGAACAACCCAATCTTTAGTTTTTTTTTTTTCTTGTAACTCATAAAATTGCGCTTTAAGAAATTCCATCTCGTCAACAAGGAGCGTCTTGCTTTGTTTTGCTCAAAAGATTCAGTGATCACGACAATTTATCTTCTGTTGAATTATTGCAGAGGAGGCGCAGCTGCCTCTTCTGTGGTCTTCAGGTGCCGAATGATCGTTCTTAAAGTGATTGTAGCAGTGAATAATTGTTTCGTTGAAGACCTCCTTGTCCAGTGGTCTCGTGAATCTTCAACAGATTTCACCAACTTTCTCATCTTCGAGAAACAGTAAACCCTAGCGCTGAGCATTGATTTTCAGCGATAGACGGTATATTGCCTCTAAATCCAATATTCTTTGACGAAACTTAATCAGCTTACAGCCGTAGATAGTTCGACTTGATGCACCTGTTTACTAAAATTCATCTGTAACCATAAAAAAATTTAAGTTTTATTAGGTATTAAGTTTTCAAGCCAAAAAAAAAATTGTTCCGTATATGTATTAGCATCAATTACGCACGTAAAAGCTGGGGCAATCAACAATAAGCAAATGTAATATTTGATATAAGAGATAATTCTTGGTTAATAATTGCTGGAATCATAATTTGCTAGAACAATATATTTGTGCAGGTATAGTATTGCACCGTCCAATGGTTACCTAATTGTTTAGCCTTGTGTCACCAAACCTTCTGGATCTAAGACGTCTAGTGCTGTACAATGTTATTGTATGGAAAACTTTGTTTTATAGACAAGAAGCCAACAATCAGATACTCAAATGAGCCAAAGCCAGGAACGCTAGATCGATTGGAAGATTTCGAAACTCTCTGGCTTCAATTTTTCATTCAAAAGATTGGTATTGTTTTTTTTCATCTCTCCTACCATCTTCAACAAATCGATGACAATTTAGCGATATCAGTAATATTTTTCTATCGCATGTTATTGTCGTTAGTTCTTGCTGATAGTATAACGGTTGGCTAGGAAATATTGTTAGATGAAGGGTTCTTTCATGCTGGCCTTGAAGAACATCGGTTGCCTTCTCCCGATCAAAAGAAATGAGATAGACGCATCGCATAGAAGTCATAATCGAATGGTACTTAACAATCACAGTAGTCTCACTCGTCCTGGAACTACCACATAGACACATATAACATAGAGACAGATCTTTCTGATGTAAGCAGTAAAACCTGCATGTATGTATGTGTCACATACGCACTAGCTCAAACATCCTAACTCAGATACTCAAATGACTGGAACGTAAAGGAACACTCACAGGCAGACGTGTGTGAATATACATGTTTGTGTACGGCGTTTTGCCTATTGCAGAGGCGGCAGCAGCAGCAGATGAGTCGCCAATCGAAACGGCGTAGTAGCACCTATTATTTTCGAATGAGTATTTCCGCGTTCCGCCGTAATTGCAAATTGATCGTTTACGAAACAGCTCGTGACAAGCGGATCCAAATGAAGGAAGCAGATGACGGTAGGAGCCATCATCGCGTTGTCGTTGTATCAGTCCGATTGTTTAGGTGACATTTCGATGCAAAACAGTGTGGGAAAGTTTCATCAAAGACGCCACGCGACTCGAGACGCTGTGACGCACAGCAACGTCGCATGTCGGATGCTCCCGTGTTAAATAAGATCGCATCAGCAACGCCAGAGATAACAGGATGGACAACATCAGTCCGCCTAGGTATATTTTAAAACATTAACTGGTCTTAGCAATTTTTCTGATACTGAAATACACAATAAATCCGCAGACCGGATAGCACAGAGACAGAGACATGGCACTGTGTAATTATCTTGATATGGCGCCGCCTTATAGACAAATTCCTGATTAAGACTGAATTTTACTTTCACTATAAAATTCAGACGTGTTTTCGTTGACGAACTTGTGACACCTAGCTTGTTTTACTATGAGCTGGAACATAGTAGCTGCCTGAGTGACTTAATTAACACGTTATATTACAAATCCTTGCTAATAACTTTACTCAGATTTAAGCCCGGTAAAATGGCTTCACCTGTAGACAGTATTTCCCACAAAGTCAACCATTATCCAATACAGTCAGAATGAAAACTACAAAAGTTCAGTTTTCTTTCTGCTTTTGTTTTTTTTGCTTTTTGTTTGTTACCTTTCTGCTTGTGTTCATTGATCGTGTAAATAAATCACAAGTAGCAATTGTGTGCAAGGAATAGTCCCCAGCAGCCCTTTCTATTGAGTAAAACACGACCGACCTGTAGTAAGTACGTACAGCATTTTCTAACAATTTCAGTAAGTCTGCTGTATTTAACTCCATTTAAGTTCAGTTTTTGTTAACCGAAGGAGGGTATTGACCATTAAGCGCTGTCAAGCATGTTTTTACGCGGCCCGAGAACAACATGGTAGCTTGAAATGATTTATATCTACCTCTTTAAAATACCAGAAGACTAAAGCGAGAAATAGGAAAATATTTCCGTATACATATCGGAAACCAGTGTTAATAGCTAACTAGGAAAGGGAGCGTGAAAAAGGTTCTGTAGAGTTTTTCAAGTTTACTTTTATGCTAAGCCCTTTTATTAAAACGACCTATAAGTTTGGTCTACATTTCAGCGCCACAATCAAGGTTGCATGAAGAGAGAAAAGCGCTTGTTCATCATATTTGTAGGTTCGTCCTCCGGCTTTCTTTTGGCGCCATGGTCAAGTGATGGTGGTTTTCAGTTAAGTCGCACAAATCCCTAAGGATAGAAACCTCAAAAATACATTTAAGATTGGTTTTAAAGGGCTAAGTTAGTAAAGAGCTAACTCAAACTTGCGGGGAAATCTGAGTTCTGCGGACTCAATACTACTGCGTATTGCACAGTGAAGAAATTCGCTTGTTTTCGAAGTGCTTAATATCGAAAACAAGCTATGTATACGTTGGCTATGAGGACGCTAAGGTTCTCACTGTACTCTATTAAACCAGTCACCATACTACAGAAGATACAGGAGCGTCCAAATTTACCGTTGAAAAACATCTATCAAGCCAATCAAGAAAACATCTAGATTCCTTATGAGGTAAACTGCTAATTAACCGGATATGACACGGCTAAACATTTTCTCAGATTGAGCGACCCTTTTCTTGCAGAAACAGTAAAGGGTAATAGGAAGCGAAAAAACTTACAATAAGGTTACTTAAGGCCAATTACGGTACCCTTTACAAAAGAGCTACATCCTATGCAAAGAAGATCATGAAGTGCATTTGGAAACGGCTAAATGATTAAGACAATATATATAAGAACACTTCTTGACTATAATCGATAAGAAAAAAGTTATGTTTCATCATGGCAACCGCTGCTTCCACACGGTGTACGATTTAGGCTGCAAAAGTGTATTTCTAGGTGAAAAGCTCTTGACAACTATTTTGTCTCGCTTTTTACAGAAATGAAAAGCTCTCAAAGCAGCCTGGGACCTTTGCACAGTATACAGTGAAAACTCCCGTGAGAGAATTGCCCAAAAGGCTTTGTTATATCTAATTGTGGAATCTTAGGCCCGAGAAATGTATCCCACACCGATCAGTTAGCCAAGATCGGTGAGGACCTGGGATGGCAAACAACTCTTTAATCAGAAAGTAAGCCGAGCATTACTAATAGGTATTTTACTATTATTATGCTTTTTTTTTTAATTTTATTTTATTATAAATAAAAGATCTTGTGTATGTCAGGGTACGTAGAAGGAAATATGACTTTTCATTGACTTTTAACATCTCGCCCCGAGCCGGGCAACGCGCAGTTACAATAACAGGCCTCTATACAATATTGCTACGTATGACGAGAAGTGGCTTTTCCACGTCTATCTAAAACAGGAGGAAAAATAGGTTTGAAGGATATGCGTAAGGTCCGAATTAATCAATATGAATAAATCAATATCCTAAAAAGTTGATGAGTTGCATTCCGTGGGATTTACCAATTCTTGTAGACTTGGAAATGCTTGAGAAGAACAAAAGGGTTAACAAGTATTTGTCTATGACCAAGCGAAGCAATCTAAGAGAAAGCACCCAATGGGAAAGGTAAAATTATCCTTCCTTACGATAATACTTGACCGGGTCTGCGGTCTACCAACTTTTCCACTCCTTGGCAAATTAAATTAGTAATCATACATTTTACAGCGAAAAGGCTTTCAAAACCTGGATGAATAAGTCTTCAGCACCAAATCTAAACATTTCTGACGAAGAGGAATAGACAAGTTAGGCAGGACATCGAAGCATGCCGTGGAGAGTGATAGAGAACACACAGAAAATTCATTTGTTAGTAGGACTTTAGTAAAATGGTATGCTCTTTTGAAGGTAAAAAATGGCCATTACTTACTTTGCAGCATAACATATAGCAACACATATAGAATGGAGCAAAAACTTCTTATTTTCGTTTTTATAGTAGTTGAATATTCTGCCGTCTTGACGCACAAAAACTTAAAACTGTCGAAAGACTTATAGATTGGTAAGAAATCTCAAAATGACGCGGTGTGATGTATCGCAGCACGCACTTGTACCCCGTCAAACCTTGGATAATGCCATTCAGACGTTTAGCAGATTAGTCTACTGGAAAGTCAAGAAATATGAATAGGAGTTCCATCTTGAAACTGTACCAACAAAGAGAATCCGCTATGTAAACCTTACATTCGCTAAATTATTGGTTACTGGAAGCGTCACTGACCGGTGGTTTAAAAGAAACATTTTAAATTTGATCACGAGCTCTGGCGAATATTCCTGCGAAAATTATACCGTAGTTTTGATAAAAATCAACCCATTTAAAAATGTACGAATATTGACGCTCAGGTTTGATGTATATAAAATGTATTTACGTTGGTAAAGGTTATACGACGAAAAAATTGGACAAATGGACAAGAGTCGACAAAGAAGATGCGTCACAACAATAATTCATCTTTGCATTGAATTGTGCGTCTGATAAAAAATGGATTCTCTACGATTATTGCGTGCGTTTACCCCTGCGAGTGCATGCGACTGAATTGATGGAACATAAAGCTAAATGAGATGTTATCCGTTACAGGCTCATAGATACTGGCTCCAAGGTCAGCTGCGGCTGTGTACTGTGAACGATAATAGGAACTCATCAGACGTCACATTAAGCAGCGAAAATTAGCAACTAGAGCTAAACCATTCCCACTGCACGACAAAATCTTATGTTAAACCGTAAAAATATAGGAGTTATACCGACTAGTCGGAATAGCGGGATCCGACTCCTAAAAATAGTTTAAAAAGAAGGCGGGAAAATAGTTTTGATGATGTTTGCACAAAATCTGGTAACGAGAGCCTCAGTCGAGCCATGCCTTTAGCGTATATGTCTAGACGTCTGCCGCAAGCTGTGCGACGTGCTATCCTACCCCCCAACTGGTGCTGAACATTGTTGTTAGCTTGTCTTGATTTATCTTCAGGACTTAATTCGCCTGAATGCCACCAAGTGCTACAATTGACAGAGGCGTAGCTAGTTTATTGTGCTTTATTTGTCATGAGACAACCTCCATTTACCTATAATATTTACCTATAAGCTGTAATATTACAATATAAATAACGTGCATTCTTAGAATATCTATATTACGATGTAAACTGATAGAGCTTTAGATCCAGAATCGCATCAAGGATCACATCAGGCAGTTTCGCTGGTCCTGAACGCAGCAGTGTCTCCAAGTATGGATTCAAACGCAGCATAACCAGGAGGCAAATGCGTTAAGTCTCTCCTCGCTAAACGATTAACCTGCTAGGATATAAAACTCTCAACTAAGGCTTTCGTTTGTAGATAATATCAAATAATAACACAATCTTTAACATGAAAATCTGTCCGAAGTATTATTAAACGCCGTAATAAGCTTCAATTCACAGGATCTCACGTGGCGTTTCGGTGATGTGCCTAATATCACGTAACGAACTCTAAATTAGATACTAATAAAGCGTTATAGCTAAAAATATGATACAAATATGGATTTTGCCTATTTAACTTTATTTCAGGACAGGGGAATTTTGCAAAATGTTGCCAGGAGGTAGCTCGCAGAGGTATATACAATAAAAAAATACGATCCGCGGATTACGACGTACATAGCTCTTGCACACTTGATTTATAAATCAATTGTCAATGTGGAATATGACAATGTTTGGTAAGAGATTTAATGCTACGACTTCTGGGTTTTTGCAGCTCAATTCTGAGTTCTAGCTTGTAGCCTTATTGGCAATTAATATGTTGTATAGGTAGCTGTTACCATTTAACTCACATGCAAAAGGCAACCGCAGTAGGTTGCTGATTAAAAGGCGGATTTACTATGGCAATGACAGTCTGACCTATGATTTATTTCTTTTCAGTTTCACTTGACCTTATCTTCTTAGTTAGGTTAGCTGTTCGCCTAACCCACCAGTACTTCCCGACCTCGGATGTTGGAAGTCAGAAGACTTCCAACAATAAATTGCTTCTCAGGTAACAAAATACTAAAGCATGGCTACCGACGACGCGCGCTAATCAGCACTTCCTGCTCGTGAATTCTGATTAGCCACCCGCAGTTTAGACTAGCGTGCTTGACACGCCTTGGCGGCAGCCTAACATTGGGTGACAAGTATGCACTTTAGCGTCTCCTACAGTCCCTTAAAGAAATGTCCGATACTACCGTTAAGCATTGTTTCAGACGCTTGGCAGCAGAAGGGAAAATGTTTCAGCCGACAGTATTGCGGGCCGACGGCAAACATCGTAGATTCCCACCGTATCCATTTCGTCAAACGCGCTGTATCCCAACAGCTGTGAACCCAGTATAATTAAACCAGTTCTGAGCCTAGTTCACCTGAAGCATCCCTAACCTTAGTAGCCAAAGGCATTATCATTGCGGTTTTTCCAGCGAATTTTTTAACTGTTCAAGTCGAAAGAAAATGCCATCATCTTCAAGTTTACCAAGCCTCGCGCCTTTAAAATTGACACCCTACAAAAGGCGGAAGTTCTCTGCGCAACGATATTTTTAGAGGCCAGATTTCGTGGGTCGGTAACAGCAACGACAAAATTCAACAACTTCAGAGGGAACGAGATGACTTTAGTAGCAAATCTGAGTTTCCGGCCTATAAAAGCAAAGCTTTTCCTTTATTTGGTACTTTTTAGCATCGTACACACTCTCTCGATGGATAGCGAGCGCATCGAAAACAGGAGCAACTCGTTTGCTTTATTGCGGCCATTATCTCACAATACCACATACTTCTCAACATTTTTACAAATATGGGTTTGACATTACAGAGTTTCCTGGTCAGTCTAAGCTTGTCCACAAATACTGATTAAAATCGTTAGTGAAATTACGCTAGACGGATACACGTAACATATGGGTTTCATTTTATAAATGGCTTTTATAAAATGTACATAGCTCGGATGGCCATGCTTGCTCTATGTCTGAATCAGCACATCGTCGAGACATTGGTGCTGAAGATGCTAATGAACGGATTCTGTCGCGAAGAACGTAACTGGCTTTCAGCTGTTTAGTGATCATCGTTTTAGTTGATAACGCGTTGCATTATTTTTGACAAATTGTCTTCAAGGGCTGCTCTTTCTTCGAAGGAAGGTGGAAAAATATGACGCATAGCCCAAGCTGTAGGAATTCTACAATTGTGATCGATTTTATCATTCAGTGTTTTCGTTATGGAAAAGACGGCATATGGCTAGATGCTTGAAATTCCAATTCATTACCTATAATCTCTTTGGTTATCACAAAGAAAGATTCAGTAAATCCTATGCGGCTTACCATGTATAGCTGTGAGCTTTTACGTGATTTGAATATTATACATGCTAAAAGACCACTACCTTTCTGGTACTCAAGCAAGATAGTCCGATCCAGAACGGTTATTCCGTTAGATTTCTAAATCCCATCATATAGTAGCGCTTTCTAGAGGAAGAAGTTTAGAAGTCATGTGGGCTTGATCGGCTGCTCGTGGAAAAGCCGGCATGGATGCGTTTACTGTATGTATGCGTTCTTCTTAAAAAGCTCTACAAAGTTCAAGCCATTTGGCCAACCCATGTAACTGTCAATGTCTTAGTATGTTCTTAAATTAATCGAGAAGTGACTTCCCAGTCACAATTAGATCGAACTTACGACCTGTAAGGAAACAAGAAGTTCGTTGATAGAATTAATTTCTAACTCTTCGTAGGAATAGTAGAATATCTACTAAATAATATTTAAATGTCAGGTAAATAATACGTAGTGTATGTAGCACCTATTCAGCTCTGAAGATATCAACATCTGTTACTAACGCTTGTTAAGGTCCAGCGACGGGCGCTACCAAAGGACGTGCAGAAAGATCCGATGCGGCCAAAGTACATCGTGTTCAACAGCTAAACTATCAGAAGAGGAAATGACTTCATTAAACGTAATGATACCAGTCCATGGATGTACTACAACCGATAATTTTCACCATCAGATAAAAGGTGTTTGTGCTTTAGGTTAACGGATACTTGAGAAAGCATGCAGAGCAGATCAGCTACGTAGTGTTCTCTTGGATCCGACAGTATCGCCTTCCGCTACTTCACGTATTACTCGAACGGTGGGCATGAAGTCATCAATAGTATTCTCATGAGTGGACCTCAATCTTGGGTAAATGGTCTCCCAGTAGCAGGCGTTCGAACCCTAGCATAGCCAACTGTTGGCCTCTCTATATGGAGTAGGCTTTCCGTTATCATTCACGGATTATACGCGTCCCAAAAACGAGAGTCAAAAGAAAATTTACTTTTAATATGGCCATTTTAGTAAGAGTAGATTTTATTAAATGATCACTCGTAAGGTTAATCTTTAGGCTTACAAATGGTTTTTATTGAACAACGCTTACAAATGCTTCATTGAGGGAATGAAGTACCGTTGTTGGAGGTACTCTTCACGTAGGGACAATGCACATAGATTTTGCTATTTTTACTCGTGGAAGTGTATATTTATTGTACATTTTTTTGTACATACTAAAAAAAAACAAGCACGTAAACAGAAGCGCACTTGGTTTTAAGAATTTTAGGTCGGGTTTAGGTTTTATTTTGTTATCAGAGAGTCATTTAAAGACCTCACTTTATTACTTTCTGCGCTAAGCGCAATATAAGCTATGAGAAATAGCGAGAAAGCTGATTGCTCCGCGAGAGTGAAATTGGTATGAGATGCTGAGTGCCCTGCTAGCGGTCGTAATTCCTGCTCGATAGTATATGCTTGTATACTATTTTAGAACTGTGTAATAGAAATGAAGGCTTGTATTTAAAAAAAAATATCACGAATATGTATGTGGATGGTAATCTGCAAATGACTTTAGTGGAAAAAAAGGCAGGTATTCTGTACATTGCAGTGCTGACAAAGAGATTCACACATACACGCGTAGTATACATCATGTATCTGGTAGCAACAAAAATCCACTGTGATATTGCTACTGGTGGAATTATCACTTCGATCTGGGAAATCTAAAGGAACGCTTCTGTTACTAAGCGCGATTTGCGCGGCTGCTTTATCGAGACATTCTAACAGTTCTAGGTTCGAAGGTTACCTAATCACCGAATAGTACTTCAGCATCAGGGGTATACTAAAAATAGTTGTGCACATATATAAGTGCCTCTAAATTGGGTTATGTCAGTAGAAACTACATTAGCTCCATACCGGCAAGATGCCACACATATACATGTATATATATACGCCGAATGATTGTCGCTAATCAGTCTACGGGCAACGAACAACACCAAACACGTACAAGATCTGCTTATTTTTATTTGTAAACGCCTGCACTTACAGACGTACCTATAGCGTTACGTATTGGACATGAATCGCGCATTACCCAACAATATTTTGATTCTTTTTCTGATATAGGTTAAGGCAGATTTAGACCTAGTCGGCCTGCATCTGGCGCAGTCGTTGTAACATCCAAATGCACTTGGTTCTGCATGTAGCTATGGTTGCTCCCCTCTTGGCTTTCCGTTACACTTTGTCACTAGACACCTTGAATTGAAACTGATCATAACTTTTAAACTTTCAAGTAATGACACTGTATTCCATGGTAAAAAATAAAAAAATCATGTTTAGAAAAAAATAAACAACTTAAGGTGTTTCACATATTTAACCGTTATAGGCACAACTTACCAATGAGGGTACATCAAAGTCGACGCGTTTCTGTCAGAAAAACAGTTGTCCTTAAATAAGAAGTCTTCGTCTTCACGATAATTGTTTTAGTCAGACTAAGTCCATACACTAAAAACCGTGCGAATCATGGAAATATTTTTCGAGATACTTGTTATATAAATCCAAGTAGATTGGCTCAGCTTTGTCATCGGCCGGAAGGAGCGGAAGCTTTTTTAGCCGCTCTGTGCTTATATAGCCGGAGGTATAAAATCATATTTCGACTTAATTATTTATTTAATGTTATTCAATTTCATTAATAAAAAGTTCCACCTCGCTTATCCAGTGGGATGCGTTTTTCCCCAGTTTCCCTTCTCCTTTATCGCCCAGTGGTTCAACATACGTTTCACAGTTTAAGCTTCATCATAATCACTTCGTACGCGTGATGGGCAAAACGCCATTTTTTTTGAAGCCAACTAGAGGATGGCACAACTACCGACCCTTGACGCCGTCGAGTGTATCTCACCTACTGCTGTAGACGATCACAACTAGGCCTCCTGTAGCCCTCAAACGCATCCTGCTACCGTGGTAGTATGATTTGATAGGTATATAGTGATCTCGGCTGTTCGCATTGCTCAATAGGGTCCATTTTCATTTCAGTTGTTGTCGGTGTAGAAAGTATACATCGCCAGTAAGCATACGCGGTAACCGCGTACATACGCACGTACCCTAGATCGTGTCCCTTTTGTTCGGAAGGTAGCGTGCCTGCCATTAGACGACGAACAGTTCTTTGCATTTCGATAACTTTGATAGCCTCAACTGCATGCGGAATTATGGGTCATAATTCCTTTGGGCAGGAACAGTGGATGGTGCCTTGCTTAAGTCGACATCGTTGTTTAAGTTCGTACTGATCAAGCTGGTGGGTTATCCAGCGATTGGGGTTGCTCTCCCCTCGTTGCACCGAATGTATCCGCAACATGCGAACCCAGCAGAGTTCGTTTGGGATGTTACTATCAAGTGCAAAACTTCGTCGGCATATAATTTTGAATCACTCGGACTACCTCAATATACAAGCAATCATTGATCGCCACGATCAAAAAAAGTCAGCAAAGGGCGGTGATCTTGCTGCTTTTGTGCTTCCCCGAAACATAATGAATTTATCCAATCGTCTAACAGAATTATAGCCAACTTGTTTAGCAGAGATTGCTTTGCAAAATTATTCCAATACTGGCTCAACGGTCCTCCTCCTCTTCCAGGAGAATGCGTGCACGCGGCTTTACTTTAAAGCTTTTCCACGTCTCCCCTCCACCAAGAGTTCCAAATGCCTATGAGTTCGTGTCACCATCTGGGTTGTTAGCCATTTCCTTTCTTCCGTGACTTGCTCGTACTCTTTAGTCCATCGCCACGGTATTTTCTGGACAAACTCTACCGACGACAGCTCCCAATGCCTTCAATTATATTACCAGCCATCCCACCAGTGCCACCTAAAGAAAGCGGATTGATTGAGTTTTGGCGTTTGCCGGTGAAAATGCCGGTATATAGTCGTAAGCGTGTATTTATTCGTATAAATTAATTATATTTGGTTGTTAAAAGCAAATACAGTGGGCTTTAAAATTGAATAATTTTTAAATACTGTCGTTTTTTGGTAGCTTGTGAATAAAAACTGCTTGAGCTTATTCCGTAGTTCAGAAGCATCACACCTTTTAGTCTTGAAAAGCAAAGCTTAGTAATCAAATTTCTATTCTTCAAGGGCCACAGCACTGCAGAAATTTATCAAAGATTGGTAATGTTTAGCAAGAAGGCGTTAAACGTGAGTGGAATGGAGATTGGAGCATTGAAAACTGGCGAGGAAATGTCCAGGTGCCAGCACCTAACAAAGGACGATTTATCCCATACTTTACTAGCCTCTTGGTGGCTAAATCAGAAACGCGCCAAGAAGGAAGATGCAAGCAAAAAGTATTAAAGAAACAGAGCCCCACAAGTGGCCCCGGAGAGGGCATACAATCTTTGGACTTCAATTGCAGTATCGCGCGGCTAGAAAATTGGTTTAGCGACAACAACAGACCTATTGAGAGAGTAAAAACGCTTTGAGCAGAGAAGAACACTCAGCTTTAATGCACTTAATACCGGTACAGATGGGACGTGGCGCGACAGAAAAGACAAAGAACTTGGAGGGGCATCCTAAATTAATTAAGCCAGTTGATCCTCTTTCATCGGCTCATCGTACTGTTTATGAAGATCTAGTTTCCTAAACGGGCCTTAGGTGTGAGTTAAAAAAAAAGTTAGTGGATTATAAATGTGAAATGGAGTAACCAAAAACATTACACGGCTTCAATACACAATATTTCCAATCCCACTGAAATTTTTTTCTTCTTATAACACCTATATATAACTTACCATAAAGGTCAAAATATATTTTTACAAGTTCAATGCAGTAATACCAAGACCAAATATGGACTATATCTTCCGAGCTTGATACTCAGATTAGCCATACAGCACATTTAACGGGTGGTATTTATGGAAAATATATTTCGACACTCTGCTGCACTTTTACGCTAAGTTGTATATTGGCTTAGCAATGTCTAAATTCTCATAATCGGTGGTCAAGGGAGTAGCTGGCGGGATTTTTTGTTGTTTTGCTCAAGATGACATTTAATGTCTCTTACAAAATGAATCTTTTAATGAGATAATATACGTTTACTCACCTTATAAATATAATTATATTCTATACGCACTAAAATGATGTACATAATGGTTGCATTATCGCGTAAGTTATGTGGACGTAGCACACTACGGTTTGTGTGGCCTGCCGTTTTCCCAGCCAATCAACGCCAGAGAAGAGATATACGCTTAGGATTCAATTGAGCCCAGTGAACTATGCTATCAAACAAAAATCGAAGGAAATCAATCTACTCGTACTTAGGCAAAAGCAGGATTATCTTCTACCAGACGACAAAAGTACGTGGATATTGTTGCTAACCTAAAAGTGCTCTTTGTCCTTGAATTTTAGCAACTTAAGCTTATTTGTTGAGCTCGGACCTTACCAGAGGAATGTAAAAAGCCCACTTCTCAATATAGTAAAGATTTAGTGAGATATAACGGCGCAATGCGGTGATTTAAAGATAGCATTGTATTGCAAATGACGGCTGCGTCGGGGTGTGAACTATTTACTTGCCAGATAATTAAATATCTGGTAAAAAAAAGGTTTTGAAAATTACAGGGTAGTTTCCACAGCGGACATAGTTTGCAAATTATTTTAGGACTTCTTAGCATGTTTTAGAATTATCAACTCTGTGTACAACGATTTTGCAATACCTGCATTAGGCAGCTCATATAAAATAGTCACCAGCTTTAACAATGCTTCAACAGATTTAAAAATAGATTTGTAAACATTTTTATCAACGTATGAAGCATGGGAAGAGCTACAGTCGTCGTATAAGTTCTTACACCTAGGGATAATAATAATAATCAAGTATGAAAAAACCGATTTTTCGACCGAGATTTATGAAAATTAGCTAAGGAGCTAGGCCGAAGTTACCTATAGAAATCACGAAAAGTTTTGTACCTACGATAAATGTAACACAAAAAATCTGCGCATGAAATGCGAGTCTGTCGACAACTGAATCTAAATTACCAATTTTGTCGTCGGTAAGTTTTACAGTTTTGATGATGAGTTAAAAAAAAAAAAAAAAAATATATATATATATATATATCGCAATGGAATCGAGAGATCTCCAAATACGACATAAATATCCTGGAACTATATGCCGAGCTTGAGTAAAATACATTCGTGTACATTGAAAAAAAAAACGAAATAGGCAAACTTGAGCAAATCACAAAAGAGTGTGCAAACTTAATTATAAAATAATGTAAACAATGATGGCTCCGATAGAGTATAAGCATTCAACAGTTATATAAACATCTAATGACAAATTTGACTATCTTCTCTCGGTAATCAAATTTTAGGTGTATTACAAACTTCAGATACTATCCAAATATGTATTTGAAAATCTAGATTCTTTTAATGAGCTTCACAAGACCTGAAGACGGTGCTATCTCGCTAGGTACCAGCAAATAAACTTAATTAAAAGCGCAATTCGGCTTCTTGATTGCGTTTTGTAGCTCTCACTATCCGCTAGTCGATACAACGAAGAAAAGCCCGTAGTCGTTTTTTCCTATACAATAATAATAAAAAACAAAACACCTAGAAATACGGTTATTGCAGTTACGTAGAGATACTAACTGTAACAACGATAACTAGGAGCTGATGATAACATTGTAGAATCGAGCAAAACTAGTGCTTGTTACTGTAAAATAATACGTAAATAAACTTACAAATAATTTCATAAACACTGCGTTGATATCTAAACGAAAATGAGCATCGACCGATGCCGTTCGTTGAATTTTTAATCAAGGATTTAATTACTAAGGATGTGGGTGTCCGTTTCGATAATAATTATATCCAGACTATCTCAAAAGTGAATGAAGGGCTTCAGGCACCTTTTTAGTTCTTTTTTCTTCATCTGTCGAATGGGCCAGCGTTGATTATAACGGGTCAAGTTTTATTTCTTTTTTTCATCACTTAGTAAAGCAGACTAGATGATTATCATCAACTATGAGGTGAGAATGAAGTTCCACGTGCGCATCAGTATTTTTTAGCGAACTGATCAACAAATCGACTGAAGTTCACATGACAACTAAGTTGAAAAGCATGTAATGCACGCAGTGCATTTCAGTCCGCTTTGCCAAGAACTTCTTGGTAAGCCCTGACTTTATTTTCCTTGGTAACTCAGCATGTTTCTCGCTAGGGTCATACTCAGCACCACAACCAGGCCCACTTCCGTAGTAGCACGCAGGTTTTGCCAAGCATCTTGCCAAGCTACAACCTTATTTACTCGCATCTGCAAGTACGACAAATCAATCCGCAATAACGCCTCTACGCCGTGGCTAACGCTGAACATCTAGAACGATGCTCTTCGCAAAAAGGTCAAAAGAAAGAAGCCGGCTGGCATATAAAAGCGCAGGATTTGCACGCCCCGAACCACTCAAAGCATCGATATTTTCCCCTTCCGCTCTCCTCTTGCGCCTTTTCTCTCAGCGGAATTCACCTAACTAATCGTATAGGTAGCCAATATAGCAAAATTGTAATTGACAGACCTCTTACCTGCGCTACTCAAAGTTTGGACCAATGTT
Organism: Varroa destructor; assembly: GCF_002443255.2. NCBI lineage: Eukaryota > Metazoa > Arthropoda > Arachnida > Mesostigmata > Varroidae > Varroa > Varroa destructor. Next base: position 76,588 of record NW_019211877.1, on the reverse strand, counting down.
AAGGTTACATACGACGTCAAAAATCTTACGCTTGACGAAGACCAGTTGGACTATTCATTCCTACGATTATAGAACGATAGTTGATTAATCCATTTGACAAAATTTCCCTTAGCCGCCGGTTCTAATCGACCGCTTTTGAATGTAATGCTCCCCATATCTAACTTAGGTTAAGAAGTGCCCACACTCGCTTCAATCGAATCTTTCGCGTGTTGCTATTAAACTTACTCACTGATCGCCAGGTAAGGTAACTGCAGATAGGTTATTATTTTTAGTACTCACACAAAGCTAATACACAATACGTTTCAATGATTACTTCCCGATCGTTAAGTAAGGATAGTCACTTTAGCTTTAGGGGTGACTTTTTTTTTCCGTCCTTCTTGTGTTTCGAAACAGTCCTGCAAGTTTCTTTGCTTTCACCCCCTGTTCGTCAAAAAAAGACAGTCGATTATTCGTACGTTGGCAACACATGGGTTCGCAGCGCAAATGTTTTTGAAGCTCTTCGTCATTATTTTATTTTTCGATCTTCCTCTCAGTTCCCTGGCGGTGGGATTCTGTTACGATAACTGTTCACAGTAATTCTCCTCGTATGATGACGGGCCAGATTAGTTATTAATCCGACTGTATCTCATTTGACAAAAAGCATGCCGCAAGCAGTCTAAGACTTTTGTCTTAAACACATAATAATAAAGAAGCTATGTGAGCAGTGGTCAGTGTAGCATAACAAACAAGATTCTAGAGGAATGGAGCAGTCCATCAAGATCTATACATTAAAAATATACGTATGGATAATTTGGAGCAGTTTTTTGCAGATTTAGTAAAAATCTTACTATTACAAAGTGAAACATCGCTCTCGCAGATTATGACTGCTAGGTAAACACTGCTATCGCTAGCTTTGGATTTCTCTAGAATATCGTACCTTAATAAAAATGTGCCACTTAAAAAATTGGCGAAATATTAGGGTATGTAGGCGACATGTAGCAGAACGCCATTGTTTGTGCATTATTATTTTTCTAGCCCTTATCCAGACCTAGAAACTATATTGAAAAATTGAATGTACGATATCGGTCGATAACATTTTTAAATATACACGCAGTCCTAAAAATGCAGCCGGAACAATTTGCACCTAGATCTCGATATCTACCAAGGGCTCTGTGTTGATAGGAGACTATTTAGCACTATGTACGACAAGAGATACGTCGTTTAATCAAGAGGATCACGCGTCTGTGCCGATGTTACCCTGATTAGAATATTGTTGCCATTGTTTTACCGCATTGTCTTATCTGGCTGTGTTAACGTACTCTCGTATAGAATGTAAAGTGTTATTTTGTCGCTGACATTGCAAATATTCTAGTCTTCTAAAATACAATGTATTATAGGTAACACGGTTGCGGGCCAAACAAAGTCGGAAAAAGATTCTTTCGGAAGATGTGTAGTTGACATGCTCCGCAAAAGGTTTCCCTATGCGAGGTTTTGAGGAGGAGGTGCGCTGACGTTCGATGTGTGTTCTGACCAACGTCATCCTTATACGTACACACATTTTTTCTATTCAGGCGTCATTCCGGTGACTTTTTGTTGACAGAAATGTATGCATATAGTTTCTAATTGGCACACCCATATAACGTTAGCAATCATAAAAAAGGTTAAACAATTTCTTTGCCGGATCAACTTGGCTCATAGGAGATAAAAACCCATCTTTCAGAGAATTATTTTCAGCTGTCCTAAGTGTTTCAATTGTCCTTGCTAGGGTCTCACCATATTAGGTGCGACGTCATACTGATGACAGGTTGAGATGGGTTTAGTCGAGACAACGCGCCCATGTATGGTACGCCTTGTACCGTTCATTGAGCTCTTTGCACGATCGCACAGTAAAGACACTATTTGCGACATTGAACATGCCGCTGAACAGTATTGCTTCGTTAAATAACTGATTAATCCATAAATTTTGTTAAACTCGCCAAATCGAGGACAAATAAACTAGCAAAAGAGAAAGAGAATGTCTCGCAGTAAATCACTCCTGATTAGTGATACTAAACTGCCGGCGAGGTGCAACTAGAAATAGAGGACATCTATTCGTTCAACATCCATTTGGCTAAGTAACATTTTCATACACTTACGCTACATTAGATAGACTTTAAAGCTTCAGCGTATAATGCTTGCTGAAAATGTATCACTTGAATTTCGTATAATTTTTTCCGTCGAGATTCACAGTTCCGTTTCGGCTCTCAATAAATGTAATCAAACAGTCATTTTTTTGTTCACCTGTCTTCTTTGCTAAACGTCCGTGAGCCTATGCTCGTTCGAAATATCTGCCCCACTTCAATTAGCGGCCTTATGGTTTGCATTGTGGCAAAACACTTCTCAAGAATAAACTCTTGACGTGGCTCCTGCAGGTAGTAGTTGACATCTGGTAGCAAACTCTAAAGAAAGCAGATGCCAGCCGAATTTCTGGCCCTGCGGCAAGCTTCTCACGCATACCAATAGTACCTACGTTACCAAAGGCGACTGGGGAATAATTAAAGTTGTTTTCGTTTTTAGTTCTTCGGAGACAGACTAACTACTTTCAATAATTCGTTACGTATTTGTTAATATTGGTTATTATGTAATAGACACTTTCCGTTTCTTACGGTGTTATGTAGGGTGGAAGGGAAAGGGCTATTACTATGGCTTTGCCTTAACCCGCTATGCTAGTGAAAAGAAAGTGACAGAGTAATCGTTTTGCCAGGCTTTCGCTGGGCTTCACTGAAAATCATTAGAGCAGTATAATGAATAACTATAGCTCACTTGGCTTTTCACCCTTCCAAGGCTGATGTAAACTGTGGTGCTGGGTTACCTAAACCCCTCGCGCTTTCATCCGGTTCTAGAAAAGCTGTTCAAAGTATGCTGTGCAGGAGAGTGAATTGCAATATTATTACATAACCTGGCATTGTGTGAGAAAATTCTTGTCCTAATATTATGCTCTGCGAGAAACTTTACCGGTCGAAAAGATTAAACATACATTTTACTTACATATATAAATATATGTATAAAAATTAGATGTGGCTCACAATCTTTAGGAAAGTTCGCGCACCGTTTGCGCCTTTTCTATGGAATATAAAAACATGCACCTGTCGATTTCCGTCTAATGCAATTTCAGTAAAAATCCATAAATTACCGAAACCGTCTTAGTCATAAACCTTTATCGGATGAAGTCACGCAGAAGAAGTAAATCGAAGACCGGTTCATTGCTATCATGACTCAGTACTACTGCATGACGTTCGTGTGAAATAGTGATGCGCAGAAGTCACATACTACCATTGGAATATCATCCCGTTTTGCGCGGTACTTTATAGCAGATTGCCGTAATACTTGCCAGTGCTACTCCAAGCATGAGAGAAATTATTCCAGTCTAGGAACATCATACGTCTGTCTTCAAATATCTTGATCTACTTAGGGTATGCCAGCCGAGGGTTGGCTTGGAACCAGAAACCCATTTCAATCAGAGCACGCTACGAAAATTTTGCGGTCTCTTGAGACGAAGCCCATCCAATATAGTCCGCTTATCTGTTTTTACAAGATACAAAGTCCGTTTTCCATTTTAAAGCGCATTTTGAATGAGTAGCTTCATCTATCCGCCTTAATTTCTCTCTCAAAATGTCATCTCAACGCAGCAGCAGTAGTTAACGGTGAACGTTCTCGTGAGATATTGTAAACCTTTTTATAAACAACGAGCGTACTGTATGTAAACAACCTTTGAACAAAGTGCAGCAATAAGAATGACTACAAGAAATTTAATAATACGAAAATAAACTATCACAAATTATTACTTCAGAGGAGACAAAAATTTAGTTATAAACGGTACGTATGGTTACCATGCCGTTTATCATAAATCTGTTAAAGAGCCCAAGTAAGCCAAGCGAGACCCACGGCGGCTATCTTTTTTAATGGGGCAGCTACTTTATGCCACATCGAATGGGTGAATTCGATAGCTTGTTTTTACAAAGAGAATAGCAGGGAAGTGTAAATAAAAAAAAAAAAAAATACGAAGCAACTTGGTGGGAAATAAACAATCTGCTTTCAACCACGCTTCCAGATCTCTGTGCGCGGCGGTGACATCAACTGGCCGCTTCAATTCTGTGATTTGATTTTTCTCGTATTTCCTGCGCGACCATTTAAACGATAGGGACAGTATGTATCAAACAGCGGCAAAAACGATTTATTTAAAAACGAAATATTTCCGATGAGCGCTGTTTCTGTAAACATATATTGTTGTCGTCGTATTTACACCCTACGTGTACGTGAAAAAATGGGCCTTCCGTAAATTAGCTCCAGACCAGTTGGAAGATGCGCGCGGTGTATTTGCACGTGTAATTTGCGAATCCCAAACTGACAAAAACCTTGGAAGAGCACAGAGTCGTGTTAGGTAAGGCACAGTTCAATCTTTCTTGCTATCCAAAAAGAAATGATAAAATGGTGTCATCCTAGAGGAAAACTGGGTTCGGTGACAATGCTTAATAAGCTCGAACATAATGTGATGATATTACTTGCAATTTACATCAGGGATATCTGCTACTATAAGGTACTCATCGAAAATGAAACGATGAACGCTGTCCCGAGTTCCTCAAGGGACTCATGGACCGTCGGTGCGGTAATCGAAAGCAAGCAGTTTGGTTATTTCATACAATGGAAGACATTGCCATGCCTCAATTGTTTCCTAGACTAAGCAAAGGAACATTTAACGTTGGCTTCGACCCGCTTATTTTACAGATTTAAGTCCGTATCATTACATGCCCTAAAAAAAAACAACTGGTGGACAGGCATATTCCGCTGTCAATGTACTACCGGAAGTCATGAGCTGAGAAATTACGCATGAGAGAGTAAACGTCTACCCAGAAACAGGCATAGCGCTGTGACAAATGTGCGTGAAGGAGAGTCTCTTAACACGTATTAAATCGTCATTCTAGCACATCTAGTTCAAGAATTATTCGATGTTGGATTTACCTCACAGTGTATATACATACATATTTATATACACATATATACTGTGCAGTATATCGTGCGGTTTTCCGATTGAATTTCGTTCTATGGTACATATAGGAGAATGCCAAAGCCCCTTCAGACCCTGAATTGACCGCTGTACTCGCGCATAGCGTTCCAGAAAAGCGTTGTCGCCTAGCGAACAGGGGAACTGCACAGTGGCACCCTGAAGGATATATGTCCGCTTTGGCATGATCGAATCGACCACAAATAGTCAGGACGATCCAGAAAATTGTGACACTGGAACATGGACATTTGAGGAAACGAAAGGTGTTGTAATGAGATAGTTACGAAAAGCAAGAGAGAAGCCTGGGATGGGAAAAGCCATATTACATACTGGTACTAGGACAAAGAAGATAGTTGGCGATAACTGCAGAAACCTTTATTCCGGGCAAGGCATTATACGATACACCGATATTTGATAGTGAGCTTTCTTTTGTATAGTGTCCATTCGCTAAAAGAAGCTTATTTGTTATAACGGCCAGTTCATTACCGTCAAGTAAGAAAACCGTTTCAATGTTGTACTTTCCTAGGTAATTATGTACAGGTGTTACCTGAATGAAATTAGCATATCAAACAAGTATATTGATCAAATGTGACATAACTAAGGAATCGATCTGAAAGGAAACGCTTACCCTGTTTCACAAATTCGAAGAGTTGGTGATAGCAAACTAGAGTAAATCTGCTTTAAGTCTTTACGCCCGAAAAAGACGCCAAGCATTACCCAAAACGCCAGTTACCCAGCATGAAACTGTTTTTATCTACATGTACCTATGTATCTCAGGCTTTCAGGCAGTCATATTATTATACCACCCTTACGATTTGTTCCATTTTTATAAAAATATCTATGTGCTGGAATATCGCAAAAAATCTGTGCCGGAGCAGAGTTGGTCACGTTTAAACTACCGTAATTCCAAAGATTTGCGTCAATGGCATATCATACCTAGTAACCGAATAGTATAAGCGCTTGGCTTCCGGGTAACACCTATGACATTCCCTTGAATAAATTTTGCGGTCAGACTTTCATAATATTCCGTTTACTAATCAGCCTGGTAACAAAACATCCTAACCTAATTATAGAATGAAAAAACAAACAGACTTGTATGTATAGTCTTATTTGTACACTAAGGTCTAATAATTTTTAATAGAACCAAATCAGAAACGGATCTAAATCTACAGGAGATTTTTTCATATTTTTCTTTCTCTAGTATCAGTCCCTTGATAAAGTTGCGCGTTGTATTTTTTTCATTTAAATAGTAGAGGCATTTAGAAAAGAAGCTCACTTTGCCTCCCAATTTCGCCCTGTGGAAGCTAGAGGTTGGTTGAGACTTGGGTCTCGTTCCAGTAACAAAACACGCTTTTTAGGTGTTCTGGTAACGACAATTTTCTAGGTTGGATGTTAGCTGCGTATGCTGATGATGGGAGACGTCATCTCTGCTAAAGCAATTTATGGCACGTTTCTTAGTAATCATTATTGTAACGTAGTTCATTGCTATCAAACTAAGAAGGACCGATAGAGATGTTTATGTTCTTCAACTAGATAAACTTATGTCAGCCCAACCCAATAAAAAAAAAGCAGTTTCTTTTTGATTCCTAGAGGAAAAAGGGTATTCCACACAGAAAGGCTGCCGTTACAGACCTGTGTTGTCAATACTAGCCAGATGACTCGTCTATTCTTAAGATATTAAGAGGTGATCTTCAATGAAAAGAGCATCCTTAACATAATAGACAGGTTCGTAAGGCTTTGGTGGCTACAATAAGCATAGGCCAAGTAAACCGCTTAGTACCGCCTTTGCTATGTTCAGTAGTGCGGTACTGGCTATTATTCGTGAGCAGCCACAGAAATTCAAAGCAGCTGATGTAAATGGACCGAGCTAAGCCTACCTATCTTTAACAGGAATAAAAATTACACATTTTGCTTCTACGACAATTTCAGTTAAGGCCATTAAAGAACTTTTCGAAGAGACTAGGATGTGAGGACTTTGTTGAGACTTATAAGATAAAGACTGCTGAAATCTCCTTTATCACTCGTACGGTAGCGGACATTTCCTGAACGGCGAATTGTCATATCTGACGGGTGAAAGGCTTCCATGGGCCACAAGTTGATCTTTGATGAACCTAACAACAGTTGCAACTATGTCAAATCTGGCGACACCTATTCAATGTATGAGATAGAAACCTTCTTGACGGCCTGATTGGCTTAACTTGTAAGCATGACATAATCATAAAAATACTACGGTCTCATCATTTTAAAAGTTCGATACAAATTTATCTGTCAAGATGTCAAAGAAAGAATAATTATGTGTAGCAATCTAAGCTGCTATGCTTTAAGCGCAAATTGTTACCTTAGTCAAAAATGCTTTTGAAAATTCTAAGCCTGTTTGTCCGTTGCAAAGTCTGCGGTAACGTTTTCTTCTTAAAATACATTTGATTCGAACTGTCATAGCAGGTAAAGAGTAAGGTCCAGCATATTTTTGTACGAAAAAGAATTTCATAGTCCTAAATCCTGTAAATCTTGGCACTGTTGCACCCAGCGTATTTGTCTATTAACAATTTTACTGATTTGGCTGTACGACTGCGTGTACTCGTTTGGAAGCTTAATGATATTAACTTTTCAAATTTCGTCTGCTAACGAAATGTGCTAACATAACTGCAGTACTTTTCATACCCGCTCATTTTAAAATCAGCTTTCATCCTACTCGTTCCGTTCCAGGGATTGTTGGAATTTGACATGCCTAAATGTTAAGTTAAGTATAAATCGTTGAGGGATGAGAGTATCAAACAAAAGGGTATTGTGAAATACTGTCCAGTCGACACTTGGGCATAGATTTCGTTCTGTTTGTTGTTGTTGTTGTTGTTGTCTGTACACTTTAACCTTTACTGATATTAAAATATCTATAATGTACACTAAATATGCAAAGAATTATTTTACAGCAGATGAGGCAGCGCTTTATATTTGTAGTGGACGGCGTTCATAATACAAAGTGTGCGCCCAAATAACTGAATTGCTAAAAAACAGGTAAGAAACAGAAAAAGAAATATGACGAAAAATGTGATAACATTAAATAATCGGGTCTAAATGTTGGCCAACCAAAACAATTTGTAAATTCAACTTGTGTTCTAAATAAAAAGTTGAAAAACTAAAAAAAAAAAAATGACCCGATGACCACCTCCCCAGACAGGCTGCAGCACTGTTAAATGAAAATCCGGGATGTCGGGGGTAAAATGATACCAAGTAAGAACAAAAAACCGATGAATATGTGTACTTAGACATCTTGTGACATTTTTGACCGCGTGTTGTTCTGAAGTGTCTAGAATGTCCGGACAAATATGATGGCAGCTCCGCAGATTAGTTTCTATGGCAATTCAAGTAAATATGACAATACGAGCAAACGATAAGCAATTTAAAATGTTCTGACCTATATGCAAGCCTCTCCGTTGTACGAAGATTGCATAAAAACGAATTCGTGTTGTATTATACCGACAAACATCAACCGATACAACAACCTCAATACAAAACTATTTAAATCCTCAAGTAAAAAATATTTGATTCTTAATGACCATTAGGGTTACGCGACTCGCGTCAACACATGCAAGCACGACGGGCAAGCAAACACTTCACAATTAAGTCGAGGAGAAGGTTACTACTTAATTAGTTGACATTGTTGCAGGTGTTTAAAGCATTTTTATCAGCCGTTATCACTTTATATTGGATACTAACTAACCTGTACGCACAGAAAAACGGGAGCAAGTGACTATTTGTTTACGCTAACGTCTCTGGTCCATAGATCTGGTGAAGGCAAGGCGAAAAAAATATTTTTCCGCTGAAGATATATATATATATATATCATATGATGAAATAACGATTTGAGAGCTTTCAGAAAAATTAATAATATATATATATATATATATATATAGCAAATAAAAATTATTACATACTTCGCTGTATTGATGAATTGGGCAAAAATTAACTGTAACCTTCTGAAGTGACACGCAAATAGATTTCGCTAGTATATCTGCCATAAGATAAAAAACAGTGATTGATATCCGCAAGTCCACAGCAGAATCCACAGCAAGGGGTATCTCAAGTACGAGCGTCGAATTCAATATGCATATGTCTTGATATTGTCGATTTTTTAACCCGACCATTTTTTGCTATAGTCGATTTCTAAATAACTATGTTCTAACGCCTCAACTCCTAGTCAGGCTGTTGCAAGATGTTTGCGGCAATCAGAGTGGAAACTATGAACAAAACTATAAATAAAGTAATCATTTTTTTTCAACATTTTGTTGACTGTCTGAAAATTTATGGACATATAACATTTGAGAGCAAGTACAAGCTTGAATTACTGAAGTTTATAATTATCGTACTCTGAGAGATAAATAAAAGGTTTCCTGAACAAGCCAAGAAGTTCAACTTGCGACTAGTGTTTAAAAGCTCATACTTTTTAACGATATCCCGCCAATAACCGAGAATAGAAGAAATCGACCAGAAAAGCAAACCAACCTTTGAAAATTTACCGAAGACCTCAATTCCAATGAAAAAGCTAATGAAATTCTACGTGAGTATATTTTGGTTGTTCTGGTAAGCTCCACTTCCTGATACACCAAAACGCTACATTTGTTAATTAGTATATTAAACGGAAGCGTTGCTCAAGCAGCTAAAACCGCAACTGCTCTTGATATCGCTTCGAGATTCACTTACAAAACAGTTTTCGCTAAGAAAAAAATAATATAATAGGTAGAAAATAGTCAGATATCGACCCTCCTATGTATATAAGGTTTTCTAAAAAACATACTGTTTAACGGGTCACAACTTTTTTTTTTTTTTTCGCTCTTTTCAGGGTGTAATAAATTCAAAATAACGAGTGGATTAAGATTGCCTGTTGGACACAGATAATTTATTTTAAGATGCTACTGGAAGTATGAAAACTTAGCAGAAGTGCAAATATATTGCAGAGAACTGCATGCAGATCGGCCTGTGCGACTCAAAATTGGTCTGATAAAAGATCAATTTATCTATCCAAGGTATTCATAGACAGCGTTCCGCAAGACCAAGAACATCAATGAGCTTTACCAGCAAAGAAAGCGTACTAAAGTTATAGTGAAATATCCTATGAATGATCTGGAGGGCAATGAAGTCTTGAGCTTGGCATCAGTACATCGAGTGTTTATCGCATTTAAGATCCTAAAAAAATGACTTATTAATATTTAGAAAAATGTAAGCAGAAGGCGCAGTTTTTGGGGTTTATTACAGAATGTAATCATCTAAACACATAGGTTGGGCGAAGAGGTCGCGCCTTACCCGTTCTCCAGACCTGGTGCTAATTGGCTATTTCTGGCGGGAGAATCTTTACAGTATAAAGACAGGTCTAGGCGTATCAATATCGCTTCGTCGCGTTGCCAATATGTCCGTCTTCAATTAGGCGGGGTTTATAAATAAACGAGGCCAATCTTAGCTAGTTTATCATGAACACACGTATATATACTTTTTTCTCTCTTGAGAAAATCACTTTTTTTCTAGAGTAGATCAAAATAAGCTATGCCAGAGCGTCGCAATATTTTTCAGGGTACTAGTTTCGTGCTAGTCGTTAACATCTTATTGTGTTCCTAGTCACACGTTTCTGCAACCAATAGTGACGGCCGAGAGACAGTTGCAGACCTCGATATATATTCTATTAAAGATACGTTGCCGATTCTGGACCATTCATTATAGTGACGTCAACAAGTCGTCAACAGTTATCGCATCTTCAAAATTCCACTTTGAAATGATTTGTGGCAGGATGACTTTTCCATTATGTAGTAGCTTATGGTTGAATTGGCTCTACAACTAATTTTGGAGCGCCGTTGCTCCTATTGCTGCCTACACCTTCTTTAGTCGCAGGTTAGCGCCGGAAAAACCTCACTGTTTTCAAACTCCTACAAAATTTACAGTTTGACCTAACGATCTCCTGTTCCACAACCTAGGCAAAAATGGGGATAGCGTCTTCCCATGCAGCCATCTGCTAGAGCCTGTGAGTTCTCAGTTCTTCCACCGGTGGCGCTCCGTTCATCTGTTCCCCAACTTCTGTTGCTGAATGTTGAGTATAGTGGAGGTAGCAAACGCGGCGTCGGCGGGTGGCATGGTCGGTTTTTCTTCCCCATTGGATTTCTTCCTTCGTTGGTGGACCAGCAGCTACCCTTTCCTTCATCTCTGCCCAATAACACCCACCATCCCTATTTCAGTCTTCGCCAACACTCTCCCTGACCTCCTCCATGATGGTGGAAAGAGGAGAAAAGGAAGAGAGCATCAGAGTGGCTGAAAGCGCGCCAGTGAATGTTTCATGGTGTCGGCGGCGGCGGCGGCAGCGACAACTAGACCGAGGGTGAGCGGCGGTGATGGTTACTGCTTTGTTTCCGCCCCCGTCCCCCATCTTCTAGCGCCTCGCCTTTTTCCCATGTGTGTCAGATGGCCGGCGCCGACCAACCGACTGGCCCCCCGACAGGCAGACTTGAGCCGACGAAGACGAGAATGAAGCCGTGCCCTTACCGTCTGTCCGTTGGCTAACGGGACCATCGCCGCTGCAGCTCTTGCTGCGGCCGGTGGTATGGTCTTCACCCTCGCCTTCAGAACCGCTTCAACCGTCGAAAAGGTAGGAATGCTGTCAGCGCTCGCTTCGCACAAACACCGGCGTGCGGAGCAGCGAAGACGGGAACAGAACACCGAGTCGAAGCACTTCAGTCTGCCGCTTTTGCCTTCATGTGGCTCCCCCGTGCAGCATCGCGACCATATGGCCGAGCGCTGCAGCTGTTCGATGTCGCCTGAGGCCTGCTAGAAAACAGCGCAAGTTGGGCTGGTAAGCAGCGAAATTGTTATGCAATTACTATATGGTGCCGGATCGATTCTCTTGAATGGTGTTTGACTCAATACAGGATCTATCTGGTGATTGATAGTGATGTTAGGATTGAGTATTGTATTTTACAGTTGGTGAAACAGTGCTTCATTGAGGCATTTGGCCCGTAGTCTGTTGTACTAACGAGTACCAAGAAAAGTGGCATAGCGGATATAAGTACGGATTAAGAGTTCAGACGTTATTGTGATCAGTGGTGAAACGATATATAAGTCGATCGGCAGTGCGAACACAGTATGTGGCAGTGAGCTTTCGGTGTTGAAGGAAAGTCCTGGTGCAACAGCTACGGGCAAGTTGAGTGAGTTATGCAACTAAGTTTTTAAGTATCTGGATACTGCAAGACCGTTAAGTGCCAAACAAACTATTTCAGGATACAGTAGGGGTACAGCCGCTAGACCATACGTTCTTCAGATACAGCCAAGGTAAGTCCTGCCTTATTTGCTTTGTCTTTGAACTGTCAGATCTCGGATGCTTTAAATGAGTATTCGTAATGAGTATTAGAAATCTGTCATGAAATATTCGGTGAATTGTCATTATGTCATTCAGTTGAATAACGAAATGACAGCGTAGAAACTGCATAACGGCAGCCTTTTATGCCTATCGGATAGATACTTTATTCGATTTTAAATAAATGGGTTAATTTATTCTATGAGTAGCGGGAACAATTACTATATTTTCAAGTAAGGTGAATCTTAAGAATGTTAGTATTTCGTGAAAATGTTTACCAGAGACGCTAAATGTATTTCTCAGTCCATCTAAAAAGTTACGCAGCCCCTGTGCAGCGGTAAAGCCTCGCCGACTCCTCGGAAGCAAACATAATTGATTTAATACACACCTAATATTTAGTCACTACTGGTACGTACGATACAATCAATCAATATAGGAGCAACATACAATTGTCTCATATTAGATATCCCGCTATAGTTTGTTGAATCATACTCTGCTTAATTAATTAATCCCATCATGCTATAGGTAGGTGTGGCCTCATGTTCTAGATGCATCCTTATTGACGGCCGATCAAGGCTATCCCAAGTTTGAATTGCTCGTATTCTGTAGCCTTACTATGGTCATCCAATTACTCCGTTGCGATCACTCCTTACTTTTTGATACTATCCTTTTCTTTTATTGCTGCATTATAAATATCGAGATAATTATACACAGTGAGAATATTAGACTATATGGGAGAAACGGAAACTTCGTAGATAGGTGATGATAGTCGGCGAGTTGAACGATTTGCCAAGAAGACTTCTCTTTCACCATGAAATGTTTTAGACGTTTTTAACGAATTTGAAACGTACTTTTATTATTGCATCACCCCATGAGCTCAGAGCAGTTACCGAAAATATCACCGGGGGAAAAAGCGGTATATTTCACAATCAGTACGGCATTGCAGGGTACAAACTGCATAAAAAAATCAAATTATTCGCAAAGCGTCCCTATAGCTCTGCGATTGAGGCAGTCCTAAATTGATCATAATGCCGCATTTTTCCGTTTAGTCTTAAACCAAGAAGTGGACCGTATCCCACACTTACTACCGAACGGGTTTTTTTTGTAAGCGACGACCCTTCGATGATTGATGGCATTACGCATTCACTATGAGGAATTATGCAGAGGAAATAGAAGCCGAAAGGGATGACAACGACAAGTTACTCGAATAGCGACCCAGCGTGGGTCGAAAGCCTTGCAACATCCGAACGTCTTAACTGCTCGTGTCTCAAACATGTGCATGGTATACGAGTTACCCCAGAATTCAGCTCATTTGATAGGTCGGTATTTTCCTTAAGTATGTTTAGCTTAAGGGACTTTCTTCTTCACTGGTTAAACGTCTAACAAAGTCCTAATACGTATCTATGATGAAGGACTACTGAAGATGTATTCTTTACGCTATTTGGAAACTTTTATCAAGAAAGGGATAAGGTGACCGAAAAAGCATTTTTTTACCCATTATATTGACAGCTATACTGTAGGAATCAAAGAGCCCTTGATCGTTACCAGCGATTACGAGCGCCTCTCATTTAAGGGCAATAATACCATGCTTCGTTCAATAGAAAAGTTAGATCAATTATACTACTGGATCCTGTTTTCTTCCGATATTGTGCTAATATTAATTATAATTTAGCGTTCTTTGGAAGCTCAACTATGGGCTATGTCAGTGTTGCGTTTCTCTGACTGACTTTTCTTTTTCAATCAGTCCTTCGCCACGGCACGATGCCCAGCGCCGGTACGCCTGACGCCGTGCGCTCTTAGCGAGGCCTTTATTCTCGGAATCGATCTACCACTTTTCAATCGCCAAAGAAACACATCATTACAGGAAAAGGTCGAAACTAAAGAGGTAACACTAATAGATGGAAACGTGGAAATCTCTGTGATTGTCCGTGAAGATCACGCTGACGACGTGTCCAGTCATACCACAGTAGTAGCGATAAAAAAAAACCAACGGACCTATTTTTACGCTGTGCGTGTTGCTGTGCCCTCAACACGATGCTTGATGTCTTCGTTTTTTTTTTTCGCAGTAGAGTTATCTTTATCGCCATGTCTACCTCATACCAGGATTATTACTGTAACGTGTTCGCTCTTGTTTTCTCTGTTTCTTCTATTACTACTGGTTGCCGTTGTATTTTAATGGACGCAGTCAATATCAATTCTCAGCTGGTTTGTTAGTTTCAGAACAGTTAAGAGGAAAGCATTTGACGTACAAACTATGCCCCAGTTGGCAATCGTCGGCCACCAGATAACTAAGGTACGATAGAAAATTATAACAACGTGCATAGAGATAACGAAATAGTTAGGGCATTTCATTTATTGCATATGAAAAATACAATAGTGTAAGAATATGCAAAAATTCCACAAAGCTCAGCGTGTAATTGTTATCTAGTAATAAAAATGGGTAAAGGATCAATCATTTCATGAAAGAAAGCAGAATTTACGGTGATGAGCTATAACAACGATCAGTTTTAGAATATAACAGATTAGGAAATTAAAAAGTAATAAGGAGTGAAACGTTCATATAGGAACCTGTCGACATTTTCGCCACAGCGATAATATGCGCTTATCTGATAAGGATTTTGCTATATGAACGAATCCAGCGTCAAATGCCGATAATCTTGTTATCTACATTTAAACCGTTCACCCTTTACATATTCTATGTTCATTTAAATAATTTGTTACAGGATCTTGGGCAAATTAAGGTAAATAATAACGCCTCTGAGGCCAATGAATTCCATTGTATATGCTTCCAGAAATCGTGCGCAAAGGGATATTAGGACCATGCCAATAATTTGTTAAGTCGTTTAGGACAAAGCAGTTTTCCTGCTATCAGAATAATCACTGCATTGGTTAGGATTATTCAAGCTGGTACTATATTCATTTTTGTTAAAAGAGCTAGCCTAAGAGATGCGTTTTCATGACAAAAAACCCACAAAACTAGGTTTGCCTAATTAATCTTAACGAAACTTAGCTAGCATGCGAGTATCGATCTAGAAACAAAGCGCGGTTCAATACCTACGACGAGAACGTTGCTGATGATAAGGTTGATTTGCCTCGTTCAAGACTCTATATACATATATATACTTCATTAGTCCGAAGACTAATGTATATCGCTAATTATCTGATCGACGTAGTAATCGTGGTTTATAAAGAGATACTTAAAGTACATGAATGAACACTGCGGGATTCAAAACGACGTTTCGATCCTTAAAATAAGCAGTACTGTGGGACGCTCTTTTTTTTTTTTTTACAGAGACGAATTTATGTCAACTGTAGCCTTATTCAGGGTGACGCTTTAGTGTAAATGCACTACGATCCACGAGCATCAGCCTAGTGAATAGAATTGTTGAATACGCATGACAAGCTTCGCACTAGCTCGTGTAAAATCGTACTACAATATATAATAAATAGTTTTTTTCGTATAAAAAGCGGCGCGAAATGTTATTGCTTCTGCTGCCAGGCCTATAATGTAAAGCGAAACGCCACATACCGATAGAGCAACACACTAGTATCTGACAATAGTCGACAGCGTTGCTTCTAGATGGTTATCTAAATAAGATCCGAGGATCATTATGGCTACAAGATTTCACTTTGGAGTATTTCTTTTATTAGCAGACAATATTTATCTTGTTATTCTGTAAGGTATTAAATAGTTGGACGAAAATAGTACAGCGACTCTCAATCGAAATCTTCAGTGTTCCTATGTCCGTTCTTATAAGACTTATTTATAGGACTTTTTTATTTGTAGTCATAATGATGGCGTATTATTTACAGGCCAAACATTTACACCAGCCGTGGGGTTTTTAGTCGACTACACATATAGATGCCAGCTACTAACTTTAAGAGAAAGCAAGGAACGAAAGTACACCAAGAGTAGTGAAAAATAATCCTTATTTTTTTTTTTTTAATCTTTTTTCAAAAGAACATTGCGTCATGGTAGATCGTTACAAAGTATCATGATAGAAAGTATGCACCTGCCGACGGCAAGATGAATTAGTTTCAAAAGTAGAAAGAGAACGTATATTGCTCCAGATAGTAAATAAGAGCAAGCCATTAGGCCTGCTTATTACAAATTTAAC
This sequence comes from Varroa destructor, assembly GCF_002443255.2. Taxonomy (NCBI): domain Eukaryota; kingdom Metazoa; phylum Arthropoda; class Arachnida; order Mesostigmata; family Varroidae; genus Varroa; species Varroa destructor. The sequence goes on along the minus strand of NW_019211877.1, from coordinate 60,120 downwards.
TCCCCAAGGAATTGAGGATGAAGTTTGGCGTTTGCGGAAAACGATTGGAAGACTACGTTTTGCCTTTTGCATATGCTAAGAGGCTCCTTAACCATATTTATACAATTTAGGTAAGCCTTTTTTATTTTCTGCTACCTTAAACACAGCGCGCTTTCACACAAATAATGCTGTTTGTGGTCGCTAGTATAATTCTTTTATTTTATTATTATTTAAAGGTGGTGAAAACATTGGCTTACACTGAAATGAAGCTGAAAAATCAAAGATGAAATATTTTTGAGGCCACACTTATGTATGCATATATAAGCGATATGTATTTTTACGTGACAGTAACAGCTCGTATGGACTGATGTATACAAACTACCCACGCAAGTAACGACATGCGTAAAGTTTTGCCATGATCAACTGGATTGAATCCAAAGGCCGCGCTGACCTCGCTCCATGTCCGCCTCCAGTGGCTCATGCGGACCAAATAACATAAGAGCGGTTCAGAACGGCAGTAGCGAAGGCGGCTGTAGCGGTGCCACTAATGGTTCTCGCCACGTACGTTTTCGTTCGATAGAAAATAGGAAAAAAACGCACAGAAAACGTATAACGGACATTATTGAAAGTCTGTCTTACAGTTTTCGCAGAGCTCCCTTCTAATAAATCACTCACTACTTCGAAAGAACTTCAAACGTTTCTCTATAGATCATAATCATGTACTCTCCATTCCGGTGCACTGACGATTGCTATTATTATTATTATTATTAAACTATCGTGAATTGGGCCCTTTTTCTGATTTTCACATACTGCACATTATGGACATAAATTACTCTTAGCTTTGTCATCATTTTAAGACGAAGTAACATTGTATCCGCGATGTTCAGCAAATGGTTTGAGTTAAAGTGCAACATCCTAAGCCACGCGTAGCTACCTGCGTTATCAACATAAACGGTAAATGCACTAGCGCAAATTCGCACGGTTCCAACTCAGGCGTCTTACTAAAAAACGTACAGAGCTGGAGAGGGGCCAATAATGGACACTGAAGTGGAATTAAGTGACTTCGTTTTTTTCGTCCTTTTTTTCTGTTTTGTACTAAGTTCTGTTATGTTCTCTCCTATCACTGTGACCGTTGTCTTTGCTTGAAAGAACTCCCGCAGCTGTTTGTTTTTTCTTTGATTGTCGATTATTTAGCTGACATCTGTCGTTGTTGTGCGTCATCTCTTTTAGCTTCTAAAATATCAATACTATTATATGTATAATAGCATTGGTCTGCTAATAAACATGGATTGATGGAGTGGTATAAAAAAACCGAAGAAGATTGATATACATTATGAGGCCCGCAAACCGTTTCATTTGATTACACCCATAGTTAGCCTATATTTAAATACAACCGAACTTTGATCTTTTTCTTTATATATTTACATCTATGTATTAGATAATTACGAAAGAAATGGCGATAGAGGAGTAGCAATAGTTGTCTGGAAATCTGTGCAACAGATTTTACAAAAAAAAAAAAAAAAAAAAAAGGATTCCTCATCATTCGTCGTATCATCCGCTGTCTACCCATAAAAAAATTGCCCTATCCCCTAGTAGAAACTAAACGCACGACGTCGCGACGAAAAAATTTCACAACAAAGTGACGTCGGTCACTGTCCGACATTATGAAATAGGGACGCCAATTCTATTTGAAACTGAGACCACTTGTTTTCGAGACATGATTCGTTGAGGGTTAGCCGTGTGTTAAGCTATCCTCCGACATTCATGTCTGCTTTTCTGATATTCATATCAGAACGGATCAAAAGCAGTATTTTGCAGGATCGTTGATATCTCATACACCTGCTGCTGTGAAACGTGGAGTGTGCTTAAGCTCGATTTCGATCCAGACCGTTACGGGTCCTTAAGTTTGGTTGGCAAACCACTGCATAGATACCCAATACTATGCCGTACTAAATCTCATTTCTGTACGTCGCATTCACTGAAATGAGCTTACGTAAAGCGTCCATTTGAAAGACATTCAAATACTGCATTTCGTTACTTTTACCAATAAAGGACATCTGTGGAAACTACGCCGTGTTTGAGCAATCGTATATTCCAATAGTCATATAAGTGATATATGTGTGTACAGAGGAAAACCTTAGTCTCTAATGGGCCTTGGCATTTGTGGATTATCGATGCTTTTGCATTTGGCAAGAGCGATCCGAAGACAATTGAAGTCACTTAAACTTGTCATATTCACGCAAGCGCTGTAGAGCCTGCGTGTTTAACTCAGGAGAGGGGAATTTTACGTAAAGTTCGCGACGATTTCATTAAAAATTTATTTTTGAGCCAAAATAAGCCTGTCAAACCAGCACCTGCTTATGATCAAGAGGCATGAAACCTACTGATGAAAAATTCACTAGGTCTTATAACAAGTTATCTTTTGAACGATCTACTGTGAGGAAACGATATGAGCATGACGAGAATCAGACTGTTTAGAGGAAAAGCCATAGCGTCGAATCGTGTTGTACAATTGATAACTGCCAGTGATCATAAACTTCGTCGGAAACCCTCTAGGTTCGGTTATTTAATAATATGCTAACGGTATGTCAGCGAAAATTGTATCAAATAATATGAAAAGAAGGCAAAACATTAGAAGCACCGATCAATATAAAGCTTTTTAAGATATCTATCGATGCACATTTTCAATACTTGAAAAAAAATTGTGGAGAATCCAGAGCTTGAACGACAAAAAGCAGACGAATATGAGCGTACTGTCTGAACGATCTATGCGGGGACAAATAATTATATTTTAATGTGTGACCGACATGTTAGTATCTGTGGCTGTGGCTCTACAAAGATGCTGAATATACTAAAAGTAAGTGGATGCGGTTTTGTGTTTTTTTTTTGCCTTTCTTTAAATCGATTCAAATTAAAACTCCTCAATTAGCCTAACACGTTTAGCTGGAGAAATAAAAACATTGCTTGTAACAGTAATTTGGTCAGAACTTGGCACCTTGTAATTACAACTTTATGACGCCTGTCTTTTATATATCATATTAGGTCTTGTACATTCTGGATACTGGAAGGAAAAATTCGTGTCATAAAAACAGCCGGTAAATTCTATCGTTGATTAATCTATTAAAAAAAAATAACATGGATTGTGGTTTTCTAAGCGCAAGTTGTGCCTTTGGCAGGTCTGAGGCTTGATTTGTGGACCTGTGATGGATAGTTTTGTGAAAATCTGCCTTTTAATGCCTTAGATTTTTCTTAAGATTTAAGGACCTATGGGGGTAGTCGAGATATTTTGATGAAGGTTTGCGATGTCTGAATGCCAGCCAAAATCACCAACGGTCGAAATCAATCCCGACGCATGAAAAGGCATTTGTCAAGCTTTCTACTGTATTTTTCTTATAATATTTATGCGAATTAAAAATGTAAGCAATCAGCTGCAACGATTTTTTTTCTATATATTCTAATATTGAATACATCAAGTCACCCCGAAGTCGAGTTCTTACACTTTGACAAGCGGCATGTGTGAAGGTAGTGAAAACTGAAGGAACGATAGCTCAGACACACACAGGCATCTCGGTATGCAAATATTAAGAATCGATGATTATTATGAGCAAGATGCTTATACATCACTTAAAGCGAATCATATCTTTATTGACCCTCTTTAGCATAAGTAAATGCGACGACATATACAGATACATGTATGCAGATGATAAAGAATAACCCCCGTCAAACACACTCTATTGGGCTGCCTCATTGGTTTATCGAAGGAATTACAGATATATATATATATATATATATATATATATATCAACCGACAGATTTCGATAACAGACAACGTTCGCAAGTCAAACTCTTTCTCTGAGTTAAAAGCAGCTTAATAAAAAGTCCAGATAAACGTAGTAATTTAACATTAACAAATAGTCTGCCATAGAGGGGCAAAAATAATAAAAACATATTTTAAAGGTAGATTCAGAGAGGTTAATTGTACTTGCTTTCAAAATGGAACAAATTTTTGGGTTATAATAATTTTATTTACTTTTTCTTCTCTGTAAAGGTACCTTGTCGCATATGTTTACTATTGTTATTTACCAATCAGTATCTTTAGGTGTTTAAGAGTTACACAGTAGTCCTCATCTAAATATCAACAACAATTTCAACAATTTTTGGATCTTTTGTTGTCATACATTATATAGTAGCTGTTAAACAACAGCAAAAGTTTCCCTTAGATTTGGTGATCTTACTTGAGGAAACACGTCGATACAATTGACAGGCATTACAAAAATGCACACACAGAGCGAATGAAATGTCTTCTAAGTTTCTAAGACCGCAAGCCTCAAGTAAGGCCAGCAAAACCCACTCCAATTAAAATCATGTTATACCTTAAAAGAAATAATAAAAGACTTATCAACATAAGGGTGATAGCAAGAAGTACCTAGTAAAAGTAAAAATAAAATAATACAAAAGTCAGAATTTTTTGTCAGTTGGAACAACTTCATTTTCCAGATCAGTTTTTATTTTTCGTAACAATAATCTACACACTGGCGGAATAGCACACGTGCATTTTTGGCAAAAAAAGCTCATAATTTTCCAACGGTGATGGCAATAATAAGAAATACTATTAATGCATACGTATAATAAGAACACTAATTTTGTCACATGTTATTCCTCGTGGCTGACAATGGGGGTGTGCTTGTATAATAGTGCTAATGTGCGAATTCCCCTGGCTAAACTGCATGACCAGTCTTCTGATAATCATATTCATAGACATTTCCTTCCTTACTAGTAACAAAGGTTTTCTCCGCGTACGTCTCGTATAACAACAAATCCCGTTATATCACTCCCTCACTTCTGAGCACATAATATTCCTTTCTTACTTCGAGCTTGCCTTCGTGGAATTGGTCGCTAAAAAACATAACAAAATAATGTTTAAGGAACTCGCTAGTTGGACGTTTATTTAACCGAATCGGGTACTTGCACTCACGAAAAGCTTCCTATAGTTGCCAACTTCCTATAATTCGTACCTGATACGTTATCTTATTGGAGCTGATAATCAACCCACTAGCTACTGTTTCTACTCGCTTTTCACCTAAAACATCCAAGTTTATCAAAAGTAAATACCTACATTAAACCGTACGTAAAAAGACACATACAGCACTCGGGGCTTCTCTCGAAAATCTGCTCATTTGTGGACCACATATATGTGCTTGCGTTTGATCGATAAAGGCGTAATTTCAAATCAAGTCAAGGGTGTTTCAAACGTTAAGCCAGTTGTATGATAGGGCTTAGTAAACAAGGCTTTTTTCTGCTAGGACCACAGTGTGCCATTATTTATTTTTGACCTAAAGTTGAAATTTATGTAGAAACGACTCTTCGTTGATTTCGACGAGCACCATGTAAAGTTGTGTGCGAAATATATTGCTTTGAAAGCTCTGCTTTAATTGGAAATCAACCATGCGCATGCAAAGAGGCTGACTTTTTGTTTGACCATTTGAAGTTAGGTGAGGACGTCAAATGCTGATAGTAGAAGGCTCTAGAATCCAAAGAATATATCCATCATGTTTGCTTGCCGGACAGCTGCTGCTGAAAGATAAAATCCCTTCGTTGAATGAGTGTCAGTAAAATGTTAATTTACATTCGCAAAACATCAAAAGGAGTTCTCTCTCTATAAACATACTTTTTTAAATTTTTTTTTCTGAGTTCGAGAGGTAGATGGTCTCTGAGTTTCGATGCCGGATGTTGTCAAACTGAATGCTCGAAACTGCGGCCGATATTTGATGATGCGGACATTTCGAGCATCTTCTGAAATTCTAGCGAAACGCAAATCTTTTGAGATGTCAGTGATTTAATTAGGTTTGTTTGCAATGGGGCACAAATGTTTCCACGGCCTGCTATCTACCTGATGCGAAACAAGTTTAGGATGAGATTTTTCGACAAACCGTACCGAATCATACTGTGTTCTAGCATACACTTCGGCAATTTTACGGAACAAAATTATTCAGTAACGGTACTTGTCTCCGGCCTTCCAGAGACTGCAAGTGTCTTTACCGTTCCAGCAAGGGAAAGCTATCTGTTATCAGTCAGCTCAGATTATGAGAACGAACGAGCATCTGCGGCTTCTGGTTTTTAAGGAGAGCACATCCCAATCGGACTTTTCTAATCTAGTTTTCTTCCACATAGACAACATATTGCTTTATGTAACGTGTACTAGTTGGCCTATCATTGTTTGTCATATTCTTAAGTGCCAGCTGGGCGCCTGTATATTCTGAATATTTCTTCTGTAATTCAGGAGCGCTATGGGGAGCCAGCACGTCGGAATGGCCTATTGAGAAACACTAGGGTCACTGAGGACCGGTTTATCACGATAATATATTTTTACTTCGATGCTAAATAAGCCAATTTGATAAGACCATTCTTGTATTATTCTGCCTGATACTGTGATCCAATCAACTTGAAATGAACCTCAAACGAAAGTGCAGCGTCTTCACAGTCACAGCAGCGGGTATCACGTATATTTTTAAGCTGATGCCAAAGATAAGATGATATCACTTCTGCACAAAATTCAACTTTAAATGATATAGACACCCTCTTAGGAAAGATGCAGATTTATTTACTTTAAACTTTGTCAAGGGTTGACCTCAGCTTGTAAAGCAGCCTGTGTAGCCCATTTGTTTGAATAGCATGTAATATAATAATGTAACATTCGTGAAGATCTTTACAATTCCTCAAAGTGATTAATTATTTTTTTGAATTCTACTTATTGAATCGTATAAAAAACAGTACCTGTTTCGAATGTGACATTCGGTACTGCCATCAACCAGGTGGACGTTTGATCAAGCTCATAAAGGTTACAACAGAGCAACGAGATTTTTCAGCGTCAACCTTCGAACATAAGGTAATTCGATGTATCTATATAAAAGCACAATACAAAAAAAATCAGCCGCGAAACACTTTCCTGTCTATTTAAAGTCTACTGATCTAGTAGAGCTAGAAAAGATCCGCATCAGGAATAATGTCTGTGGCGTACTGGCTACGTGGCAATCAACCAGTTGCCATCGTTCCGCTTCAGTGTACGGATCTTATAGCAATTATGGGACTGCAGTGTTGCTTCGAGCCGCTTTAACATAGAGCACCGCTTGCTAACGCCGTCAAATAGGGGCAATGTCAAATCGGCCCATGTACCGAAAGCGAAACGGAGAGGAAGAGAAAAGCGAAGAGGTCCGAAGAGTATAGGTTCTCAATGAAGAAACATTTTTGTTTGAATATATGACTGGTATAGTTTGATACAGTAGTTATTAAATACGCAGCGAGCTAGGGTTAGTGTTTACCGATAGTACAGGTCTGCGTTTCGGCTTAAATAATACCAACAGCTAGGCCGTGGATAGCTATGCTAGTTTGGCACCACTTCTTTATCTGGCGTCAAAGTAAAAACGAAATAGAAAGACGCAAAAATATAGACGCACCTATGTGCCGCTGTACTAATATGTGTGCCTATCTATCTGTGTTAGCGCAGAAGCAAGGAGAAGGACCACCGCAATCTAACGGCATTTGAGTGAGCAAACGCAGACGCAAACACAGATTCTGCAGACGCTTTTGGACGGTCGACGCCGCTTGCCCTTACTACGCATTTTGAAATCCATCGAAAAATCAGGTCGGATGCCGCCGATGCTCTTGTGAAACGTCTGGTCAATCGATTTAGCGTCCGATTTGGTCAACTAATATGCCGTACTTAAATAAAGAGTGTTTGTTACCGCTGCCGTAGTCGACTATTGATTTGTTGTAGAACCGATCGGAAGCCGAGCATTTCGGCAAATAAAGCCAAAGAAGAAAGTTAGGTGAAAATCGGTCAGAGAAGAGCAAGCAGGTGCAGTAAACAATTTTATCATACACAACGATAAGTTTCGATTTACGGAGCAATGTAGAAAAAAGTAACTTACTCTCTTTGTACAACTTCTTCGTTTGCTTACTAATATTTTAGCAAGAAAATAATGTTTATAGCTCTGCGCCCTAAGATGAGGTAGCAAATATATTCAAGGAAAGGCCCTCTGAATGTATTATTGCATCGGAATTACCTTCTTTTAGAACTGCAGTATTCAAAGTGTAGTTTCCGTTATAGTATAGTCAGGCGTAATGCATTGGTTTTTTCCGCTACAATTCGAACATGTTGGCGGGTTGTGGCGGGCATAGTTTTTTTTGGCAGTAGCGTAAAGCCAGTTATAACAGAAAAAAAGCCCGTTATGGCAAAAGAAGCAGGTTCATCCCTGAAGTATAGCACGAGAATATGAAAGTCAGTTCTTGCGCCATATATTCACACTGAACGAACCTATACTGAAGCTATAAATCCGCTTCTTCATCCAAAATCGGCGATCTATACCATTGCCGGCCTCCACGTAGCTTCCGAGGCATCTGAAAACTCTCATGCGTTCCGTCGGACACTGCTTCGTTTACCGGTTCAAACGTCTTTCGGTGTTCGTTAAAACTAAATTGCCCCTGTGTCGCTGCGTTCCAAGTGTCATGCGCCAGAGAAGGTACCTCATGTGACCACGCCTTTTTTGAAAAGGCGAAGCCCCTACCAAAAGTATTAGTAATGGCCGTACTCTGGATCAACACTGTGCTGCATAGCACACCATCAATATTTTATTAAAGCGGAAAAGGGACGCCAAAAGCTAATTAAGTGTAAAGCTAGCTTTTTCGATCATTAAAGCCTCTATAAAAGGCAGGAACTTTAAACAGCTTAACAGTCTAAAAGAAAACGTATTGTGCGCAGTGTATTTGAAAGAAATGCTGATCTCCGCTCGAATTTCGAAAACATCGCATTGTTGTTTTGTCCTAAAAAGAATTGACACTTCGTCTGGTACCGTAAGCACTGGACAAACGCACATCCATTACGATAAACAGCGCGCCAAAGTTTTTCCCCAATACGAACGTTCCCCCCTGTACATGTATGCCATAGGGGCGATGTAGGAGGGAAGTTGAAAAAAGCGAGGGTAATTTTCTAGTAAAAGGAGTTGAGAGTGAAGGGAGCGTTGGCCAAGATGCGGTGCGGTTTGATAATTCCAGAATTTTGAAAAAATCAACAAATACGAATATGGAATCAGACTCGGACAAGATACATTAGATTACCATTTGATTATCGCTAAATAAAGAAGGAATATGGGTGGATTAAGCTCTATTCTATTAGAATGAATGACACAGTTTACTTACACAGGGTTCGTGAACTTGTTCAAGTAAACAACTATTGCAAAGGTTAGTAATCGAAGACTAAACTCCACTAACATACCGCTGAGTGACACTCTCAGATTTAGGGTAATAATAAGAGTAACAATTCTCAAACGAGCCAATAAAAGTAATAGTTGTAATAGTAATAAGTAAATATATATATATATATATATAAAATAAATAAGCATAAAAATAAGAGACTAGCTGAGCATGCGGTGAAGAAACACGAGTCACAGACTGAAAGTGCTAGATATGCATAGCGATGATTCGGTCGATCTTGCAACTTACCCAACGTTACTAAACGAATAACGTTTTGAAGCACCGTTTCGCTCGACACGCTATTTACTGCCTGTTCAGCAGAGAAAGATATGAACTTAACTCATCCGATGCTCGAAATTTAGTATATTCGAAGAAGTTAACAATGGTGGCATTAATATGTTAGGTAAAATAGGTAAAATGTAAATAGTAAAAGGTTAGGTAATAAATAGGTAGTTATTTTGCCTTAGTTATTTTGCGCCTCGAAATGGCGCCATTTGGTCCCGTGCGTCGTAGGTTCGTATATCTATTACACAGTATACAGTCTCTCTTGTCTAGATGTGAGAACGGACTGTGTCCATAACGAATATTAGACTGTTACAAGCGAAGCCCGCGGACATTTGAAATTGAATATCGGTTGAACTATTTGGGCTAGAACGATGGTCTTAATGCGTGTTAGAGGTATTCCCCATGTTTCTACACGCTTGTTCCAGCTGCTTTAAGCCATACACCTGTCATTCGCGTTCCGTATGGCCTCTTGAAATTACCTCTGATCACATTCTGGTGAGATATGCTTGTTCGCCAGTTACCCTTTTTAGGGCATAAAAAGCCCTATAATCGCACTAATTTAGATCGAGAAAATAAGCTGGTTAGAGCCAAAGTTGAATATTCCTTTGTTCAATCAAACAAGTAATTGAGGCGATAATAACGATAAGATCTGGCGTCGTCATCAAGTACCCAATCTGCATGCTTTAGGTTGTCCTGCCAACGGCCCATAAGTCCCGTAAAAAAAACTCTGATAGCGGGTTGCATTCATTGTTTCATTTTTGGTTAATATCTCATAGTGGAAGTGTTCGTTGCAGGTACTGTCAGCATCTTACGTCTGAACCTACTTAACGCTTCCACCGAAGTCGATTTTTTTCAAGGCCGCGCCATTCTCTCACCTGATCGCTCTTTGGCTTGCGGTGAAGATTGGACCACGCTTCGTATGCTCCAGGCAGGCTTTTATAAAAAGCCTCCTTAATGCAATACGTTCTTGTTCTTCGGATCCAATTTCTAAGCATCTCTGCTCAACACTCCAATCCCTGTTCGTTCTCAAAGCGCTTACATCATTCACATATTGTGCTTTTGTTTGAAACCTCCTCGACTTATGTCTTTACCAATCTTCGATAAATTTTCACAGCGCTGCGGCTTTCGGTGAGCAAAAGCTCAACCACTAAGCGTTGATTTTCAAGGGTAAAGATATTTTTCCTTTTAGAGCCATTTTTCCTGGAGTAACCTCATTCAGTTTTCGGCCATAAATTTTTAGATGACTGGAGTATTCACTAGCTAAATTTTGTCCGCTAATGGTGTATAGATTGAAAGTTATTCAGTTAATTCGAAAGTCCGCCCGATCCGCTTGTAACAGCCTATATCTACAAGCGTATCCGTTAGAGCAAAAGAGAAAGCTTTTGCTCGACTGTTCCTCACAGACAACCCCGTTGGGGTGAGTCAAATGGCCGTTACTATTTCTCTGAGGGACTGGGTGGTGAATACCAATGTGCAAGCCGCCTAGTTTACTTTCTCGCTCTACAAACCGTACACAGAATGGGAGACCTGCGAAAGGTCGACCTCACCGCTAGACTTTTATGGTAAATTTTTATATTTTCTACGTCCGACAGTGAATAATGTTGTCGACCTAACCTCGATAAAAGTAGAGAACTAGAACTTACGACTGTCTCAAAGACATTTGCATTTCGGTATTTGATAATTTAAAAGAACGTGGAGCATTGGAACACATCGCCACATAGTAACTGTTATAAGGAACGTTTGATTCAAATTATTTTCCATGTCTACAACCATAATATTTTAGTTTTTATATAGAACCATCTTATTTAAGGTTTCTATATCCATATAAAGTACACGAATAAATATTGGTTAGACTATTTAGAACTACAAACGACTGGTTTCGTAGTTCCTATTGATGTCCCTATAAGTATACGATTGTGACTATAGTGCGATTTCCTCCATCACTGGACAGGGTACTACCATTTCAGTAAAATGTGTCAATGATGGTTTCTGTCAGCAATAGCTCTGTTTCTTTCGCGCTTCTTCGGCTCGGGTAGTATTTATCTAGAGAGTCTGCGTTTGTGCCACCATCGTGAAAGCCTCGTTTCTCTCTTGTTATTATTGCCTTCAAGCGCGGTCCGTGAGACCAATTTTATATAGAAATAGAATGTCTAGAAATTATTTTTTGCTGTATAGTTGTTAATAGACGGACCCGTGTTAGTGAATATAATATCGTAGCCTGAGTGTAGGACCTCTTTTTTTCTAACAGATAAAGGAGATCGGACGAATTATTAGATGCAGATAGTGTATTTAAGAATATATGACAAAAAGACATTTTCATCATCTTTGCTTTCCCAGATGCCCACATATTTTTAGCAAACAGTACTTTTGCAAATGGCACATGACTGTTATATTACTGCTCTGCACTAGCTGCGGAAGCATTTTTAAAAGATAGCATATGGAAATTGAGAGAATCGTAGTTTATTATGCGAGCAGAATTAATTTCGTTTAAAATTAGGAAGCTCTCAGAGAATTACGATGTCACGGCCTCCGGCCAATGTGAGAAATAAATAAACTCAGCACTAAATCACAGATAAGCGGCATAGGCAGTTTAGCGAAAAGTAAAAAAGATTTTTTGCTGACTGATAAAACTAAACTAACCCCCTACCATCAAATTAGAGGTATCACACATGAAACTACTATTATAAAATGATAATAAGGCTTAGGTATGTTTGAACGCAGTTTGTGGAATAGGCATCAAATAAGTTCTACATGCCTTATATTAAATCCTTTTAAGAAATTCTACCACGAATTAGATATGATTGGGTGTTAATTTGCTATTGCTTGTAATATCCCATGCGTCGTTTGTAAGCTTTTAGCCTAATTGTACTATCGATATTTCCCTCAAGTACGCCGGATGTAACTACTGCCATTGCCATTTTTTCCACACGTATGAAATTAAGAGTCAGCGTTTACCTTTCGTACCACATATCCGTTACCGTAGATAGTGGTAACTATCAGAGTGGAAAGGTGCGGCTTCGTCTGTTTTGTATGAAGTTGTGTTTATATCGTACACGATAATTCATGCTTCTTGGGACACTCTATGGCGTTAAAGCATTCAAAACGTAAACGCAGTGTCGTCCGAACAAACGAACGGGACCATTAGAGCAGACAGACAGACAGACAGACAGACAGACAGACGAAGGGTGATGTGTTTTTATTTGACAGCAAATGTCTTTCGATTCATGCTCCAGCCAGTCACGCAGGCAGAGTCAGTGAACGAGCACATAAAAAAGCAAAAGAAAGCGAAGAATCGAACAGTAGGATGAGCGAATACTAGGAACTATTGACACGAATAGGAGAAATTCGATTATTTTTGAGAAAATTTTCGTTTTCTCCCTGCTCTAACCCTTGTTTCGAACTTTGCTCCAGGACGACGTCGTCTTCGTTGACTACCACCGTTTCTCCCCCATTCACGCTCCCCTCGTCTCCCACCGCCCGGCTACTATTGAAGTCTGCAATTCTTCTCGTTGCCAACAGCTGACTGTTCGGTAGTCATAGTGGTTCACCTGATTCTATTGTGTTCGTTGTGGGTTCCTTCTCCAGTTTCTTGCCAGCCTTGGTTCTTGGCCATCATGGTTAGCTCTTCGCCGTGTTGCTATTGCCTGCAATGTTTCCTCGTGTGTGAGCGCATGTAAAAGACAGCGGCCATTTTGTGTCTCCAAGCGGTACAAACACCGGGTCGACACGTCTGTGACTCCAATCGGTTTGAACCGCTCACTGGCGAAATTGACAGCTTCAGGCACGGGTAGGTCATGGAGTAGTTTGCAGCCAGCGGCAGTTAATCCCAAGCAGAGGCGAAGTAATCAGCAGTCGATACTCGGCATTCTACATGACTTTCACCGGTGCTTTTTATAATCATTATCATACCGCCATTGGTAACATAGCACAGTCAGATGCGACAGAAGTAGCATCAGCGCACTGTTGTTTTTCTTCGCTTTTATGATAACTGAGCTTGACAACTGTGCCCGCGGTAACCGGTTACGGACGGGGGCTCCAATCGCCTTCCGGGTCCGTTCATCGGCTCCAAAGCGATAGATCTATACAGTTGTTATTGGCTGGTGAGCTAACGGTCATTTAAGCACGTAAGCAGAGCTGATAGACAAAATCCAACCTATCATGTACGATAATTCTAATAAGTTGGCGAAGCGTTACTTACCAAATGATCGGCCATGTATTCAACGGAACTGTCATTGCAAAATTGCGATAAAAGAAGCGGCTACTAAAATTACCGCCGCCATCACCATGTACACACAGATCGCTTGCGGTGTCATCCTTTTCTTCTTGTTCTTTCTTCGTCATCGTCGTCGTATGGTGATCTGTCATTAGTCATCCACGAAAGTAACGCTAGCGGTGGCGACAATCGGTGGTTAGCTGTGGATTTCCAATTGTTGTTTCCGCTGCCGCCGTCGTCGTCGTCGTCGTCGTCGTCGTAATCAGTCAGTAGCCGGTTGGTCGTCTAGCTGGTCGCGCGGTCGGTCGGTCGGTCACTCTTCATTCGTTCGGCCGTCGATGCGGTCGGGTTCGCTGACGATTTCGAGTCTCGCCTTCTTCGGTAGCCGTGAGCGTTCTACTGAACAATTCAATGAGCAAGGTCCGACCGGATTTGATATTTCGTTCGAATCTTCCAGCACCGGTGATCGTACCGGCGAGCCGTGCAAATAACGGAAGACGAAACGTCTTACGAAAACGGATATTGCTGTTGTTTTTGAAACCACCAACACCGGCTTTAACAGCAACGGTGGCTCTTACTACCGGTTACGTTAATACAACGGTAGTGGAAAATCAGGGGTCTGTCTGTAGCCATGATAGTGGAAGCGATAGCAAGTTTCGGAAGGTATGATAGCATTTGGTATAGCTTTTGTTCCAGTTCAGTTGCTAGTGATTGTGGAGTATGTAATTACCGGTCGCTGTAGAGCTTGATATAGGTATACGAGACAACGTTATATACTCAGTTCTGTGCAAATCAAAGAAGCACGCCGTCGACACCGGCGCACGTAAAATGAAGATCGGTACCGACACAAGATGTCCACCGAGACACTTACGCACACTCGGACATACCATGTGCCAAACAAATGTTTGCATGAAATGAACGGATGTACGCGGAGAGGTTTGCTAAGCTGTGACTTTGAGCGGTTCGTAACAAGTCGAGGTTTTGTCGAATTCGTTTCTAAGAGAAACGATCAGACCGGGACGGGCTACCCTATGCATAGGCCATTCTGCATCTAGCCCTCAGTTGCCGCCATTAGTAGATTAGATACTTATATTGTATATTTACACCATTTGCGCCTAGTCAGAACTATTGTCGTGTTCTCGGTGTTCGTGTAGCTTAGAAATGGCACAGTATTCCAGAGCAGACCCGTATTGAAAAATCAATAGTAGCAGCAATGTTCAAGACTGCTCAAAACCGTATTTCTCTAGCGATGCGAAACAGCCTAGTCTACAATGCAGACGATTTTTGTATAGCTCGTAAAAGCTGCACATGCATTTCAAATGTACTTTTTTTCTATTATAAACAAGGAACCTGTGGTGTTAGTTAGTGATCTTTGGATAGACTAGCTGTAACTATACACGTAAGGCGTTTAATTAGCTTTACTTGCTATGCGAATGCTCCCGCGTTCTATGCCAATCAATGATTTTAAAAAAAAAAGTTGGACCGTTTATCGTCTTCGAACGCACCGTTTTCAGGACATGGCGTTTGCCCTCAATAAATGCGAGTGGCGCGTTCGCCCGAAAGAAGCAACGGTTTCGAACGTCATTCTGATGTGGCATTGAAAGTAATAATAAAGAAGGCGTTTGTTTAGCAAATATTCAATGATTTTGCCAAGCAAAGCAGATTACTATGCCGGGATTCGATCTATCTAGTAACCCGATTTCATTTCACTTGCAAAGCTACAAATGAAAATGAAATTATGAAGCGATACTGTCAATATTCAAGCAAACATCTTAGTTCGCATAACGCGCCGTTCGCACAATCTTACGCTTTTTTTAAGCAACTTCTGAGCGGGTATCCACAAAGCGCTCGCAATTAAGGTCCAGATGTTTAGTGATTCTGTGTACTATTTCAAATGAAAATTATGGAAAGTTAACTGCCAACCTGTCTTGTCTTAAGAGCTTCTGCTAATTAAATATGCTGAAGCTGGAGTCCTTCTCCTGTGATCGTTCCGTATTGCAAGAATGCAGTACAGCCATCAATTATTTCAAACAATAAAAAAAAAACAGAGAAACCTGTATTAAACAGTTTTTGCATAGTACGCCATTGTGCTTCGCATCAAACGCACAGTTTGGACAACGGCTGATTTCCTGGTTGCAAGCTGCATCGCCAATATGGTCCCACCGATGTAAAGAAACCCACAAAGCTTGGGGAGAAAAGACTAACGGCTCCAAGCAACGGGAGATTATTTTGTGCTCCACTTCGGACCATTTTGTCTAGCGCAGAAGTACCAAGCACGATTTACGATAGAAGAGCCCGTTGATATTTACACACTTAAAAACGTGCAAAAAATAGGGTGATGTTGTTTCCTTTAGTCCTGTTATCATGCTCAACCATCATGTACTTTTCGTCCAATCCACGAGTAGTTCCAGCTAACGAGCACTGCCGAGAAAAAGCGCTAGTAACAAAATCGCGCAATGCTTCAGATTCGAGGCCTATTGATAATATATATGGTCGCTGACTGGCAGGAACAAGGGCTTCGCAGCAATTCGCTCCGCGCTTATATAGTCATAGACATGTAGATACTAAACTAATTAATTAGTGGATTGTTTGCACTATTGCAACTCGGCCACCTTTGTCCGGTCATATCTCCTCAATTTTCGGCCGGTATCCTTTAACACAGTGCGGCTTCACGCCTGCGCTATCTAGTACTTCCCGGGATTTCTTTGGGTGAGTATCAAAGAAAACTCATTTTGCTCAAAGCAGACTACAGATGGCACGACTATCGACCTTAAGTGCTGTTTATCACGAGTGCGAACCAGCAAAACAGCACAACCGATCTTCCAGTTATTATACCACGCTATTGGGGCTGTAGGCGCAGTAATCGCGAGTATTCGAACTACTTAACAATGTAGATACCTCTTCATTTCAGCAATAGATTTGCTGACAGACTAGAGAGCAACGTACTTTCTTGGCGTTCCCCCGCAAAGCGGTACACGTCACACTTACGTACATATGCATGTACCGCCGTATTCCTCTGTGCAGGAATAGCACGCTGTCGGCAAGCGTGCAGTTTTGTCTACGACAAGTCGGAAATCAAGGCCTTAACTGGTTTTGTATAAATGGTCCTCATTCTTGAGGATAAAACTATGAATCTTCTACTCTTTTCAGTAAATTCGTATTATCGCCAGTCGTCTAGGACTGATGAACTGTCCTGACTTGTGTGCTGGTGGTAGTACTTCGGACGGATACGCAATACAGCCTTCGAGCTCCATAGTGGCAATATAACAGGGGCTTAGTACTGCCTTAATGCCTGTGACTGTTGCAGACGGGCGCTGCACGCGGTGCAGCTTTTGTGGGGCTCTTCTCTGAAACCGCCCCATGTAATAACGTCTTATGCTTACGAGCCTTCTTACATTCCAGACGTCCCCCGCGGGTACGATTGCACCTCATCAACCATCAGCCGAACATCGCTGGACCAACCTCAAAAGGGCGATTGAATATCGTGTTTATATTGCCAGTTAACCCGCAAGTGGACAAGCTTAGGTTCGTCGTGGATTCGCAGGAATCATCGCCACTCGTTCTGCGCTTGTGTAGCTGCAGGCGTGTATGTATTCAATAATTAATATTTTATGGAAATAATAATTCTTTCAGTTTCGGTAGAAATTTATATTACTGTTTTATATTGTATGAAGCCGTTTAAATGGTAGAAGGCTGGGCTACACGAATCGATAAAGCTTTGAAATGTCATTTCGACATTATATTAAGACTGAAACAGCTCTCCTATTAAGGAATTTTCGATATCTTAAAGCAAATGCTAATCTGCGGATGCAATAAGTACTATAAATGGCTATGGCTTTTGCCGTTTTGCCCCAGTGGTCCTTGCAAAGTAAGATCGAGTGTTGCCCTTAGTTCTATAATGTGGGCTTTTGAATGTGTCGTTTGTTCAACATTTCCTAAAATTGTTGAGAGTACAGCTTAGCTGCAGCCCACAAACCAGGACTCATGAAGTTGTAGTGGATAAAACCTGTACTAAATCACCAAATATACACCGTAAGCCGTTGCAGTCGTGCATTTGCTGTTCGCCGATAACCTTCCCTAGTCCTCGTAAAAGATCATTTTTTATTGCAGGCCATGATCCAATGCAAGAACGGGTTGCTGTTATAGCGCAAGAACAAAGCTAGCTAAATACCTCTACGTCTGTTTTTGCTCTTCGCTCGAATCATGTAAATATTAACATTACTGAACTGAACAAATATGATATTTTTTTATTTTGGCGTTTTATATACACCAAATCTGAATGGTAACACTCGCAAACATTGAAATGGTCGGCTTTTATTATAGATCTGAGGATGCCGTTATTTATTTTAGTATAAGGTTATTTTTTAATTCAACATTTTTTTTTCTCAATTTTTGCTTACGATAGACTGAGCTCAGCTCTCGAATCTTTTTGGTCATTTCCGGCCAATACATATACCAGTTATTTACCAGGAACTTCCTACCATCGAAACAACCGCTGAGTAACTTTGCCGCAGGCTGCGTTTCGTAACGACTCTAACGATATGTAATTTGCAGCTTGGCTTTGTAAAACGAGTAGACAAATACCACGACATTTTTAGGCCCAAAACGCTCGAGGGATTTTTCATTCTTCAACTCAGCCACCTGGCGTCATCTTAAAAATCTAAGAAATTTACCATGTGCTATCGCCAATTATACATTTATTCATATGCAGTGTTTACTTTTTAATATCACTTAAAGAAAATGTTTAGGATCCGAGATTCTAATTCGCTAGAATAAATTCAGAAGGGCCTAAAGACCACGTATGAGGCGAAGTGCATAGTCCCAGTAGAACTTTTCCAGTATTTTTACGACTGATAATTATCCTACGGCAACTTCCGTAGAGTATACTGCAAAATGCTGCATCTTGCAGTCAGACGTTTGGAGACGTATAATACGTCAATTTACGAAAAAATATTAAGTGATATTGCTGAGTGAGGAACTTTCAGAAGTATGTCAAACGTGGTTTTACAGCGTTTGTTTTAAGATTCATAGCAGAAAAACAAACTTTGTGCACAGAGATAGGCCCCCCGAGGTCGTCGTTTTGCCGACCTGGTTATTTGATTAGAAATTGAAATATTATTTGCGATCGTGGTAAAAAATAGTTTTCCTGGTGCGGAACACAAAGTTTTACAAGTTAGAGAAAGGCACAATATTTTGCCTAAACTCTTTGTACCGGATATGTCGTCCTGATCTGAAACCGTGCATACATAATAATGCTCAGTGGCTATCGTTACTCTGGCTAGATGCTAACAAATATAATATGTCATGCCCAATTTTTACCCAAAAACCCTCATGCTGGTCCATTTACTCGCCCTTTTTTCGCATATATTCCATAACACAGATATACATCGAGTGCTACTAAATACTGTTATATTACTTCCTTGAGACAAATCTAAAAGGACTTGTTCCAGTCTAAACCGGAGTTCTAAATTTCAACTCGTTGCCTCTATTCTCTTACGCGTTACTCCTGCTGTCTCTTTGCAGTTGTTCTCGTTCTGTTATTTCAATAGTAATAAACCCGTTTCAGCAATAAACCCGTTGTTGAGTTAGCCAAATCATTTTGTAGGTTTGCTGCGTGATCCCATTGCCTAATTTCAACAGTTCTATTACATGGCTTTAAGAACCCCTCACAACCGCGAATACTGTGGTCTGAAGTAGTCGTATAATCAGACTTCAAACAAGACTGAAGAATACGGAGTTTAGTGTTTTATTTGAGTGGCAACAGCGATTCGCTCTCAGAACAACATATTGTAAAGCTAAAATCCACGCAGGTTAGTATTTATTATATACTCCGCAAACGATAATACTTGAGGTTCAATTGCAGTCACTAATTTCTACCCTTCGTAGTTAACTGTCATTCAAAATTCAGGAGATTGTCAATAATTTTGCTTTTAGCCTTACATATTTCATCATTCCAATTTTAGGTTTCCAAGTTTTCCAAGTTTAGGTCCAATACATTGCATTTCGTAGTAACAAGGCGGCCCGAACAGCTAAGCTGTTGAAAAGCTAAAAATCACTGGCCTAAACACCGTCATAGACAATGAACAACACAAAATATGTAATTAAACAAAGAAAAGTATAAGGCGCATGTGTAAAAAAGTATGCAAGTTATTAGTGCTGGTTTCCCTGTGTTGTTTTGAACGGCCTGAACGATACATTTCTAGGTAAGTCAGTGACCAGAACTGTCCACCGGACTCGTTTACGGCCGAGTGTTCCTAAAATACGAAACCGCTTC
Organism: Varroa destructor; assembly: GCF_002443255.2. Lineage (NCBI taxonomy): Eukaryota > Metazoa > Arthropoda > Arachnida > Mesostigmata > Varroidae > Varroa > Varroa destructor. The sequence goes on along the minus strand of NW_019211877.1, from coordinate 40,120 downwards.
CCGCAACTACGTATGGATACTTCGTTTTTATAATATTAACAGTGGCGATATGTTTAAAAACAAAATACACAAAGATGGCGACATATAATATAGAATGCCATGCGGAATTTTCATTTTACTGCAGAGGTCGGCCAAGTTTGTATGCGAATCCTTTGTAACACCCGATAAACATTTCTCATAAGCAAATTCTTCACTTATTATCGGTACCTACAAGCCTGTAACTGCAGTTAAATTATTCCGCTGTTACAAAGGTCCGTTCCAAGGAAACTAATTAGATATTCCATAACGAGCTATCCTAATAACGCATGGGAATTGGGGTACATTTTCTTTACTTCTGGCTAAAACACTGCAAGGACATGTTTCCTGGCAGCAGAGCTATGCTGCATGGAAGTACCAAGGACCATGTTAAAATAAACATGCAAGGGTCGGTTGAGAGTACATTGTACTTGTACCTAGTGCAAAGGTGGAGTGTAACGCGAGAAATTTCAAGGTCCTGAGACATGAGAAATCGGGAGGGTAATTTGTGAAAATCAGTGAACTTGAACGCAGTTAATAATATTTACATTACTTAACATATGATACAATCTATAAGATACCGGTTCTGTTCAAGAGAATTAGCTCTTTATCCAAAAAAAAATCCCCTAAGGACGATCATACCCTCACCATGTATTCATCATCAAATGTATTTTCTCCAAAATAGTTTTTCCCACACGTTCGCATCACGGCGACACTTGAAAAGCATGCCTGGGTGTCGCTTGTTGCAATCAATATATCTTTGCTTCGATACGTACAATCAAGTTAAGTAGCTACTTCAAATAATGAAATAATTTGTTTTAGATTTTGGTGTGTCTGTGGCGCGAACTCAGATTTAATTAAACTCGTTGTTTGCGAGCCATGCCAATCTCCATGGTTGGCTTCGTAGTCTGGAGCACTTATGCGCGAAACTGCCACAAAACAAACAAAAACCGTTAACGAACACGATCATACTAGCTAAAACGAAGCGGCCAATGAGTAATTATCTATTTTAACCGGTAGCCACCCTCGTAAAAAAGAGATTCACAAGAGCACATCCCTAATTTTTAGCTGCTAGCTACAGCGATAGCCAGCCGGATGGCTCATACAAGGGACACATAAGTCGGTAGGTCTGGCCAGTTCAATTACGAATCAACTGAGCGCTTGAAGTTGTTGAAGCCTAGCTACAAAAACGTATCCATCTGTATCTTTACTCACTCCACTACACGTAAACTGAATCTTCTTTATATGGACTATAAAAAATGTTACGTTAAAAATATGAGCGATGGAAAAAAACGTTGGGTCACAAAGAATGTAGCAAGATAGACTTCACCATTGTGGTAGGAAACGATGTAAGAGAGTAAACGATGGATACAGCGCACAGGACTAAGGTGGATGGAAAACAGTAGAGGGAAAAGCGATCACTTACCAACTGGTAGTCGCAGTTTCCGTCGTGTCTAAAGTTGCGAGCCTACAGAAGTAGAAGGTGCTTCGTATTTTCAGGGAAAGGTGCCGCTAAGCACGAATGTCTATTTTGCAACGAGCACGAGTCTCTAGCGAGAAAATTAGTTGAAGATAGTTGTAACGTCAACGCCTTGTGGGTTGCTCGTAATGCGTAGAAGACATCTATATATTCACTTCACGTCCTCGCAGCGGTCACGGACCATTGCTGGTGATGCCAGCGGCAGAGACGAAAGAATTCAAAATTCGCCATATAAAATGTCATTCGGGAGTCCATATTTAAAGCAGCGCATTTAGCGACCTATGAGGTTTAAACCGGTTGTGCTGAGGTGACCTATAGATCAAAGAGTCAACCCCCAGTGGCACTGTCGCCGCAGGCTACAGATGTCATTTTTTCTAGGATCACCCTGAACTAAACAAAGTCCTGTCAAAGTATTGCAGGATCGGTTTAACCGGAGAGGTCTAGCAAAAGGCAAAGCTTGCGGATTTCTTACCAGAGTCCTAAATGCAACAAGGAGCTAGTACATCCATGTTGCAATAGAAGTCATTAGAAAGCAAAATTAATTAACCGAGTACTAGATGTCAAACTGTTCGTGCCTTTACGAGCAGAGCCGAATGTAATTACCATTCGCTGCTAGACAACAATACGTTAGTAGATGTGTTAAGAATCTGTGTTAACATCAAGCTATGTACCGTACGATTCACTAAATGATGCTCACTCGCTTGAAGTTACGCATCTCATAACTGTTGGCAACTTCTTGGTTCTTAGGTGACATACGCAATCAAATAGCATCTAATTTTGATTACGCGGACTTGAACCGAAAAAGCTAATTGTTACTAAACCATTCACGCGCGGATTATATACACCAATTGCCAATTATATTTAGTCTTATATAATTTTCTTTCCTATAAGTTTTGGTTACGGTTGTTTGCGCTACATTTGCTGCTCCGCTGCTCCACGTTTGCGATCGCCTGGCCCGCTAGTTCAGGGGAAAAAAAAGACTCGCGGTGTCCTGAACAGACATACGAAGAATCAACCTGAACTAACCAACTAGACTTGACAGGATTCTAAGCAAAGTGAAGGACCTCTGCAAATCAGAGGAGAGCATCTGGTTGGTAGATGCATAAAGTTAGTAAACGTGTTTCAGGTAAATTTCTTGACAGAGAACATTGTATGTAGTCAAAATTGTAGGCAAAAATTTTATACTGAGGCTAAATATTACCTAACGGGGTATTTTGATTGGTAAACATTTTTACTATTTTTTACTATTACTATTAGAATTACTATTTACATTAGAAGAATTTTATCTGCAGCGCTACATTTGTAAATCTCACAAAGAAGAAGAGGAAGATAAACACTCTTTCAGGGAACAATGAAACAAAAAGTAGCGGTGACATTTTTTTGGCTTATAGAATTCAGAGTAACGACAAAAATATCCCTATCTCACGCTAAATACAAAAAAAGCTAAAAAAAAACAATACACTAAATCTCGAATTCGGGAACAGGAGAAACAACGCTTTGGAGTACGGAAGGATGATTTGAAGCCATCCTTCTTACTTAAGATGAGTATCCGGTTCCTAATGACTGGATGATCATACGGAAAGTATGAACCTGCGAATTATGTTGTGAAGTATGTTTTTGATGGCCTTGTAAATTGCAAACTCCCATCCTGACAATATAATTCAGGCACAAGGTGCTTTTGTCAACTGTTGAACAGTTTTTCATGAGTGTCAATGAAATTTGTCGTCACCCGTTGGCTAGATCACCCATTAGAAATAAGGCAGCAGTAAGTTACGATATACTCGTCATAACGAATTCTTTAAAGTCTACTTATTTTTTTTTGGATCTGGAGTTAGTCCTGTGGAGTACATATGTCCAGAAATATGTACACTCTATTCTGTGAACTGTATGATACGCATAAATATCTGGAGCTTCACGATCGGTATCATAACGATCGTAATAAAGCCATTGTGCGACTTTAAAGCGCCACCTGGTGGACGCAGATGTACAAGGTAGACGTGCCGCCGATAATAGCAGACCACTGTCGCTGTTGTTTTTGCACTCGGTAAAACGGAATGGTTAGGCGTAGGCTTCCGGATGGTAAGAAGTGGCTTTTGAAAAAGGTCTGTGCTTGATTCGATGCCTTGCGGCGGCAAGACCTTCTCAAGCGAAACGACTTCCCGAACTAAACGACAAGGTTCTTCGTAACGGTGGCGGCAGATAGGTGCCACTAAGAAAAACCTGGAAAAGAAACTTGTGATGCCGGGAAAAGCAAGGCCTCCTAGGTGCTAGATTGAGATTCTGCGGCTTCATTCAGTTGCCTTCTTGGTTAACGGTACACGAAGCTTTAAAACAAAGCGGAAAAGGGCCCAATTGGGCTGAAGCCGGCTGTTGTCTAGGTGGACAGACTGGCCTGTTAATAGCAAAGAAGTGCGTTCTTCCTTCCAATCGCCCATCAAGCGATCCGCCCTCTCCGGTGAAGGTGTGCAAGTCACGCAAAATGCAGCAGATCCGGTGGAATAAAGATTGACTGGTAAGTGAATGGCGGTAAGCTGTTGTTTTTGTAGTTTGCAGCATCTACAGCTGATATCTGGCCTGGCAGCTAGCACGCTAAATGTATGCCTCAGCGAAAGAAACATGGTAGATAATCCACTTGTGGGAATATAACGATCGATTTATTTGCTATTATTGACGTTCTATTCATACTGACCTAACTATAGAATTGAGTTATTTTAATAATAGCATTAACATTTGCTTTCCGTTTACGAGCCAGTGTCCTACCTACGGCCGCTTTTGAAAATGTTGAGAGATGCCCGAATATTTTGCGCTTTGGGTTTCTTCAATAGGACACAAATAAATGTAATTGCATGTAAAAGTTAAACAATGATTCCTCTAAAATACAGAAATGATAATTTGTGAAAGCATGATATGGCTGGTAATGTTATAAGAAATTTTATTTAAAAATGTATTTCTACGTGTATAAGTTTCGATTCTGATTACAGTATATAGGAACATTTCGAGAATGATGATGGGATCGAAATATAGTGTTGCGTGAATTAATATCTACGTCAAGCTAATATTGAATCACACCGCTTTACATTAAACCATACAAGAAAGAGGGCTGGTAATAAGCTATGTAGATATCTTTTTTACTTCCGTTCGTAATCGGTGACAATTCGTAATTGGTCAAGGCGTTTTTTGAGATGACGGATGCAACCATACATCCTATTGTTTAAAATAAGTATTATTTCAATTAAAAAATTTAATTTATAACAAATATCAAACGAGGCTCTTTCCCTTTCTAGTTATATATACCAAATAAGAGAGAGCTCAGCTTAGTAATTACTTCAAATACGTTTTCTTTTGTGGGAACAGTGACATTTAATTATAGACGTAATATTAATGGGTAGGACTTTATGAAAATGAGCTTTTTCATAAGGACGGTATCCTAAGCATATAACCTTGGAAAGCAGGGATAAAAAGACAGAGAATTTTCTCACATAATAAGATTCGATTATGCCACTGGCGTCCATGCAGTGAAATGTTACAGCAAATTAGGCTTTCTGTGTATCTTAAGATAGCAGTCTTGCTAATCATTAATAAAAATAATTTTGATGTTTATTGTTTCAAGTAACCTAATAAACACAACGCCATACAGAATTCACGTTGAAACATATTATACATGGTTAGCTGATACAAGTGCACGCTATGTAGCCCTAAGAGGTTTCAGAGATTTACCCGTTACGTTTCTTGGTTTTAGTGAAACGTGATAATTTTTGCGTTGATTTTGTTTCGTGATTCCACTAAATGGCACAGCTTTGAGCTCGGGGCTAGCATCGATTGTCGTAAAAGCAGGTACTAGCCTCACATGTAATGCTCTTTGCAGTTGGTAAGGGTGTAGAGAAGTGAACACTCTTCACTATAAGACAGTGGAACTTGGATTAGGCCTGCAATTGGAGAAGTGGGGTTCACGAATGTATTGTTGGGTTGGGAAAGACCGGCAGCAGCTGCAAAAAGAAAGTTGGTAGCAGATGGAAGAATAGCGAACGATGACGGTACCAGGAGGCAAAAAACTGCGTAAGAAGGCACCGAAGCTAGGGGGGTAGATGCGGCGAAAGAAGACGAGTGACTATAGGAAAACAGAAAAAAAAACTACGGGATGTGCGGCCAGAGGAGAGTAATTATATCTCCTTCTGGGAATGCAAAGCATAAACAGCGCTCACAGACATGAGAGGAAATGCAGACGATAACTCGCAGAGCGGTCGACGGATGAATCTATCAACCGACGGAAGAAAAGTTTTTCGGCTGCGTAATATCCGCGCGCGCACATACACGTTTACTCCTTACAAACGAAACACAGATATCGGTTCAGCTGGCCGCCGATTTTTTTTGCAAACCCAACCGCTATGAAAACAGCCGAATGGGATACAGTGGCAAGGAAGCTGTGAGCGTGTTTTCTTGATCGCCATCCAGCCAGCGTATGCCTTGCATCACTCCCTGAAAAGTGTGTATGATTCGCAGAACTATCTCGTGACCTCGAAGAAAACAAATGTCAAAAAACATGTATAAAGTCATCTAGAAAAGCAAAAGGTAAGCAGGTTTTAAAGGTACTCATGGAATTTCCTGGAAAAGTTCTTCCGCTACCAGCACCCGTGAGAGTTCAATCCGATTTTTCGATGTCTGTGTGGTTCGCGAAGGAATAAACGGCTTGCATTTTGGATATGCGTCATTATCATTAGATGGAGTAAGTATAAGATAAAATGCTGTGTATGTGTGTGTGTGTGTGTATATATACATCAGGAAATGTAGACATTCTTGGATATAATCCAGGAAATACTTTCATAATATAGCCACAGAGAGCGAGTTCAAGGACTGCATTGACTTAGATTACTAGCTAAAATCACATCATATCAGCTCGTTGTACAGTCTTAAAGTTAAGGATGTGGACATTCAATACTATGAAGGTTAACGTACACTCTTCCTGAATGAGATACACTTCTGTTTAACTTTTGAACACGCATAAACATTCTCTTAAGTTTTCTATATCACAGGGAGCGCAGTTGGCATTTTTTGACGCAGTGCCGAGATAGAACGCGTGTGGGAGTCCCCTTGTGTGCACCTGCATTCTAACCTTATAGTAGATATATAAGTTGGTAACTTCACATGCATCATACATATCTCCGTAATACATGTTCTGCTTAAGAGGTCGTCCCCAACAACATCAAACATAGTTAATCACACAAAGACACATGCGAACTTTTATACTGATACCACAACAGTTTCTATGACAGACGCCGTCACTGTCTTTGTAACTTACTTTTATTGTTGCCGTTTTCATCGCCTCGTACTGGAGTAGAAGAAGTAAGAATTACACACAGGAGTGAAATTGGGGAGGGTGGAAGAAATATCAACGCTAGTTTGAATAGATATGCAGCACCGCCTCTTGCCTTTATGATTAACGACATGAAGGCCAAACCAAGCTGTTTTCGTAGAAATTGGAGCAGCAGCAGCAGCAATGAAACCGTAGCAGAAGCTGAGACAGCTGGAGCAAACTTCATTCTTTCCTCGACGAGACCCTATTGTCGCGCAGCGTTAAAGGCGCGAACAGCTTCGTCAGTAGTAAACACTCTTCGGCCCTTAAATAGTTTACTTGCTCGTTTTTTTCCTGACGTGCATCCTTCTGCTTTCTTTCTCTCTCACGCTTATCTAGTCTATCTCAGCTTATCACTCTCTTGCACTTCTCTTGTATACTGTGCCGCGAAACTTTGCCCAGCAACCATTCTAAAGGGTAACCTCATATTCTTGTCGGTGGCTATACAGATTTCTTTTGTTTGCTTTTGCTCAATACATCAAAATGGCTTCCTTCAGAGACAACATATATCCGCTCAGCATTTAAGCCAGCTACCTATTCCTCTATTTCGGGCCGTCACTCGTCGTCATCGTTCTTCGGTACCGTTATGCCTACCTCGGCTGACCGACAGAAGTGCTCGTTTTTTTATAGCCGTTCCTCTATGACCTGGATTTCTATATTCGACTTGTCTAAAATCAACCTGCTAACACTGTCAGATGAGGTGTTTATTATCGCACAGTTGTTGGAAACTGCTATTATTATTATATAATATATTATAATGATAAACCTAACTGTCTCTGCAAACGCAATCCTTTACGAAAATTCATCTAGCTTTGAATGTGTTAATTCGAACTGAGGTCTGCCAATCCAGTGGAAAAACTAATTTAAGAAACAAACAGGTAACTCTTTCTGTTTAATTAACACTACGCAGGCCAAAAGCAGGTTGTTGACGACTTTGTCTTTGCCTTATTATTTATTGAGCAGATGGTACTTCCGTCCACAGGCAAGTGGGTTACAGGTTCTACGAATAGAGGCAAGTACTTTTAACTACATTTTCGACCTCGAGCAAACACTTGTTCGTAGAGATTTGAGCAAACAACCGCTCGACGAAAATACTCCTTCCTATCTAAAAATGTTAGTAAAATCTATGAAGAACTACTAATCATTCCCACCAGGAGATATCGATCTTATAACCACATATGTTACTATAGATTTATATCTAAAATTAGAGTACTTGGCTCTTTTCCCTGGATATCATAGTTAGGAATACAACCCAAAACATTTCGAAGAATAAATTGTTTATATTCTGATGATGACTGATGTAATGCTAATGTAACGTAACTAATATAATATGCGTGCTTTTAAAGTGTTAAAAAAACGTCCTACGTCAGATTTAAATCGCAATGTTTAGTATGTATTAGCGTAGTGATTTTAAGTCTTAACTTAATATATTTACATAATATAAAAGATGAAAAATAAATTATTTGAAATGAGCTCGACGGATACCGAGAAACTCAAGTCTCGGGTAGCTTAAACTGAGTAAGTAATAATAATAAATAGATGGTATGATTGTAAAACTATAGAAAAAATCGTCGCTAAGAACATCTCTATTACAAACCATTTGTGATAAGAAGCATAAATACCTAAATGTACGAAGCATCATATTCCTTCTTAGTGAGGTACAACGACAGGTTGAGTTCTATCTGTTGTATGTAATATTAAATATAATAGATACAGCGAGTGTTCGTGTGTATATGCGGAGCTACTTTAAATTCTTCACACTTCGTCATCAGTTTACCCACCAGCTGCGGTACTGCTGACGATTTCTTGGGCTTCTGTGCTTCTCTCGCTGAAGCATCTTCACCACAATCGCACATCTAGTGCTACCTCACTAGTTATAGCGTCACGTACATTGGTACTTTGCTCGGCAATAGAACAGTCAGTCAGTCATCCATCCAGCCAACGGTTCCCTATTATTGTGTGAAGGTCTTTCAGGTGACGGCGTTTCAATCTATGCTTGCGGGCTCCCGTTGTTGCCGCCGCTTCTCAGCAGTAACAGTGTCGGTAACAAAAGACAGCCCTCATTTGCAGTTTACCCTCGAAGCCCCGATCCAAAGTCACCCTACGCGTGTTAAGTTGTGGCTGTTCATGATGATAATATCCTTGTTGACTGGGTCACATAACACAACCTACGCTTGCGCATCGCTGTTCCACGTCCGAGGGCCTTGAGTTAGTATAGAACGGGTCCCCGTGAACAGTTATTAGGATGATAAGCTATTACACAAGCGCAAAGAGTGATAGAAATTTACCTGCAATCTAAGATGAATAGGCCCACAATGATTTTAACCGGGTGTAGGTCAAGAGAGCTGATACGAACAATACTCCGATACGGTCATTAAGCAAACGACGCTCATAAAAAAAACCGATGCGCACTATTGTTGTTACCCGATTATGTTTACTTTACTTTGCTTTGAGATAAGCAAGCGACCCGTACAAATGCCTTTGCTCTAAGTAAGACCTTCTCTCGTTGGGGAGATAGCGTAGGAAACCACGAAGGTTCGTTAAAATAGTAGAGTAGTAACACAAACTCTGTACAACCTGCGTGACGAAGGACCGTTATTTTTTTAATAAAAAAAAAAATCACATAACCCTATGACAGTATTTGTTATTTAACATGGCAATGCAAACACAAATTTTGAGTTCTCCATTTTGACGCTTAAAGCCAACCAATCACGAAGTCTTAAATGATCCATAATAAGTCATACATTCTTCAAAAAAAGCATTATTTGTTCTTTATTTTGTAGAAATAAAGAGCAGAAAAGTAAAACCTACAAATAGTCATATCAGAAGGTGTTTGACTTTATCTAGTGAGCTAATAAGTTGTTTAAAAACGTTTTGAAAACTTGGGTAATAAATATGCCATATCGATTGAGCCAGTCCATAGTCATATCAATGACCTGTATTGAAACTCGTTAAATTTAGCCAGATACTGTCAGCAAGTATTTAGAAGAAATAAAATATTTCCCTATAATTAGACGTCACTGAATTATGCCGAAGTGTTAAAAAAAAATATTAGGCTAGTAGGTCCCATACCCTTCTGCTATTATGTATTGATAAAGAAAAACAGTGCTCAGCTACAGCCTATAAGCAATACAATACATATTATAGAGTCCTAGCGACCACGTAGCGTTGACAACAATACTATTGCAAGCGAATCCAAGTACGGCGGTAGGCTCAGTTTGGCCGTCAAAGGACCGGGAGACATTATACGTCTACAGACAGCGACATTGATATACGAACACAATATAACCGCCAGGTTACAAGGCACGGGTCTCGTCTGCGTCAAATTTCGCAAACGCTTCTGCCCCGATCCCCCTTTCAATGGTTATCCCGGAAGGACAATTCGTCTATTTCAGCAAAACAACGCTTAACGATACCCCGGCGCACCACCAGCAATAGCCTCAGCGCCATCACGGCACTAAAGACAACAACAAAAGGCATCCAAACACCATACTTCTGTTTCTGCCATGACCGCGTCTGCTAGCGAAACACTCGATTGCTAGAGAGATAAAATATTTCATGCGTAATGGTAACAGGAGAGACGCTGTTACCGCCAAGTGGGCAGGCTTGACGTTACAAGTTATGGGAAAACGTGTGGCAAGCTCGCAGAACCCTACGAACGAATGACTGGCTGGGTGTATAGGACGCAGAAAGTTACCAAATGCTATAATGTGGCAGCAGGCCACTGGTGTCTACGCCAACGCCGTTGACGGCAGATGAGCACCTGTTGTACTACTGATGTGGTAACACTGTGGTATTATAGTTCGCAAAACATTTTAATACTCGTTGCTTCCATTGTACTATACAAGCCACAAACACAGTGGCGACAATGCTTTCAGCGCTATTGTGGCACAAGTAGAGTCAGAGGTCTTAACTGGGGTCGTCTGGTCGACAGCTTCTAACGATCAGCAGGCTATTTACTGGCTAAAACCCAGTTCACCCTTGTTCTCTGCTTAGACAATGTGCATATACGTTTACAAATACGTGTCTTCTATGTGTCAACAGGGTATACGCAAATCGTTATTAGCAGTATAACGCTCGCTAGATTCAAGCAGACTTCAGAGTAAAATGAGTACTTATCAATTTGATTGATCAAGCGAAATTATCGAACCGAACAGGAAAACGTCACAGACAAATTCGTTGAATCTTTTCATAAAGCATTAAAAAAATCGTCCATATATAGGCTTTAAATTAGTAAGAGTTCGTATGATATAACTCGTTCATATATTTCACTGATCCATCGTACCTTACCTGGACCAATAGGAAGACGTATGATATATTTGAGATAATTTATGTTTGCACAGCTCATCTTCTATGAGTTCCTCCATGTGAGCTGCCGGCAAAACTCTTGGCAATAAAATAGCAACATTATTTCTAATTTTAACTGTGTACCGCTTGACATGCTGTATCTCTATATAATAATAATAATAATAAGGAAAGTATTTAGATATCCAGAGATATTGAGGGGGTCGAATATTTTGAGTAGTTTTTAAACTTCGCATTTGATGATGTAGTAAATAACGGTTAAACATTTACGTCAAGTGTTTGACTACCTACGGCTTTAAGCTGGCTGAGTGTCAACAGAGAATAATGAATTTAAAAGTAAAAATCTTTCAGTTCTAAAACCTAACAATCGGTGTCTCAAAGGCAAGAGTTCTGGTTTTCCGACCCGCTAAATTTTTCCAGACAACTAATGCTTTAGAAATTATGGCATTTGTGTTACCTCCAATACACCCACATCTCTTTCGATCCATTCCTACCCTTGATCTATTCAATTTATCATAGAATTATAATGCGTAACAATTGCGTATTCCAGTACTATAGTTTTCCTGGCAATCAGCTGCCCCGCGCTTTTTTTAGACACCAATTTCTGAAAGCTTCAGCCAAAAACGGAATAAACATGTTATTAAGTGATATCTTTTAATGCAAGGCTCACACCTTTCGTTGAGACCACCGTGACATTACACGGGACGCTACCCTTAGTAATATCTACTATGCCTACTTTATAGTTTATTTGTACTACACCACCTAGACATTGATATTAAGACACGATACATTTTCATTGGATGGATGATAATTTGCTCGACAAACATGTTCGATTTACTTTTCCAACATATACTGCAGTTCCTTTCACAATTCCCCATTTGTAAGTTTTCCTTAATGATGAGTTGCAATAGTTTTGGTTTCCGTCTACGTTTTGCATTCTGGAAGCCAAAATAATTGAATTTTTCAGTTAGGCGACAGGTCCCCAGTTCACTGATTAGCTCGTTCTAACACCGATAAATGGCTCATGCATGGACCTCTATCGTATTTTTGAAATAATTATGAAGTTAAACGCATCGCTGAAATTATCGTATGATTCTTAATGTTTCTTTTCAACGTTTCCTAACGTTAATGGCTTACCGAACCTTATCGGACAAAGAGATCGCTAAGATAGGCCCAGACTCACTACTGCAGAAGTTGTGCGAATTCTAAGCTGCCAGATAATAATATATATATATATATATATATATATATTTGTTGCCTTCTTTTCGGGTAGGCTAATGACTTCACCAATAATCCTACGAATGTGAGAGCTGCGTATTTTTGCTGAGAAAAGGTGTATCTGATGTGCGATACAAAACTGCTGTAAAAGGTACAGGAGCACATATTTTACTGAATAAGGGCCGCAACAGCTGGCGCAAATATTCACTATAAATTCGTTTACCCTTGTTAGTTGCTCGATCTACCCAGCAGAGAATAAATATAGGATTCTACTGATACATAACATATACAACGAAACAGTTTATTTGTACTTAACGGAATAGGCGGAAAGCACCAGCTAGTTGTTGTTTGGGATAACTTTTGACCGATTGTGAAGGTGAAGCTAAACATCGAAGTCGACAATACTACGTCTGATCACAGTGATATTACAATGCTTAAAATTATGTAGCGTTATTTTCCAGCAACGTGTGCTTTAACTTAAACTTGTAGACTTAGTAATTCATTTATGCTAACAAAAAAGTTGTAAGAACTGACAGTTGTTCCGTACTTAGGCCTCGATTTGGGACTATACTTTGCTGCAATCATTATGCAATGCACAAATGCTTCTTCTTATTTTACGTATTATTCCCTAAATTTGGACAAAAATACTCATTTCCATAAGCAATCTTCGTTAGATCGATCACATTCAGACACACATCGATCAATACACATTAGGGACAACAGGGATTAATTCGGCCTGAAGTCTAGCCAGTAACGAAAAGAAAGCACCAATATTGTCAACATGCGCTATTATAGTTAAGCAAACGGTCCTATTTGCTGCTAAACTAGCAAGATACTGCTGGTCGCGTGGTTTAATGCTTATTTTAACAGCGATCATTATGATTAGTAAGGCACGATAAAGACGTTAGTTGTCAATTTAAGAATTGCCCTGACAGTAACTACCAATTTAACAGTTCATCAAGATAAATAGGACCGTTTAGAGGATCGTCCTTTTAAACTGCGTATAGTAAATAAACTAAGGGCTAAGTTCATATGTATTTATGCTCAAGGAAGTTGAACTAAGCGTATTGTTAAACTATACGAATGTATCACATGGCCGATGCACACTCTTAGTTCGTAGCGTCCTGCTTGGACGCTACTGGACGCGGAAGACCAGCCTAGATGGGTATTAAATGCAAGCATTTATGATACTCGTCCTACAGGAATACCCAACCTTCCAAACAGTCTAATGCTCCTGCCAAGCATCGATTCGCAGGCTCAACTGAATAGGCTTGGAACCATTATATATCACCTCACGTATCCGAAAATTTAGTAGATAAAGCACGTTACAACTGCACCGTTACGAGGGCTTTATCAATAGCTTGGATTTCTGGGCATACGCTTACGCTTTTCTGAGTATGAATAAACTACTAGATAATATTTCCAAGAGTGGACAGTGACTGATAATTCGAACTTGGTTGACACTTAGCTTACCTATTACGTTCTATGACAATTTCACCGTAAATTGAACTCAAATTTAACCTTACTTCCGTCCGCCTACAAAGAAATCGAATAGCACAGATAAATATTATAGCTACGGCTTTAAACAAACTTACGGATAAATTTGATTCCGTCTAACTGGTGTGCTGAAACACTCAAATATGGCATCATAGCAAATACGGCGCTTGCGCTGTTCTACTGTATCTTTGCATCTGTACTAGTACGACAACTGTGTTACTATAGTCAGAGCATAGATCTTTTTTATAGACGTTTTTTATAGAACGTTTTTATAGACGCCTTGTAATCATGCTAATAAGCGGTTTTAACCTCGCAGGATCAAAAATCAAGGTTCGACAAAATTCTATTATTACTAATGATAGTCATAGTTAATTGCGGTTGAGTGCTCCGGAAAATCTAGCTAAACCCCGTATTAACGAGCAGCTACCAGTGGCTTAGGAGCGCGCCAAAAAATGGCGGAAAAAAAGATACGGGTTATAGGAACAGTAAAACGGAATAGTATTTTAAATGGAGAGAGGTAAACAAGTTACAGGCGAGCTTTAAACAATAGCAAGTGTTGAATTGGGTACTACCATTGAATCACCTGTATTGTACCGCGAAGGCACTGGTCACTTAACGTATGCGCGGTACAATTGAAGATTTTACGTTTTTGGTAGCAATATCGGTAATTTGGATGTTTTTAGCCTGAATATAGCATTTTCTGTCAGTCACCTCTTATTATTGACCATAGGAATTCTTTGTCGCTCCCACAGGACACCATCATTTTGCTTTTCTTCGGTCACGAAACTGATCGTTCCGGCGGTAAAACAAAAAGAATTGTACCATATTTAGTAGATTACCAGAAAACTTACTTGGCGGGGAGTACGTGGAGGTCTCGGAAGACCCAGCACGGTTACAAATCCTTACTTGTAAACTTTGCTCCAGAAGTTGGTTTTAAATGACTTGTGTGAACGCAAGACGGTATTGATCCGACGAGAGAACGAACAGCTACTTACGGGCGGCTCTACACTATAAGATAGTCTACTGCAAGGTTATCCAATGAAGAGCACAACAAGCCACCCAACGGCTCAACAGAAATACTTTCTATCTGAAGCGTAACATTGTGTTTTTAGTGACATAAAGGAAAACTAACAGCATCAGCAGAGCGGATGGAAGAATTCGACGATAACTCGTTCACAAGGGGACAAAGCAATAAAACAAAAACAATGAGAATAAGCTGGAGATTGTGCAGCTACGGGATTGAATGCGCGTAATTTGCGGCTTGCTTTACAGCACCTAGAAGGACTCTAGGACTAAAGGTGGTCAGGCACTCTAGACAGTAGATCGATCTGACGAAAATATATATTGCGAAAAATTAAAAGTAGTAGGCTCGCAGGTAGACGACCAAATAGACACTATGAAGAAAAAGCTTGAAGATCAACTGTTTAAGATTATAACGGAACTACTCGATAAAGGCGTAATGATCGCTGACTCTAACACCAGCTCGTGCAACAAAAAGCCTGTCAAACTTAGTTAAAAGCGTAGGCAGAACAACTCAGAAAAATGACTAAGGTACGCGAGATAGGAGGCATACCGCGAGACTAGAGCCACACGCAAGTAAAACAGAACGAGCAGAGAGCTGAAAATCTTCTCTAAAGGCTTCAAACGCGAAGCACGAGAAAAAAGTGAAAGCTGGCGTAGAATGGAGAATCTAACGCGACACGCAAGTAATTAAGTCAAGTAGCGCAGGGATAGGAAGATTAGACTGTCGAAAACAAGATCCAACACTAGAGAAGTAGCAAAAGAGCAAGTTATAAATAAATGGGGGTGGGAGCCAAGCGCCTCACCAGGCTCCAATCTTATACGCAAAGTTGCGCCGTCTAATACTTGGAAAATTCGATGGACAACTAAAACTGTTTCATTTAATTTACCTTTTGTTACGGTTACTTCCAGTGTTTCATCCCACTAATTGCTTTGGTATATCAGATATAGGGAATCTTAAAGAGTGAGGAACTAATGTAGAATTAAAAGGAGGTGTCAGAAAGCTCTGAAGAGCGTTGAGAATAGCGGAGCTAAGAATGTAGAGAAACTAGTGTGAAAATTGTAAGGCAGGTGTGGTGCTTCAGGCAGCCGCTTGTAGAGTGTAGTCGTAATTTAATGCAGCATCAGTTAACGCTAACACAAAAGCGCCTGTTCCGGTCGTCTGTAGCGGCTGAGATTTTAGGACAAATGCAATTATAGGACCCTCAAAGTATTGGTCACGTTACCCTATCATTTGCATTAG
This sequence comes from Varroa destructor, assembly GCF_002443255.2. Lineage (NCBI taxonomy): Eukaryota > Metazoa > Arthropoda > Arachnida > Mesostigmata > Varroidae > Varroa > Varroa destructor. The sequence continues at coordinate 23,992 of NW_019211877.1, read as the reverse complement.
TATACGCTAAGTATTGTATTAGTATACGCCGGACTTTAAAGTTAAGCCTGTATCTTTTTTAAAGGTTGGATAGATGTAGTGGGAAAAATCGAGCTAAACAGACGACATGGTGGGAATCTCGCCCGACAATCAGGAAACAATGAGTTTTCTAAACAGATGAGTTAACAACAAAAACCTCAAAAAGCCTATATTCATGTTGTATTTTAGAAAGCCTAACACAAACATGCTAGGACCTCTTTGGTGTGGAAGGTGGGGCACCTTCAAACATGTTCTAATCACACGATATCCAAGTTTAATGTCATTTTTATGTTAAAGGACTTACCTTAAACTTCCGTGCATCTCCAGTACCGTTATAGAAATATTTTTAAGTAGGCAACCCAACAAGTTTTGAGCACCGATTACTCCAGATGTAGTAATCGCGACTAATATATTCCAAGGTCCTGAGACCTTGCGACATGCACGTAATATCTGTAGTAATAAAAGTCATTCGTTTTACTGAGGTAACTACTTCATTGCAAACCACTGACATATAAATTGATTGAACTGTGAACTAGAGCAGACGCATCATTATATATGATGATAGTTAAGTAAACTTAGCTGTAACTCAAACAATTTCCAGATTATTTGTCTCTCATCTTATTCTGCGACATTGTATGCACTGCATATAGATGACTCCATAAATTGATTGATTAATAGACGTGCTGCAAATGGAGTCTTCTGCACTTTCTCTAGAACGAGCACTACGATAAGCTGTTTAACTTGAAGTAGCGATGTCAGTATATTTCAAACGTTGCGTTTTGAAACTTATGTATTGCATATAAAGGACCATCGGATTGGTCATAAATCTGTTTACAAATATAACATAAAATTCATCGTGTTTATGAAAATTTGATTCTGCAAAAATACTGCTGTTTCTTGTTTAAAGAATTTGTTTTGATTTTTCAGGATTGCTAAATTTTGCAAAAGATTTGCATCGTGTAAGGCTGAAGGTTAGGCAGAAAGCGTCAATTTCTATTTAATCAAATTCGAGCTAATATCATGTATAATAACATATCATAATGCTAAGATTGCTCTAACGAAGAACTAAAGGATAAGCTACAATTTCTGTGTATAATAACAGTGATCATTGTTACGGTGTTTACGTAGAACGATCTTTGCCAATGCGGATTCAGCTTTGCAAGATCAACTTCTTACAATACACTGTTATCGGAATATAGCCGAAGATTCCATCAACAGTGAATTAGATGAGCTGTTCAAAGGCCGCACCTTTCAATGGTACGGTCAATCTTTAGAAACGTCATAAAATCCTTCTATCCAAATGTTGATACAAATTAATATATTACAATTAAATGCCTATGAAACATGAAACATTGAGGAGACCTGTGTTTTTTTTTCGTGTGATGGTGAAAGGGATCACTTACAGGCAACGTATGGCGGGAGTAGAATGAATTGTAATGGATAGCGATAAGTTTGAAGTAAATATATTTAGCGGAGGGTAAAATGACGACAACGAGCGGCAGAGATGTGAAGAATCATGTGGTACAACATATGGTGCGATGCTACACGGAAAGCTAAGGAAAGCAGAAATCACGAGGCACAAAGCAAGAGTTTGCGTGTGAGAGTACAAACAGCATCAACTGCAGTATTGCACCCCAAGGGTCACTGGTCCTAGCAGCGATTGATGTGTGGAACGCGGGGACCAAATTGAAGCGGCCTGGTTGGGCGGAGGAAAGAAAAAACTATTAGCAGAGCCATCGGTTCTTTCCTTCTAGTCAGACCTTAAGTGACTATGGACTTCTGGTTAGTTGATAAATGTAGTCGTCTGTGTCTAGCGATGAGCTGAGGAAAAAGTCCTTATACTTAGCGCTCCTTTCAGAGTAGGGGTAACGCCACACGTGATGAAGCTAGAAGCTTGAAAGCTACTACCCATTGATACGCGAGAAGCGACAATGTTACTGACACCGCTTTATTGCGGCGACACTCGAACCAATAAACAAGATCTTCAGTGAAAGTGAAAAGAGATACTGACGAGCTAGGCTATAAACAAGCTCATAGTTTAAAAGAAATATGTACTGCGCTTTTTCTCAGGGTGATTCAGGCTGATCAAATAGTAAGGAACATTCGAGAGACACAAGGTAATACTGGGCTTTCTACGATGGGATAAAATGAGACTGTATGCTATTGATCCCTGCATGATTAATATATTCGCTTATTACTGCTGCTGATAGCTACCGCACAGGAGACAAGTTTCCCTATTTCCCCTAACTCAGATATCTTTTTCCCGTCCACTCTTATCTGAACACCTATGTTTCTGTAGCTATGCCTGTTTCCGGTGTTCTGGTCCGTGGTGTGTTATATCCGCTATATTATCCGTCGTGGACGTTCGCTAGTATTTTACGGCCCGACTGCCGCTGTCACAGTCACAGTAAACACTATACACCGCTTGCGTATGCTCGCAATAAGACGCGAATGAGACAGCATCGGATAAAAAAAGGTTAAAGAAATGCTGAAGGATTTGAGATCAATATGAAAATAACTGATAGATTAATACTCCATTCGGAGACTTTATTTGCTGTCGCCTACTGGCCCATATCAACGTCTGATTCTTCAGGTGAATAGTACTCTTATCTATCTTATCGTTATACAAAGCCGCGCTGTCATTGCAATAAACCGCATTTGATGCAATACTATCTGCATAATTCATTTATATATATACCTCGGACTTAGTCCTATTGTTGGGTCCGGAAAAAGGTAGCTGGAAAAACCCATATATTTATGATGACGATGGCTGGAAGTTAGTCTGCAGAATATGAACAAAGACCAAGTAGTGCCCACGTATTCGCGCCAGACTAATCGCCATTGAGATTACAAGCTCCTCGGATTACCCAAAATCGACTAATTATTGGATTCAGAATAAGTTTGCGGCTGTCGCAGAGACCGTACCAGATATTTTTTATGCAATGCAAGTAAGGCAGATACTTTTTTAGAATGATAAGGACAAGAAACGTGATCGATGGTACTTGCCTTTAAGTTTTGATTTGGCCTACCCCTAGCAAGGAGCGGCTTTCAACACCCCGTCCTTGACTCTTAGGACTCTGAGCGCTCGGTCTCTTATCCCCACATTCTCCAAATGAATCTTTCCGATTAGCATTTTTTCCTCTCCTGGAAGATGCCTCTCTATTTATCTATAGGTTTCTAATGTCTCGAAGTTGTGGCCGTCATCTTTTGTACATAAATTCACATTTCTTTCATGATCCATTTTCTCGTTAGTTTTCTTAAGCACGGAGTAGCAAACCTTCAACAACGAAAAAAAAAATCACTGTGGGTGCAAAAACCAATCACAGAAATGACCACTAGCTAGATTAAACAAACGTCACAACAGTAAATTAAAAAGGTGTGCAATTCTACTTTGAAGATATTCACGGAAAGCTTCTTATCATTTGCTGTTTGCTATAGAGTCACTATTTGTTCAGAAATAAAATCAGGAGGTAACGACTCCAGTCTAAACTTTTGGTAAAAAGGGTTAGCGTCGACATTATCGATGAAGAAGTGCTGGTTGGTCGATAGTAACTAAAATTTAAATCAGACTTTCACCATTCTCGTGCTACATTCTACTCGTATGTACAGTTATTCCTTCCTAATCAAATGAGCTAGTTATGAGAGAGTTAAGTAATTAAAGATTTAAACGTTGTAGTTAAGTTAGTTCATCAGATGGAAATGTTTTCATTGCGGTCAGACGGCAATTAATTGCTCACAATTAATTTTTGTGGAGTGAAACGATGATCATGGAGACCATAAAACTTCTACTGTTTTTAAGTCACTTCCAACTATTTTCAGTTGACCGTTAACATATTATTAAGTCGAATAATTAAGCCATGAGGTATTACTTCAGACTGGTTTTGCTGGATTTATCTAGATTTTTTTCAACGAACCTATAACACGGCATAATACCAATATGACATAGTAACTAATGGCCAACAGTGCAATCTAAGCTAGCGATGATTGCGTAATCCTAATTACTATGGCGACGCATTCGAAGAGGTACGTATCAGCCACTCAAGTCGTGTTTACGATTAACAGGTCCATCATTTCAGTTAGTAAAAGCTTTTTTTCTCACTCTTCTTAGATGTGGCTACCGTCGAAAATTTAAGAAACCACCAAAAAACATCTGCGACTCTTACTGAATGCATACGAATGTCACCAATAACTCGCCTAAAAAGGTCTAGATGGGCTCCTTATAGAACACGGTATGATATTTGTGTTATGCTGTATGCGCTCACTGCAAATATTAAAAACCAAATTATTCCACAAAATTATCAGCAGCGTAGTAAAATTCCATCGAGAAAGAAAGATTGTGGTGAAGAGTCCTTTAGGGACATAAATTTTAGCCAGTGACACATACTGATTAGTTACTGGCTATCTCATCGCGTGAATATTTGGGTTTCGGCAAAAAAAAAAACTGTGTTAATTAAACAAACTGTATCGATATATAACACACGATTGGTAAAAAACTCAAAATTTCGAGCCTTATAACACGGTACCCACACAACAGGGAGATTTCTTGATCACACAAGAATGGGGGGTGATAAGCTATGAGAAAAATGTACTTCACTAACAAAGAATTAGCTTTTCTATATAATTTAAAGTACTGCACATGAAGCGATCATAAGACAAAACGAAAAAAAAGGTATATAAAAAAAAGATATAAAAAATACATGAACTCATATTCCTATTAACGGATTGAGAACTTTTAGTAAAATATCGATGTTTGCTTCGTGTCTCAAGTTTAGTATTTACATGGCACTTTTAATATTAAGATCAGTTTTATCTTATTATAGTAGACTGACAGCAAGTAAGCATGGGTTAACGACAGCATAGTGCAAAATTGTAGTGGGAGCATAACATAATTATTCCTGTCTCTGGGGTCAAAAGACCAGAATATCCGCTATATGGCTCCATAACAACTGGAGTATGGTAGCGGATTATTTGAGTTCGGATTCCTGAATAATCGAAGCAGGAGAATGAAACTCCTAAAGTAACGCGATAAAACTGCTGAAGAAGGATAACCTGTGCAATGAAATACGTAAAAAAACTGCAATGAGACGACCAGGACTATACTACTCACTGTACTCCGGTTACGAAGAGGGTTATACTGCAGCAGACTCAAGTTCATAACTCAAGTTCAGACTGACGCCTTGTTTTCGGTTAGACGAAAAGACAGGATAGCGTTAAACAGCGTCTGATCCTTACACTTAATGCAGATCATGTGGAAGGAATAGATGAACAAGTTAATGAACTTAGATGTTAGTATATAGTTAAGTAAGTAGATAACGTAGATGACAGAGATCAGGTAATGATACTTGATTAAGGTACAATAATAGTAATAAGCCACTGAATGACCAACCAAGCTGAATTTAAAACGAGAAATTCGACAAGTCATCAAATAAAAATGTCTACTTCTGCGGAAAGGTTGCACTTTGAAGAAAGGATAAATTGCATTTTGATCTGGATCTATGGTTTACACAATATATATATATAATGAACTAGGCGATTCTGTTAGCTCGGACTTGGTTTGATAACAATTTCAGTTCTTGTATTTGTATGATGATGTCGCAATAGAGATATGCAACTTTATACAACAAAAACAAAAAAAATCTACTTAAAAGTCTAAAAAGCACATACATATGGCACCTGTAGCCGAAAGGCAGTCGGCTACTTCTGTTGCTTTTTATAGTTGCGTGTGTAGCTGTTGTTACATTCAAGGAATTCAGCGTTGCTATAGCGGTATGGACACAGCTGACCAACACGTTAGCTGAATCCAAGATCTTATCTGTTCGATTACGACGGAGCAGTGCGGCCTATCCACGTGGAACATAAAATCGGGAACCCGTACACTTTAGGACATCATCCAGGCGACCATCGCTTCACGGCCACCACCACTGCTGCTATTACTGCTGCAGCTGTTGGTTTTTTCGCAGCTCCTATCCGTAGCGGGACGGTCGAGGGAGAAAAAGCCCTTATATTGCTCGCAGAGAGTATACATAAGCGTTTCATGATATAGATATGGAAGGTATCATAATGTCAAATATCAAAATTATCAACAAATATAATAACAAGATAGATGCTTTATTGTAACGCTAGGGTCTATATTAATAGGGAGAAGACTTATAGCGACTCGTATGATTCAAGCTGGATGCATGGTCTTAAACCATTTATTAAACACAATAATCAAAACAATATTTTTTCACTTTAATTTCTTTTGGTTAAATTGCAGCTTCCTCTGGTTGAAGCCTCTATGTTTCAAACTGTACCTTCGGTGTCGCCGTTACGTATTCCATCAGACGACTGCTTACTAGTACGAAACGAGGTCTGTTCGGGTTCGAACCTAAACCATAACGTGTCCCTAAGATTAGTAGGAACACAAATACGTTACCTATCATAGGGATCACAGCCAGTCCTGGCTAAAGCTTGTCTAGTGTTTACCGGTCTCTGTCTCACTCTTGTCTATCGTTATTATCATCTTTTAGATTCTAAGTTCTGCTGTTCACGATGTTGTGCTAAACTTCCAATTTAATACACCTTTATATCTTTGCGAGTAACCTCACTAAGGACGTTGCTATTCGTAGCTTTGTAGAGCAAATTGGCCTATATGAACTTGTCAGGCACGTGTTAATTCGATGGGTTCTATCGGGAAAACCGAAAGGATGATTTTGAGGGTCGAAAACAGCATCAGCAACGATTCCAGACCAACAAGTTGTTGAGTAGTGAAATAGCCATTGCTATTTTAACGCCATTTAAGCTCTTGGCTAATAGGAGCATGTCTATGACAAAACAAATGCTAGCGCTGTACCTTAGATGCTGTCTTCTGCAGCGTTGAATTAGCAGGATTTTCTATAAGCTAAGTCAAGTAAAAAAAATGCAGCTCTCTGCTGTCCCTGGCAAACATCTACGGATGATTAAAGGTACATCAAAAGAGGTCCTACTAAAAACATATAACTGTAACAAATTTATTGAAATATGTGAGAAAGCTAAGCATCATTGACAAGTTTGTATAGCAGTCGATGAGAGCCCACCGATTTCTATACTACAAACTATAGCTACCTGGAGTACTTGGTCGGATCAGCATGCATGGTGACGCTCGTGGAGAAATAATAAACATTTAACTCGCTATGTTGTTTTATTGTGTGGTCTTCAAGATGCCTTTTCTGAAAAAAGAATGGTATGATCAATATGAAATATCAAGTCTAGTAATACGAAAACAAACGCTCACACCGCCATCTTTGCAAGTTGAGTAATCTAAAATCCTCCATTTTTCAATACCTTCCATGCTTGAGGACCTGCTTCTCAATAATCACTGCCCGTTTGAGTATCTCAAGCAGTGCTTCTTTTGGAGAGCATTTTAATAATAACAACCAGGCGATAGTACTGCGGAAACATTGCTGGTCTAAAAATGCAACTTGCAGCTTTGATACGTATACCAGGTTCTTTTTTTACTTTTTTTTTTCCATGACTGTGCCTAAAGAAGAACAGACATCTCAATGAACTTGCTTACATCTGCTAAGAGCATCATTACTAACAATCATTTCCAACATGACAACCATTCACCGTGACTGCAGCTTCAGTCTGGGTCCTAAACCGCTCATAGTATTGTTTTAAATGTATATTTCACAATTCAATGTTTTCTTAATAGCACGAGTGAGTGAATCGACCTTGTCATGTTGAGATTTGTTGGATTCGCGCGTTATAACGTTCCATATATAATAATCCAACAATATAAAACTAGGTTGTCCGGCGGTGTGTACCGCAAAAATGTGTTCACCCCTGGATTTATTTGTATTCTCAAGTAATCTACCCTGCACTAATCAGCTGTATGAGCCGGTGCCTTGTCTTGTTAGAAGACGTGCAGTTCTCTTTTAGACGCCTCAGTTATTCACGGTTACAAACCGTTTGTCGAACATACAGATCAGAAACGTTCGCCGTTTTTAATAAGATATGGTGACATGGCGTTTTCCTCACTGGATGCTGCACTCAGAGCAGTAAATTTGGCCAAAATTTAGTTCTATCAATAGCAGGCACATACTCAAGATCGTGAGCAAGTCAGTGACCATTTCTGAGGTACATTTTTGCATCAAAGATCAACTCTTCGTCAAGGAAAAATCAAGAACGATGTTCTGCATAAGAGATTTTTTTAATATACATATATGTATATATATATTTTTTTATAGTCCTCATAGAGTGTCAGTGTGACTTTTATAACTTCTAACGCATACCTTAGGTCTTTATAAAAAAAAGTTATACGCTCACTTATGTCAAATTCCTTTACGCACACTTTGGACGAAACAGAAGGATCATTAGAAATTAATTTTTTGGTGGCAAAAATAGACCTCACAGCCTTTATTGTTTTTTTCGCTGTCGTACAGCTTTCGTTGCGCTCTGCCGGAGTCTACTTCTGCTATTTGTGCAGCCGCATACACATTAGCAAGTGTGGATATGGGGTAAGCCGAGAAGTTCTATTCCCGGTGGACCGTCCAGTATACAGAGATTGGGCAATAGATCTTTTCCTTAATTTAGAAAGCGATGCACCGCTGCTTGACATGACGAGTTTTTTTATTCTGAGAAGTACATATGTAACTAAAAAGTATATAACACCCATTTGTTTCCAGGTTTGCTTCGAGAACTTTAGTACATAGTAAGACGGCATCTTCCGGCAATAGTAGATTTACGTATTTGAATGTATACGTGATATGTTTCTGTTATATTTTTTTTGATGGTTAGAAAACTCCAATTAGACAACTCTCTAGTGAGTACGAAATGGACTCACTATGGACTAGAAGTACTCACTTAATCGCAGAGAATGAACAACAAACCATTCACGATATTGAACAGGCTGAGCACGATCCGGCCGGACATTGCTTAGAATTCCCTTTAATGAATGGCAACCTTCAACTGGGCAGCCTTGCGTGGTAGAGATAGAGGAATTTTACATAAATTTACACCCTATTATTGATCCGTATATATTTATTCAATTTTACGCCTGGTACATGACCTATTAATCATTACTTCAAACGCTTCTCTCTGGACTTAACTGGGTTTTTAACTTCATAAATTATAAGTCGGTTAGTAATTTTTTGCTAAAGCTAAAATCTGACCCAGCGATAAATGTTTACAACAACGCACATAAAGAGACGCACATTAACCACACAGACCCCGTCATTCTCACAAATCTGTTCGATCTAAACCAGCTTAACTGCATTAGTAGCACCTCGGATCATAATGACATGAGTGGCGTGCCGAATTTTTTTTATTTGTTTACATTTTCTCACTCTGAATGCGCATACAAAGTGAAAGTTTGTTACGTGGAAAAAATTTTACCTCTCCGTAGACGTACTCCTACTTTTTGCCAAAAGTAAAAGAATCCCATCTTGCATAGTAAAAAATGTATGGGTTATAAGGAATAGTAAAAACAGACATCTTTTCCACAGGCTGATATATTCTTCTGTTGCTATGTATGAGATCGTAGCTGGCAAATCCATTCGGGTCACTGACGCAAACATAAATGCTCAAGATTATTCCACTTCCAGCTTTATAATGCCACCCTACGGGGCTTCCTTCCGAAAGATTACTTACTATTAGCAGGAGCAGATTATTACAGAATACAGCCGCTGTGGCTATGCTTGTTAGATCGAATTCTGCGTTAATACTGTTTTCATAGAATGAAATCGCCAAAAGTTTCTGTGTAAGGCATACTTTAGCTGTAGTAGTGTACGATCGGATGTACCTAGAGATCGAAGCCAACAAGTTCCACGATGTTTTTTTGGTCGCTTAATGAAGAGAATAAGCAGAACTAACAGCAGCAGGTAATCGTGAGCGTTCAAAAGCGATATTTTGTCCACTATAGCGTGAGTCAAACGCGAGAACATTATAAATGTAATTCGTGACATAGAGCCATTTTGCTAGACTGATAGAGAAAGAATTTAGAACGGTCCTATCTAGAGCACGCTATAGACGGAAGGAAAAGTCCGAGCAGAATCGGCCGCAGAATAGAAATTTAAACGAGGGGACAAGCTCGCCACAGGATTCAAATTATGATACCTTCATCTCGCAGAATACATACACCCCAACAGTGTGATATAAGAAGATGATGCGTTTGCTTGCTACCATATACTGCCTGGAACAACGGCAACAGTTTTGTATGTGGTCATGTGGACACCAAATGATACTTTTTTAATTAAAAGGTATACTGCCGCTGTCGTTAGCTGGGTACATCCTCACGAGCACATTACGGAACTAAAAGCGCCGGAGCGGAAGAAAACGGAATTTGAAGAATCCGGCTTTTACTGGCGCTGAAAAGATCACCCACGTACGTATTGATTACGAGGTTAACAACATCGGTACTCAAGAATGGCCTGCCGATGACGCGCCATGAACATAGCGTGAGAGATATTCATTACGGGATTACTTGGCTTACCCGTTATGTACTAGACTCAAGCAACGAATGTATGATAAGGTTGAAAATTCAAGATTTGCACCAAACCAATGCTACATATGCGCTAGTTATTATTACATTGATGATCACACGATCGGTTTATAGAACTTGTTGCGGTTTAGAAAAATGCTGGATAGATATATAACATTCTGCTTCCTTCACCATCAAACATACTTTTGTTTTTGTAAAATTTCCATTAAAATTGCTTGAAATCGCGAGTGTTTACAGGCGGCTGCAAATGAAACTAGGAGTGTATGCCATTAGTCATATTATTATATATAAAATTATATCCAAAGAAGCAGACGGTGCGAACTTCAAAACGCAGAAACAGACAAAAATACATTTTCACAGTGCCAAATCTGGCTTGTATATTTATCATGGCCACCTCGGAGGCCGAAATGGCTAAATCTGTAGACAGCAGTACTATTGATTTAATGGCTGACTGACATTGTAGCTCCTACTTTTAAAATTATGTAATTAATTAATAAATAATGTAATTTGAAGATGAAAACAACAACAATCCGCGACACATGATTCGTAATATGCGTAAAAAGTTCTGCACTTCATTTATCAACTGATCATAATTGGCAATCTCCATTGTACGGAATCGAATACCTTGCTGGACGAAATGGCTGATGCTCTATCGAAAACGATCTATCGATTCAGCTTGCGCAATGGTGGGCAACACTAAGTTAAGATAAGATTTTGCAAGTAACGACAGCGATAAGCTCACTAAGACCGTTTGAGGGCTAGTGGTTCATATGGGGGAACAATATAGCAGACAGAGGCTGAAAATCCAGAGCTGCAGGTCGAAATCCAAACATCGGCAACATCGTGAAGCCACTTGGATTGCCTGCTGCTATTGCCGTTGGCGGCGCTATAAAAGTTTCTATTGCTGCAACTGCGAACTTGTAACTGGGCTAGAACAGTTTAGTCGATCGGTCTGGAGCTAACGCTCGGAGAGCCTCCTTTCACGGCTAGGAAAAGTACGCTGAGAACTACGTCGATCGAGAGAGGTTCTTATCGGACAGGGTGGATGATATCGAAATAGAAATGAGGAAGAAAACGATAACGAGGAAACGAGAAGAGTAAATGACTGTTTGGCCATTCCCGTACCCGGTATCCATTGCCGCTGACCAAACCGAAAAGAACTAGAAAGAAATAGAGGAAAAATGGCAGAGTAAATCTCAAGAGTAAATCGCCAATTATTCGATATTGCCATTGATACCGTTTTGGTTTAGTTCAGTTTTTCGAACAAAAATAAGAAAATTATGTTTTGTATAGTGTTTTTTTACCCCTTTTTTGCTGTGTATCTTTTAGTCATTTCCTGTTTTCGAACCATTAATTACTTCAAATGCAATTGAATTAAAATGAGGTAGTGGATTAGTCTGTAAAAACTTGTCAAATGTCTGATAGGTACACCAATACATATTATAACTAATATGCTAACGTATAAACACGTACATGGTGCAGGTTTTATTCCATTTCAAATCTGTATATCGTGTTAGTGAACGCAAACTTTCCTTTTACACATAGAGACTTTCAGCTGTGCAAGCTAACCATTTTAAATTTATCTATCTACAAATGAAGTTTGTTCATTCTCTTGCGTGGGGTGATTGTTTTGTTTTCTTCATGAGCTGTACCTTTGCTTTTATAAATTAGTTGAACATTTGAATTAAAAGATAAATTCTTGCTAGCTTGGAAAATTTGGCTTTTATGGTGATCCTTTGCTAGTATATCGCTTGGGAAACCTTTTTATAGGAAAATCTAGGTCTTACAGCTCTAATTTAAACGAAAATTATTATTTTTCCGACCATTAACACAGTAGTATTTAATAATTATTATAAGCAAACATTAATGAAATATGTTTTTTTCCCATATTGAATGACGGGTTACATACAAGGAGAAATGCAATAACTGTATTAGCTATCGTTTTTTCAAAAACGGTTCAAAAAAGTAGCTTTTGAGATCATTCCAACAAAACAAAGTCTGCACCGAAATTGGAGTCCAATTAAAGGGGCAAATCTGTTAACCAACGAACGAAAGTTGGCTCTGTATGCAAGATCGAAATTAGTGCTACGTATTAAAATCGGATAACGCCTGTAAGGTGGAAGTTTCGAGGCATCTATGTACGTACGGCGGTGTAATGCATTGCAATCAGGAGACAGAATGTTTAGGACAGGCGTGTAAGTTGACTGCAATGAAGTTAAGAGGCTACTAACTAGGTGACTGATAAGTAAAACTGGGCAGGTCTACACTAGAGCTGACTTAGGTTGGGTTTAGTGCAACGAACCATTGGACAAGAGGTCGTTAAGATATAATAGTAAATTGACCGCAATATCCTCGTATATTAATCTAATGTAACGACTACAACAAGGAAATGGAACTAGTGCAACAATGTTTAGCGTAATTATGAACGAATGAGTGTAGCTGTGTATCTCTACTCAAGCTATACTTCGAAATGTATTAGTTTGTATTAGAAAGCAGTGATGAAATAAGTGCAATATAATAGCAGGATCTTTACGAAACCTTACGCGACGAAGAGAGAACGGAACTATACTGCAAGTGGGAAATAGGATTAGTATCCGCAAGGACACTGCAATAACTAGGATTACTTTTGCTGCATATCATCAAGAGCATAGAATCTGTCTGTGACGGGTGTGACGTCACGTAACAAGATTAGGTACAAAAGTGCGCGGTCGGAAGGACGGCCAAATTCGTTATTTACTATGGTTTACCGGAACATGTTTCCGGTCGTGTGAAAAATGGAAAACATTACTGCGATGCTTTTAGAAGTCATTATTGCCATTGTTATTAATTCATTGGTGATGGGACTAAACCGGACATGTATATAATCTGTTCAGAATCGCAAACAGAAAACGAACTCACTAAAAGGAAGGGGAAATAAGGCCTTCCGGATAAAGATTTAAAAAAAAAATTAACTTTTTAGAAAGAAGCCTTGAGGTTGTGGAACGCCAACCTGCCTAAAACAAAATAGCTTACGAACGACTGTTTTTTTCTTATAGTTACATCTCAAATAGGATTACAGACAACCAAGACGACCACAAAACTTTGTGTTTATTTTACACCTTTTCGCTTCTTTATCTGATTGTATCCGTACACAATTCGATTATATTAGAATGCTTAAACACATGGCTTTCAAATTAGATAAATTTCTATAGTACATCGAGCCGAAGGGGCACAAAATTGTAGGTATGTACCCGTAGGAATCGGGCATGGTGATTGTTTATTAGATAATTGAGCATCTAAAGTGCTATTATTTTAATGATCACAGAAGCTATAGGGCCATATTCCATTCAAACCTAGCTAAAGTGACAACTATTGTACGGGGTGTCATATACGGTGCTGTCTCTCAGAAGGGTTGTCTTTTAACTGCGGACGCTTCGATGAAGTGTCTGTTACATTTTCCCCTAATACATAAACGTAATATATAATACAGGTAATACATAAATGGAATAAATGTGATAATAAAAGTATTTAAAACAACGAAATTCGCATTCTAAATATATTTTGTGCGGCAAGATGCAAAAATTTGATAAATCGTTTGTAAATGTTGATATTCCCTTTTAGTTCGTTTGCTAACACCACTGCGTTTTATTGTTTTGATGATACGTATGGTATATATAGAGGACAAGTCTTCATCCACGATTCACGATTGCTTCAGCCACGATTGCTAAATCTCTAAAGGAAAATTTACTACTACAAGTAGCCTACTAAAAGTAGCCACTATTGGTGGCATTATATATGCAATAATAGCTATTGCTACCCCAACGAAGTTACCGTTAGTTTTATCGATTTAGTATTAAGTACAATTTCGTAATAAATAACTTATTATATTAGCATTCCTTTAATTCGTAGCTGGGTGTCAATTAACAGTATCCAAGTCAGAAATAAATAAAAGACAAAGGTAAGAGACAAAAACAGATACAACGAGTGAGGCAGTGTTCTTCAACAGCGGCATACTATTACGTGAAACACTGTAGCTCATAAAGAGCTATCCTAGCCACGCCAACACTTATATAGTCAATAAGTATGATTGGCGATTCATACTTATCTGTACAGTTTAAAGTATGTACGACAAGTTTTATAGACACACGATAATTATCGAGCGACACAAGTTCACTTCTACTTTAATCGCCATGCTTTCAGATATTGCCATAATGTATCCAGCTTCTTCACAGGAGGTGGTAACCGATTGCCCAGCTCGCATGTGCAGTGATGATGACAATGAAAAAAAAACTAAGAAAGAGCTTAGACCGTGTTAATGAAGCGGAACAAAAACTGGTATTTTTCTTAAGAAAGTAAAGGTACACAATCTTGTAACTCCATGAAACATTAGGAACAATGCAAGCCAAAGCTTGGGGTCAGATCTGTAGCTTTCTTTTGAAAAAGAGAGAAGATGAAAAAGTTTAAACTAGTTGTCTACGATGGGAACAGTCAGAGCCTAAAAAAGAATCTTATTACATTAGTGAAGACTTTGTAAGCTCAATGCTATCGGCACAGGTAGGACTAGTCAGAGAACATGGACTATGCAATCAACTAAATAATGCTCCTTGGACATCTTCGTCTATCAGCCAAATTAGCTTTCGAACTAAAAAAAGCTTCAAATATTTCAAATTAAACCTTGAAAAGGTATGATTTTCTAGATTGGAGGGTTGCAACCGAAGTAGACAAGTAGGTCTACTCGCAAAAATTACGAGACGACATAAAAAAATATATATATATAAATAAAAAAAAATAGAATAAAATACATAAAAATATACTGCCTGTTAAAGATGAAGAAGAGAGGTTGAATATATGTCCGGGCCACATGTTCGTTTTATAAGTTTTAAAGGATTTTATTACTTCATAATATGAACAGGAAAATAAATATTGTTTTTGCTCGATAACGTGATTTTCTAAAAAAGTGGAGATACGCATTGAAGGAGCTAATAATCCCATGCAAGGCGATACGATAATAATGCTTTATATCGAAGTACTGGGATTTTGGCCTATAATACGGATCACATTACCGAAGACAAAGGCTTTACCTCCGCGTTTTTTCACGTTAAACCCATAATGTAATTCTTGCTTGCATGTGTCAATTATGACAATTTATCGTTTCAAATGTGTAAACATCGATTTGCTCAAGGAACCAATAGATAGTGAGACTTTGTGTGGTGGCTTAAAATAGCAAACGCGCTACATTTGAGTGCAAATGATGAAGTATATTATTTCTGATTCGTACTAAAAATATTAAATTTGTGTCGTGTGTTGAAAGATAGCGAGCTTATTGTAGAAATATGCACATATTGGTCAGTTTATACTGCTCATTCGGTCAAGCGTCTGTAGCCTAAGTATAAATCTGTATATCGTATACATTACAACTTGGCGGAGTCTTTAAGACCACCCGCGACTCCCCGGCGCCTGTGTTTTGCCGATATCTGACAACATACGCATCTATTTCGTTCGGTCCTAAAATTGTCGTAATCGATAGATCGCTCTATCGCTCATGACTCTTACGCCTTGTAGGATCGTGCAAACTGAAACTACTTTCGTGCAGTACACAGAAAATGCGTCATAGCTCATTTAAATTAACTCTTAATCGAAACTTATTATTCAAGTAGAGTAGTTCCGTGATGGTGCCATCAGTACATTCGGGGATTGCGTCAGGTGTCCGTTGTTTATCGCTTAGACAGAGCGTTTGTTAGTCGTAGCGCTGAGTACAGCGGAGATCGCTTTCGCCATCGACAACACAGGTACTAGTAGCTCTGCAGCCACGCAAGTATATGCAATGAAGAGTTCTCCGGCCTTCTTTGTTATGTTTACAGGCTTTATTGATTAACTGAATTCGCAAACCTAGAGTGACTAAAACAGTTAATCAAATTCCCGTTTACTTACAATTCCTTCAGCGAAAACGTCATCTAAGTTATCTATCTAAGTTAACGTTATCTTGATTCAATTGAACTGTAACTCACATATAAAAACAATAAATTGCAATAGCATATCTGATATAAAGCAAGTTATCTAAGTTGTCTATTTTTAAAATGTTATATATATAGCCAAAACAAGATTATAGGGGTTAAGCTTTCCACGAATCTCCACATTCTTATATTGTTGAAAACTTGTGCTAGTTTTTTTGCAACGTATTTTTTGATGTGTGGTTCGAGGTTTAAAATAGGCTAACACATTTGCATATGCAGATTTACCTTTCTCCTTAACTTGAACTATTCTTATTGATACATCAGCAAAGAAAATAATTTTAGCAACATTAGCTAAAGTTATTTTTAACTTCTTAGTGTTTTAAAATTTAGCAATTTTAGGCGTCCATGGCGGTTATCAAAGCATGATTTTTAACTTAGGTGTACGAAAGTGCAAATGATATTAACTTGCCAAAGTCAACTAACCCTTTGTCTTTTGAAGCCTCCATAAAATATTTTATTGCCCTCGATTCCTTTTATCAAGTTTCATGAAAAGTAAAAGGAGCTAGACGAACTCAGGTGTTTACTCCCGGTTTCGAACTTAAACATTGCATCTGTTTCTAAAATTAATCGAACAACATTGAATCGTTACTATAGATATAGCCCTATAGATAACAAATGAGATTCGTTCAACGGTCAGATCGTTGTGATGGCGAAGCTCTTTATGGCTGCAATAACGATGTTTTCGCTAATCGATACATGCAGCGTCGTCTCAGTCGTCTCGGGTGCGATGAGGAACAATCAATAGAAAAGAACAAACCGGTTAAGCAAACATGTTTCAACTTGCTTTGCCGAACATGGTTTTCACCAATTTTTCAACGAGCCTCACGATACATGTAGACGGTTTAGGCACGAGAAAAATCGTGCTGCCCCTGGTACCTTTTTTCGAATATACGACAAATCTATCAAATTAGTTTTATAAACTCAACAGAATTTGTATAACAAATATGATGCAAAATGTTTCACATTGTTCTGTGTACTCTCTTCAATATTACAATATTGTATTGTTAAAATCAAAATTTTATTCTTCTCTGCTAATACTAGCAAAGAAGAATAAAATTTCGATTTAGATTAATTTAAACTTTACTTTCTGATGTTTAAAGCTGCCTGTATGCGCACGGCCTCTAACCGCAAGAAAATCTTCATCAATGCACAGAGTCTGTCTGGTTCTGTTCAAGAAATTCCTCGCAAACCAGTAGATGACGTTGACACTTTCGTATTTTATGGGTCTATTAATCCGGCCCTTGCAAGTTTCCTTGTGGTTGCACATACGCTTTTTTTCCCCCATTAACTATTGTATCCTTAGGTTTAATAACGATAATCATAATGATAAACCATTTACAACTCATTTCATTACACGTACTGTAATCATTGCCACTGACCACGCTCCATAAGGTTGCGTGATTTAAGCACCACATATTGAAGAACTGTTTACGAGTTGTACGAGAGTCTCAAACACCAACGCCAATGAACATAATTAACCTAAAATAACCTCACCTTACTGCACACTACTAACAAAGAGACTCATTAAATTTCAGGATAGTAGTTCTTGCTCCCTGTAGCTCGGTTAAACTGTTGAAAGAAGGGCTTGTGCTATCAGTCTTAGTTCTTCCAATGTCGCGACGAATAGTGGTGTAGAATGGGCTTAGAAGATTAAACCTAACTGAAACTAGGAGTAGGCTCTCAGATATAAAAGCCCCTGATACATAGATTATTGCTTTAGCTTTAGCCCCAACTTAATTAAGTATTCTCACAATCAAATACGTTTTGTTTACTGCAGGAGCGACCCTCAACAGGTATTCTGCTCGGAACGCGTATCTATGTTTTTAATTTTATTGAATTACCTTGAAGATTTACACGATAAAAACTGGTTGGAAAAGAGGCTAACGTACCATTTAGTCTTTTCTATAAACTCAAGAAAGCCTTGTAAACGTCACTTTTTTAAATGTACCGTTGCAGAGGTCACTTGTCGAACTGCTATAAGAATATTTAATGTGTTGTTAAGCATGAAGAATATCCGTTTGAAATAAAGTTTTGTCAATCGTTATGTCCCAATTAAGCAGGAAAACAAAGATTTCTTTTTCAGCTTTTATTCAACCTTACCTCTAAGTACAAAACAATCATTGGGAAATGGAACGCGTGTTGCAGAGCGTACATTGCCTCCGGCCAATCCTGTTTAAAACTTTATTTTTTTACCATCATTGTGAAGGTGCTCTTAACTGTTTGACACAGTATATATTTAGTCACTTGTTAGATGTAGATAAGAGAGGCAAAAACCTAATTCACAATTCATAGTCTTTCCTTGTGTTTAAATTCATCGCGGTTGTAGCGTAAGGAAAAATACCAGCGTTTTTTACTTTCCCGGGATTAATTCTAGGCAACCTAAATGTTTTGTCAGCTAAGGCGAGCGCCTCTCAAGTGTATAGACCTGTTCCAATACAGCATCGGTCGACGCTAATAGGAGCTCACCTGTTCTGGTTATCTGTGACGTTTAAAGCCCTTGTTTGTACATATGAGGGATATGCGATTGTAAACTATTCGAACTTTTCTACACTGATCACATATATATTCTAATATACCCCAAGGCATATCCAGATCGTCCCACAAACTTGTATCTCGTATTGAAGATTAGCTAATTATCTCCATATCTAACTCAAGTTGTTATATACTCATGACTTCGGATTGTTCTTCAACTCGACATGACCATTGAGGTCTAATAAATTCTTATACTTTCAGAGTTTTCCTACTAGTATGATTTACTTTAATAGTGCAATTTTTCGCTTACTTCGTTGGTGTCATCAGAAGAGATTTCTTTGTTTAGTTTAACTGAGGTTAGTACGTAAATCACGTTTAATGACACCCGGCGTCACTTCTAGGCGTATGCCACTGAACCGTAGCCAGTGTTTGACTAAGTGCAGAACCTATTCCTAGTACAGTCTTTTGTGTTTCTCAGCCATAATGCCCCTATAGCTGCGTCATACTGAAGACCATAAAGGCAAAGGTCCAGATTACTTTGAACGCGCTATAGATCTGAAGAAAAGCTTGTTGTGCTTTCCTTTGGTCATCCTTTATGTACCTAAGATTTCATAGTTTTCGCCTAGACGGGAGCCACGTGGAGAGCTATGGGATCTACTAAAATGCTACTTACCTCAATAGCAGATTTTTCTTTTTTCACTCGTTCCCCTAACATTAGCTTCCCTAGGCCCTATGCGGATTTCTTACTGTTTGCGTTTTGTGTGGGGTTCTAGTTGTGCTTCTCAGGTACCTAACCAGGTGTGCTTAGACTGGGTGTTTTCCCACACTGATTTCCACGTGCTCACACTTCTTTTTACTGGTAAATATTATGGTTTCTGCCTTTTCAACTGCCAACTTATGTTTATGTCTATTCATTCTGCCTGCCTCATTACCTGTGACCGTGTTCGCATAGTTCTTTAGTTTAGTCCCGGTCCTGGCAGTGGTCACCGACGTTAGGGTATATGAACAGATTATTGGATTTACTCTTTTCGGCAAGCATAGCCTGCGCATCCCGTCGAAAGCGAATTTCCTGGGATTGGTGATAACACAAAAACCGCCGTTACGTTCTTGCTTAAACATCGTTTCCAGTGCCATTTTACGCTCGGATAGTTCGGTCATTTGGATATGCGTCAGCTATATATATATATATATAGATGCCCTTTTACCTCAATGTATTCAAGATTACGTTTTAGTACATCGAGTTGCAAATGTTTCTGACATCGAGGAAAGGAATCGAAAAACTGACCATTAAAATATAGATTGGTTCGTATGGACTCGGTTTTTCGGTAAGCTTACACAGGTTTTAGTACAGAAGCTGGCCTAACGTTGTTCCATTCTTTTGGAGTCTAACGTGCATCTTTCGGGTTTCTGGGTGGTTGGTCAGTTAGTGCTTCAAAGACTCCTGTAGTGTCCGATCCAGTCTGGCTGTTTTCCCTACCATATTCTTCCATTTGCTTTCGTGACTTTTTTTCGCGTAAACCTAGTGCTGTTCTAGGCTTTAATCGCTTCCCCTTATCTCTATTCTTAGTGCCCATGAAACGGTTTATTGACTGCCTTTTTGATCAGTTGATTTAGGGCTTGCAACGACCCTGTTTGCATACCTCATACTTTTCTTTCTGTGAATCACCAGTTATTTATTTTAATAAGCTCTTGCCATTTCTTCTCGTTGTTCCGCTCGATCACTTTCTGATATTGGTTCCGGCTTCTTGTGTTTTGCTGAACTGCTCGCGCTGTTTCAGGCTTTCTTGGCTTATGCAATTTTTTTTTGTCTACTAATATTTATATTTTCACTTATTTATAATGAAGAGGATTTGCGGCACTGCAAGCGGTTGCCAGTACACCACATTTTCCTTTTGATAGGCGATTTGGAGTAAGCGATAGCCTCTGCTGATAACGCCTTCCATCACCCCGTCCGTCTACCTCTCAAGGTTCCACTTGGTATCTATATTGTCTTAATCCACTATCCCGTGCAGCTTTACCTTATAAATTACGTTCGTGTTATTGTTAAAGTTCTATAACACACCTGTGACATGCCGTCTTCTAATCCTAACTGCTAGTAGGTCCGTAGAAATCTGCTGTAGTTTCCATCCATTTTCTTATCCATTCATGACTGCATGGGAATCTTTTGCGATAACCTCTTTGGTGTCTTCATCTAGCCTCTCTTCTAAATAGTTATTTCTCAAGCTTCAGAAGTTTTACTGCCGGAGGTGGGAATATATGCAGCAGTTATACATTCGTATGCTCGCTCCAAACAAAGCCATTACTTTACCCAGTTTTTCCGTCAGCAACGTCTCTATGATTGTAACAAATGGCCATCCATCTGTCATTGGCTAGCCGACCCGGCTATTTTTGCCCAGCCTTGCTTAGCTCAGAGACCAGGTGTATGCCGACCTTTTGCTGAATTATATTCTCCTCCAGAGTGTTGCATACCTTCGGAATATATCGACATTAACTCGAAGCACATTGATTTCCATGCAATGGTAGCTAGACCGCAATTTCTATCCACGTTTTTGTCTTGAATATGTTGCCAGTTTATTATGCGTACCCCGTTATCCACCTTAGGCTGTTACAGTGGCACTGTATTTCAATCGTTTCGCTAAGCTGGCAAGTGGACTAAACGACTTTAATGTTTTTTGTGCTATAATTATGGCTGTTGGTGCTTTGAATGTAAAAACCATCGCCAAGCTTTGGCTAGTCCGCTGTTCTTCTTGACTTAGGCACTTTCATTTTGATTTTTTTGAATCCATCTTTCAAGTATTCCTAGGTTATCTTAAATTTTATCAGTCGTGCCGGTTCTAACCAGTTTTTTTTATTCAAATTAGGACAAGTGGGCCTGTTTCGACTCTAGCGTCCTTAGGACCAGCTTTTAGTAATTGGTTTTAACCTTACTTTGAGTAGAAAATATTCGTTTATGATTCGAAAAATTCTCTTTATCTGAGCTAATGAAATCGATCTTCCCCTTCGACTACTTTAATGATAATGGCAAACCTGACAATGCCAAAATCGGCATCAAGCTCAGCGCCATCTATTCCTA
Source organism: Varroa destructor (assembly GCF_002443255.2). Taxonomy (NCBI): domain Eukaryota; kingdom Metazoa; phylum Arthropoda; class Arachnida; order Mesostigmata; family Varroidae; genus Varroa; species Varroa destructor. Next base: position 1,977 of record NW_019211877.1, on the reverse strand, counting down.
AATTACACCTGACGATCTCTATTACCTTTTTTCTTACGGGGAGTTGTAGGGGATCCTAGTTTGATTACGCCAGTAGCTCTATTTTAGAGATTTGTTATTTTTGTCATTATCCTTCACAAACAAGACTACGTTCGATGTATTTTTTTAGGATTTTAGGGATTTTTGCGTACGATCTTTGTCTTTATGCACCCATTTTTCTAGATTAGGAGTTCTACATTCTTTCTAAAGGGAGCCTTCTCATTTACTGTTATCAGGTTTAAGCATTTGTTCCTGTAAGGCATTCTTCGCATTGGATTGCACCGCCACCTATTCTTTCTCGTTTTCCATTTCCCTTCTTAATTATCCTCTAGGTCCTTTATCCCTTGTCCACCTCCTTCTTCCATCGCTTTTTGGCTGTTCACGGAGCACCCTCAATGTTTCTTTGGTTATTTAATATTTTAATTATTTTATATTTTTACCGTGGGAAGGTTGTCAATTATCAGGACTAACTTGACAATTAAAGCAGCGTCTCATCGAACTCAAACTGGAGAGCGAATCGAAAATTAACACTGCCACACAACTTTCGAAAAGAGACGAGCCATAGTGGTTTAAGGTCCTGTCCCGAAACGAAAAAACCGGCCTCATACGTAAGCCTTAGTTCATAGGATATCGGTGCCAATACTTGGAGCAAGGCTTAATCCTGGAACAAAGAAGAGATCACGCTAGTAATTGCTCGCAGGGGGGTCGTAAGGGGTCACACAAAGGTGGTAAATTAAACTATTAATAACAGTATACATGGATAATACATGCAATCTCGCTATACATTGCTGTGATGCGCTGGGAAATGGGCAACTTAATGACTTAATGATAATATCCGGAGTTCCTTGTATTTCAAAAGTAATACGGAACGTACCAAGATCCTGCAGTAGAATTTATAACGAGAATGGGGTTTTACGAACACCAACCGTGTTGTCTTCAGAGGGCGTACGAATCGCTAAATTGCAGCATCATTTTTAACACGAAAGCTAGGAATCAGCGCCATTTCTATCAATATATTCCAATAGGTTTTTACGTTATATCATCATATACATACAACAATTATATGCATGAAATCTGTACAATCCATTTACCTAGCGTTTCACGAGGAAGGGGTAACTATTGTGGCCACGTTTGTGAACTCAAACGGAATTACCTAAAATTAATTTTGTAAGATTAGCAGCAGGTGAAAAAATATTTGACTCTTTTTTTTTTAGCTGATTCAAGTTTCAGAAATACACACAATAATAACTAATAAAATTCACCGTAGCGTTACAAAATTGATATTGAAATTAGTTGGCACATGCAGTAAAAGCACTCGTCATATTTTTTTTAGCGAAGCCAAATATCGTAAATGGTTGAAGAAGTATTTTCCGTTGTTCCAGCTATTAGAGATGATATTCGAGTCTCAGGTAGCTTGAGATAGGCGTTGGTGAAATGGCATTAAAAAGCTGATATTTGACAGTATTAACTGTGCTAACAACATCTTTTATTCGCATTTAAAATAGGGTGCTTTTTTAAAATAGGGAATGAGATTTTTGGGAAAATACTATATGATCCAATTTTGCTCCAATAAAGACATACAGGCGTGAAAAATTACTGTCTATGGTTAAAATGGGTGATCTGAAAAGGCAGCCCGGAAATTTCGTGGGAAACAATGATTCTTATAATGCTTAACCAATAACCGAAAATATTGATGAAATTCTTGCAAGAGTAGCCATGACATCGCTGAAGAACTAAATCTCCACCGCAAAACAGTTTTAAATGATTTAAAGAGAGCTGGCTACAAAATCGAACTCGTTGTTTAGGTGCCATACAAATATATGCAAACGAGTTTACTTAATCATATTTCTACTTGCGAAAATCTACAGAAAATCAGGCGGTATCTGGTAATAACATTTTGAAATGTGTGAAATATTTGTTTCTATTTTAGCTTAAACGGCCAATACTTTTTCAACAATC
>NW_019211876.1:0-68179 GCF_002443255.2 Varroa destructor | reverse complement strand
TTTCTGACATCTGGTATTAGGTGTCGGGTCCAGCTGCCTGGAGGTTCTCCTCCTCCATACGTGCATGGGTTTTCCCATTGCTGCTGCCATTTATTCATTGTTTCCTCCCTTGCTCTTGTTTTGTCTGTAGCTTCGTTTCTTTGTCTATGTTTCGCTCTTTCTATGGCTAACAGATCCCATGGTATCATTTGGGCTAGTACTAGGAGTGCTTCGGTTGACACTGTTCTGTATGCTCTGGCTACTCGTATTGCTACTATTCTTTGTGCCGCTAGTAGTGTCTCTCTGTTGGCTTTTGTCCTCAACGCCATTTCTGCCCATACCGAAGCTGCGTATAGCGCTGTCGCCTCTGCTACTGAGGCCAGTAGTCTTCGACTGCCCTCCGAGGCTCCTCCCACTCTGGGTAATATTCTCGCCAGATTGAGGGCTGTTCTTTCTGCTTTTTTTGGCTGCGTGTTTAATATGCTCCCTTCCAGTCATTGCGGTGTCCATTATTACTCCAAGGTACTTTACTCTTTTTTGGATGCTAATTCGTGTGTTACCCAGGTATATTTCTATATTTGTGGTCTTCTTTTTTCCAGTTAAATATATTGCTTCTGTCTTTTCTGCTGCTAGCCTAAGGTGATGTTCTTCCATCCACCGTTCTATGATTTGTAGAGAGTCGTTAGCTTTATTCTCTAGCTCCACCTCTGTCCGGGCCCTGATTATAAGAGCTAGATCATCTGCGTATGCTATTGTCTCCACCCCCTCCGGCATTCCGGCTGTTTGTAGAACGCCATCGTAGGCTAAGTTCCATAGCATAGGGCCTAGTATCGATCCCTGTGGAACTCCCGCTGAGATCGTGTATCTTGTCCCTTCTGCTATTAGTATTCTGTTTTCTAAGTAGGAGCTGATTACCCTACGTAGATACTTAGATATATTCCTTTCTTCTAGTACTTCCATTAGTTTTCCCCAGTTCATGCTATTGAAGGCATTTCTAACATCCAGTAGGATCAGTAGTACGAAGTTCCGGGTCTTGAGTGTTCTTCTCATCTCTTCCTTTGCTGTCTTGAGGACCCTGTCCACAGCTGTCATCGTGGAACGGCGTTTCCTAAAGCCGTATTGGGACTCCGACAGTGCCTCTTTGTCCTCGATTTCCTTATTCAATCTGTTTACTATTACTCTTTCAATGGCTTTTGCTATTATATTTAATAGGCAGATTGGTCTAAATGCCGTGGATCCTGCCTTATTTCCAGGTTTTGGAATCAGGACTAGGTTTGCTTCCTTCCATGTATCCGGGAAAATTCCCCTCCTTAATATGGCGTTCGCCATTTTTTGTATTATCCTTGGCCGTCTTTTGATTAGTGTCTTGACTACTTCCGGTGGGATGCCGTCGGGCCCTGGTGCTTTCCCTGTTGCTATTTTATTTCCTGCCTCTGCTATTTCTTCCAGAGTTACTTCGGGGATGTTTCTTTCGTCTACCTCAATCGTCATATCGTCCCTTCTTGATTGCATTGGGAATAAGTCTCTTACCGCTTTCCTCACCATATCTGGGGGGATTGGTGGTGATCTTTTCTTTATTTTGTTCATTACTATGTGATACGGAAGTCCAAAAACGTCTCGGTCGACCTCCTCTATGAGTTTTTTCCAGGATTTTTCTTTACTACGTCTTATACTTTTTCTCAGTTTGTTTCGAGCTTCCTGATATTCCCGTAGTTGTTGTGCTGCTCTTTGTTCCGTTTCCGGTTGTAAGCTGTTCGTGCGTTTTTGCCAGCTTCTTGTTCTCGTGTATGTGCGTCTTTTTTTCACGCATATTTTCCTGAGTTCTGCAATTTCTCTATTCCACCAGTGTTTTGGGCGGTGGTGTGGTCTATCTGTGGGCCGTCGCCGATCTGCTTTTGTGCATGCATCTATCATGAGCTGGCTGAGTTGTTGCGCTGCTATATGTATTCCTTCGTTTCCTGTGTCGCTTAGCGTGATTTGCTCGCATTTTTCCTCTAATTCTCTGCACAGGATTTGTTGGTCTAGTTTCCTAGCTTGCCATCTTCTCGTCTTTCCCTGTGCTCCTCCTGCTGGTCCTGTGTGTTCTATTTGGAAGAATATGTAGTGATGGTCACTGCCACTTTCTTCTTTATTCAGGAAACTTTCCATCCTGTTGTGGATGCTGCTGCTTCGTTGTTTACCATAGTAATGTCTATGTATGATGGGTATCCGCCGTGTTCACACGTGGGTGCCTTTCCGTCATTAAGCACTGCCAGTCCCTCCGTTGCTAGCCACTCTAGGGTCATTGTACCTCTTCTATCATTTCTTCCGCTGCCCCATATTATATTCTTTGCGTTAAAGTCTCCTGTGATTATTATCTTTTTCCTATTGTCGTGTTGCTTTAGGCTTTGTCCTATTTCCTCTAGGAATTTTTTGTATTCTTCTGCTGGTTTATTGGGCGAGAAGTAGCATGTGTATAGCACCGCTATGTGCTCGATCTCCACCCATGCGAAACCATTTCCTGCTCCTTTCCCTCTTATCACTACATCCCTCGTACCGCTCCAGTATATTGCGGCATCCTTTTTGTCATCCACTACTACAATTCCTTTATCGTTAACTATTCTTTTGTAATTTGGTTCTGATAGTAGGCCCAGATGTATGCCGTATTTTTGGGTTGTAATTTCCAGTAGATCATGTGCTACAGATGAACGGTTGAGGTTGATCTGAATTAGTTTAACCTCCATTTTGCTTATTCTTCTGTGTCCTGCTCCTCCGTTTGCCTTGTTATCCTTAGTTCCGTTTCGCCGTCTTTTTTGCCGTTGGCGTTATGAAGTTTTCTTCGTCCGTCGTTGGCCTTTTTATTCTCTTCTCCTTCCTCCTTATTTCCTCTTTTCTTTCTTTCTCTGTACATCCGTTTTCCTCTCTTATTTTTATCTCCTCTGATCCTGTGGGGGAACCGGGATAGGGTTTTATTGCTGTCTTGTTGCTGTCGTGTTTACGTTTGGTCTGGTCCACCATGGCGCGGTATCTGGGGCACCGCATTGATGTGGCCCTATGGCATTCCGTGTCGCATTCGTAACAGAATGGGATTGCTCTTTCGCAGACATGTGCCGTGTGCCCGGTGTTCCCACAGTTGTAGCATCTCTTCCCTTCAACTGTCGATTTTTCAACGCATTCATAAGCTTTATGTCCTACCATTTGGCATCTGTAGCAGTTTGGTAGCCTGATCCATTCCCTTATCTTACATCTGTATGGTCCAACCTGTATCGCTCTTCTTTCCCTTATATTCTTTGCCAAGGCTGTTGGTATTTGTATCAGTGAGTACCAGCTGCTCTTCGACTGTCGGGGGTTTCCAGCTGTTATTTCCGTACTTTCCGGTAATCCCAGCGCCGTTTTAATATCGCTTGCTATCTTTCTTCCCGTAGCCAACGGATCTACGTCCCATAAGGCCAGCGTGTGCTTACTTATCCTCGTGCTTACCTCCATTTTCATGCCCTCCTCGTTTTTAAGAATGTTGGCTATTTTTGTGGCTTCGTCCTTTATATTTCCCTGTATTCTGAGCAGAACGTCTCCTCTTGCTCCTTGGGAGACTCCTATTTTACCGTCTATTTTTGTGGGTCCTAGTTTCGTTCGGACTCCCGTCAGCACCTCGCTGTAGGATCTGTTTTCTCCTGCCTTTATTCTTATTGTTGTGGTCTCTTCGTTACGTCTTCCTCTTGTTATCGATTTTTCGTTTTCCTTCTTTTCCATGTTTTGTTTTTGTGTATTCTCCTTTTGTTCTCTACTTATATTAATATCGCACCCGAAATATCTGCCATAAACCTCCAGCAGTTTTCTGGTGTTCTCGGTATCAGCTTGGTCAGTTATTTTTATTATTGGTGTTGCTTGTCCTTTTTCGTCCTTAAGAGTTTTGACTACTTTCTTAATCATTTTTGTTAGGCCCTCTTCTGTCTCCTCTTTATTTATAACTCCTATTATTATATTTGTTTTTGCGTTTTCCGCTATTCCTTCCCCTTTCGCTTGCCCTGTCATAAGGTTGAAGGAGCTTCTACTCGTGATTAAAGCAACACTACCCGCTGTCAGTTTTTTTGCTTCCCTGGCTCCACTAATTTGAGCATCTAGTTGTTTAAGTAGCCTTCGGTCCTGCTCGAGGTCCTTTTCGATTATTATCGCCCTGGTATCTTTAATGTTCAGTATGTTTTCCTTTATTATTGCAACCCGCTTGAACACTTTCTTGGGCCATTTCTTCCTAGCCACACGATTAAAGTCCTCTTCTGTTTTGACTGCGGTTAGTTCCGCTTCTATCTCCTCCTCTATCCTTTCATCTTCTATTTCTTGTAGGCGTTCCCTTTCAATCTTCTCTTTGCATCTATTACACAAGATATCCTCTCTATTTTTCTTTTGCGTTTCCCTTTCCTCATTCCCTTTTTTTCCATCTTGAATTTCCTGTTGTTCTAGTTCCAGTATCTTGTCTTTTTGCTCTTCGAGGTTATTCCTTTTTTCAAGTTCGGCCTTTTTTCTTAGCTCCTCGGTTCTTATCAAGGTTGTAATAGCTCTGGCCAATTGTCTTGCGTTCTCCTTGATGTCACTTGGTATGACTTTATGTTTCTTGCATCGTATTTCCGGAATTCCTGAGAGCTTTTTGACTGTGTCTATGGCGTCATCCACGCTTTTGGATTCTGTTCGTACTTCTTCTTTATTTTCTTTTCGTCTCTTATCTGTTGGGTTTATGTCCTCCGTATTATTTACCGAAAATATTTCTTCCATAGTTCTTTTCCTTGTCCCAACCTGTTCCCGTGTTTTACTTGGGCCTAGCCCTACGTAGCTTTTATGCATCTTTTCTTCATGTCCTTCCTCTTCTATTCTTCCTTGTTTTCTTACTCCTTGTGTCTCTTCTTTTCTTCCAGGGTTGGGGACCCCTCTCGCCAGTGGCACTGTGGTACCGGCATTTATTTTATTCTTGTCTTCCATTTTATCTGTTTATATTGTACTTTAGTGGGTCGCTAGACAACGTGGGTTGTTCGAACCGTTAGCCTTCGACAATTATCGAAGGGCGGGTTTACAGACGTGTGGCCTCAGCAATGCCCCCCGCGTATTGCTGCAGGGCCCCTTCCGGTCGTCATCCGGCACTACAACAATAGCGGGATTTTTGGTCAGTTGATGGGGCAGCCAGGTGATGTTGACTAGACGCCCGGGCCCCTGTACTACCTGCCAGCCCGTCAGTGCCCCACGGTTTTAGAGCGGTACCCTCACGTCTGTCCCTGCCCAACGACTTGTCTTATTTCCTCCGGCTCTCCCGAATCCGACGCTTTCCGTCGTTGCTCCCCTGCTCTTCGCGTCGTTGAAGCCCTCTGAGTTAGCTTTCCTCCGCCACAAGAGTCCTCGAGGGCCCACCGTTTCTGTTTCGCACCAAGTGTCCGAAAAACAGTGAGGATCTCCCTGAGGGCTGGTTTTGGTCCGCGCCGGGTATCCTTTCCCGGTACCTATCATATCTGAAAGGCCTTCCCCTATCCGCCACCTGGGGACGCGCCCGGTAGGGGTCCAGCAACCCCTGCCGATCGTTGGGTCATTCCTGCCTCTTTCATCGATCGGGCCTCCGGGAACCTAACCTAACCTTTTCCTTTTTTTCTTGGAGGTTGAGGGCAAATGCATTATGCAGACCAGGCTTCACTGAATTGTGTTTCGTCCGGTACTGTGGTACTCTCACCCACTAAACCCTGGACCTCTTTATCAGCTTGGGTCATGGTTCGGGACATAGTCTAATATTACTTCGAAAGCATAGCTTGCAGGAACGGGCGTTGGGCTTCTATCCCCCCTTGTCACGTTCTGGTCCATCCTCCGTTCGAGCTCTCCTGCTCCCCGGATGTGCTAAGTCCCGAGCGGGATCTTGTCCCCTCCTCTCCCGTAAGAGCTGCCTGTAAAACATCGGATCCTTGCTCGTCTCGAGCTTGTCCTTCTGTTACTCTTTTGCAGCTCGTCCTTTCGAACCTTTCCTTTTTTTTTCATCAATAGTCAAAGAAGGCCCTAACCTTATTCCAGTTTCCCCTGTCCTTTGCCATCATTTCCACCATTTCCTTTACGCTACCCTTCATTGATAGTTCTCTATGTGCCTGCTTATCTCTGACCCCATTTAGTGCCTTATAGTAAAGCACAGTATACTCTACTCTGTCTTTCATGTCCGACACGCAGAGTACGCAGGTGTCCGCTTGCGCTTTGCCGATCTTTGCCGTGTAGGTCTAAAACTATCCGTGACCCGACAGGACCTGGCCAGAATGATACGTAAGCTCTCTACAGGTACTGCAAGTCCATTCCTTGACATCTGGAATTAGATGCCGGGTCCAGCTGCCCGGAAACTCTCCTATACTATTGGCCTTGGGAGTTTCCCACTGTCGCTGCCATTTGTCCATCATGGTCTCGCAGGCCATGTTATCGTCGTTATTTACGTTTCTCAGATGACGTTCCGCTCTGTCCCTAACAAGCAGGTCCCATGTAACCAGCACTAGAAAAGCTTCGATTGACACAGTGCTGTACGCTTTTGCTACGCGTATTGCTGCTATTCTTTGAGTGGCTACAAATACGTCGCGGTTGGCTTTTGTTCTCAGCGCCGTATCTGCCCACACTGAGGCGGCGTAGAGCGCTGTAGCCTCCGCCTGTCGTGACACCTATTGGGGGTTGATTTGTAATACCTCGAAGAGTATCAACCGTTTTAATTATTGGTTTCGCTCTACTTTGTCTCCTCCGCCTGGTGTATGGTGGCTTCCCATTCTTCCTGGGCGGTTTCCTTTGCGCGTGGTTTCTTTTCGTTGGGTTTAGCTGCTGGCTTTGACTTATCCGTCATTGCTGATACAGTTGCCGAGGTCGTAGTTTTAGTCTCCTGTCTCACGCCGCAATCTTTTGGACCTTGCTTTTTTCTTTATAGCCTCGACCTATTCTTTCAACTTCGGGCAGGCCATCGAGTTGATCCAATGTCCTTCCATTTTGCACGTCAGGCATGTGGGATCACCTGGGTGCAGTTTTGTAACATATGTCCTTTAGTCTCGCACCTATAGCAAGTATTTTCTTAATTATGGGTAGCGATAATTCCTATTTTCCCAGCTCTCTTGGTGCTGTCATTACTTTTTCTTGCTTTTAATGCAGAGCTCAACCATCTTATCGCTTCCTAATGAGAGGAAGGTGTATTCCAGCAAATTGCGGGTTGTTTCTCTCGACATCTTTTCCGGGAAAACGACTGACACCGCCTTGACACACAAGTGGATCAACTTGTTCACAGCTGTTATGAGATCATCCACGACCAAGTTTTTGGGCATGTTGTCTGCCAAGTGTGGCATCTTAATAACGATTAAACATTTAGGAGTTGGATTACTCGCGTCCATTTGGGTCGTGCTTTCAATGTCCACGGTTACCTGCGACATGACTACTGTCACCTCTTCGGCTAAGAGATGCATCCAGACTTTCGCCAGCCCTGGTAACTGTGGTTTCAGACGTCGGAGTAGGGCCCGATCTTTTTCGTTTCCGTCTTCTAACAGCATAGGCCTGTCTGTCCGACTCGTTACGATAACGACTGTCGTTTCCTTTGTCGGTTTGAGTAGAGTCTCTAGCCAATCCTCCTTCATGCACTCGTTGAAGCTCTTCTGTAGCTAATAGTTTCCTTCTGAACTCTCTTGCCCTCTACTCTTTTTCGGAATGCTTGCCAATCGGCCTGAGTTCCCTGGCCTGACGTTTCTGTTTTCTGTATCACCTGTGGCCCCCCTTGTTTGCACCGTAGTAGTTCGACTTCAACTCTGAGTTAGGTCACTTAATTTATGCTTGATGTATCAACATTTGCTGTAGTGCTTTCTCTGCGTTCAAGCTCAGCGTTTTTGTTCAGCCCTTCTGTCCTGATTAGGGCTTTAACTACCTTAACTAGTTCCTTGACGTTGTCCTGTATATCGGACAACCTTGTATCTTTTACACAAGATATCAAGCGGTGTAATATGTTTTGACATCGTACCATAAACTCATCTAAGCTCTTTGATTCCAGCACAACTTCCTCGTTCGTTTCCTTTTTTCTTTTGTCCGATGGATTTATCGCACCCAAGTTATTTAATGAGACGACCTGAGTAGCCCGTGGTGGTCGATCCAGTCTGTCTTTTTGTGCAGCTTTATCGGCTATTTGTTTTGCCCTTGTTAACGTCCGTTCTGTCAGCGAAGACTTCGAGAATGGATACGTCTCTTCCACGCCACAATTATTCCGTTCCATATTTTTCGTTTATTTACTGTTACATTCTTCGTTTCGTTCCGGGATAGAAGCCCCGCCCGTCAATGGCACTGTAGTGTCAGCACTTTTCTTTATCGTGAATTCCAAGTCTTATGTTCTAGCCCGGCTTCTGGGCCACATATAAGGTGTTGGTCGTTCAAACAACAGCTTATTTTTGTGCTCGACCTGCTGCTAAGTGGGTTTCTCACGTGTAACCTCAGAAATGTTTCTTAGTACTGTTGCAGGGTCCCACCAGGTCGTCATCCGGTACTGCAACTGTATTCAGATCTTTTGTCAGATGATGGGGCAGCCAAATAGTGTTGACTCGGTGCTCGGCTCCCTGTACTATCTGCTAATTTGTCAGTGCTTCACAGTTTTAAAGAGCTACCCTCGCGCGTATCCCTTCATCGCGGTTGGTCACACTGCCTGCAGCCTCCCTGATCTACGGTTATCTGCCCTTGCTTTCCTGCTCTTCACGCCGTTGAAACCGCTCATGCTTGGCTTCCGTCTGTTGCAAGAGCCCTCAAGGGCCTGCCGTTCCTGGCTTACGCCGGAGTCAGGGAACGATGAGAGTTCCCCTGAAAGCTGGCTTTGGTTCGCGCCCGGTATTATTTACCGGAACTGATCATATCTGGTAAGCGTTCCCCTGTCCCCCACCTAAGGAAGCGCCCGGTAGGGGTAAGCAACCCCTGCCCGTTATGTCTTTGAGACATTCCTGCCTCATTCGCCGGTGGGGGTCCTCCAAAAACCTAACCTAACTTTACCACCTAATCACTTCATTAGTTTCCCAAACATTTTTACCGATACACTCTGATCCTCCTGTGCATATCCTGTGCAACAGCTGCGAATAGTCCCCTTAATAGACTCTCTATCGCACAAGCTTATATATGTACATATATAAACTTGATACGCATCACTTTGATTGATGACCTTCTTCTATATTTCTTGTAACATCACAAAATAATCACCTTAGAATTTCTAGAGTCTTCGAGTAGAAAATTGTACCAAGTGATTTTTGCATCTCACCATTAAAACTGAATTAACACGATTGAGAGATTGAAACAAATTATACTCTGATAACGTAAAATCGGAGCTATACGGAGGATGCATTAAAATTTTCTATCCAAATTTGCTTAATTTTAATTTGGTCGATTGCTAAAGATGTGTGTGGCCTAACATTGGCACGATGGATTATTTTATTTGTATTTTATGGTCGTATGCAGACCACATTTCATTTGTTATCAACCGCTTCAGAAACGGCCGGATATGGTTGCATTTTTTGCGGATGGAAATATAATTGAGTATATTATTTTAGGTTATTGTTATATGTCAAACGGTATCTATAAGGAAAGGATGACTAAAAGCGAATAACAACAAGGTTTCTAATAATAATGAACTTGCTAAGAAAAAAACAGTAAGAACCCAGAATTCAAACAGCAATTTATTGTAGCCGATCACATTCGCGGCCATTTAATTCAAAGATACTATCTAATAATGTTCAATCTATCATGGTCCACACTCACAATCTCCAGTGCAAAGATAGATGGCGTCCCTTCATTCATGCAGAGTCTCGGTTTACACAATGTAATAGTCGATACAAGTGTTCTACGCACCACGTTCTACACCCCTATGCCTTGGTCAATCTGCTTTGTATTGGTTGCGACGTTTATACAAAGGTACCACGAGACAATCCTTGATATATCATCAAGATGTAGCATAACAACACAGTTCTAGATATACGGCCTAAACGCAGCACCGACGTATGGCTATAGCAATGGCAACGATGTTGTATAACAATCAAACACTCCAATTCCCTTTCGAGGTGCTCCATGTGCTGGTCGAATCGACTGCCCGATACGTATTTAACAACAAACTTACCCCTTAACGAGCAAACTATACAAGACACTATTTACAATTTGTCGGGTAACAAAATTAAATCACAGTAATAATGAGAACGCGACACATGACACACTTCAAGCGAGACAACAAATCACAGACAGTAATTTCACAGTATTGGAGACTCTGTGCGGTGGTCAACACCACGACTAAGCAGGTGGCTCTCGAGCATCAGTACTCTGCAACGATGTGCATCCCACTCGCATCCGCGTCTAACGACAACTAAATAATCGGAATTGTTTTTGTGAACAGCGCACACATCGTCCGCCAGACGATAGACGATGACCCACAGATGCACGCGCTGTCTGTGCTATGTGCCATCAACGCGCATCATACACAAAAGCATAAGAGTGATGTGATAGTTTTACGAATATACTAATGATGAGCAAAGTAAACATGAGGATAAAAAGAGGAGAAAGCTATATACTAACAGGTAGACAGCAAAGCGACAAACGATTGTTCCATAATAGGAGAAACGCTACTCTTAACATATATATATATATAGTCACAAATCAACCCATCTAAAAATTTCACATTGTCGGGTTTGACCAGAGATATCTCCGTAGTTAACCTAGCTGTCTATATGCAGTTTTTTTTTGTTATAAGAACTGCCTTCTTCTGCCTTCTAATTATAACACATCCAACGGCTCGATCGCTATGCGAGCATTTTCGAACTGTTGTAGAAGAAACTGTTTGAGCTATTACGTAGAATTCAAATATCCAATTTCACCTCCTGTCGTTCATGGAGAAACATAGCTAACCGAAGACGTAGTACAGCCATGATCGTTACTTCTATCTATTGGATGGCAGTGGCGTATTTGCAACTACCAAATATTTTGAGGTGGATTTTAGTGATTCTGGCGTTTTTTTGACTACATATAAACTTGTAATGTAAAAGAATTATAAGCAGCAGATTCTAATACGCTGCTACGTAGTAAATATCACGATAAAATATATTATACATTGCGTTGAGTTTATTGTTTCGATTCTATACGCTTTAATTGCCTTTTTCACAATATAGCATTCTAAAAGGTTTCGCGACGTAATACTGTCTATGGTTTCTTGTCACTGCCAAAAGGAAGAAAACGCATGCGTTAAGTGGACGAATAAAATTAATCTATGAATTTTGATTTATAATAAGGACCATACTTCTTAATACATTTCAAGCAATTTTAATATCTTATAATAAAGTTCACAAGAATCATGCTCATGTTGATGGTCTTCACATCTTGTGGTCACCCAGCCTTCACTTTTCTCCAGGCCTTTTAATATCCATCCATAGTATGCCGACACACGAACAAAAACACCACCGTATTTAGTTAGACACTTTGTCGAGCTGCGCCCTTTCACGTAAGACGTTATTCCAATAACGTACATCTTGTACGTTGACGGAGAGCGATGCATGAGCGGTCCACCAGAATCACCCTAATTGTAATCGAGCGCATAATATAAGCTGTAGTTGTCATTTTGCTAAAAAAAGAGAGACGATTTATGCTATATATATATATATATATATATATATAATTAATAACTTTTTAAGGTTTCTAAAGAACTCACCCCACAAGGCCCATGGTAACCTCGCTTGGCGCAGATCTGATATTCAGGATTAAATTCTCCATAACGAGCCCACTGAATAGAGCAGCGATAATCGCTCTGTACTCGAAGATCAACGTATTGCAAAACCTGCGGAAACTCTGAAAAGCAGGACATAACGTAAGCCACCTATCTTACAATTACTTTTATTATATAGTGATGAGTAAAGGTAAATATTTTATTACTTGGTTTTTGGGTTTTGCCGGATTTTTTATACCCAGCGACCCCATGGCCAGCTACAATTGCAGTTTCCCAGGCATAATCTCCCATCCAAGGGTAAGGTAAACAAACTGGACGTAGGGTGGGCCCATAGCGCACCGGTTCCGACAAAATAAGGAGAGCGATATCACGAACGAGACCTTCATGAATGTAGCCGCCGTGCCTGTTGAAAAAGAATTTATAAGTTGCTTCGAACGGCGGCTCGGAGGGCCGAGTACAAAAGGTCTAAAAACTCTGACGAACTCGGGTTTGATATTGTAACTCAGATACACTTCTATAAACTAAAAATTGCTTGACCTAATGTGTACTTAATAAGGAGATCGTATTCATTTTTCAATATCTAAAAAACCGTTATCATCGTTTCAGCTTACATTCGAATGGCTTCGACGGTTCTTTTAACAGTCTGATGCGACCGCAGATGAGGATTAGCAGAACCCATCAACACGATGATGCCACCTACGTAGTCCTTACTGAAAGAGCCCAAATAGTTCCCGTAGTAAAATTCCTAGGATGACCATTTATCGAACTGTCCCGTATACTTTTAGCTGCAAGTTGTAGGCCTATGCAACTAGCATACCATAAGCCACACTTGCCTACTACGTTTTTTACTAACCCATAAACGCAATGAGCGGCTGTAAGAACGTGTCGATCCGAAATAAGACTGCCTGTACAAAGACCGAGCTTGCCACGTTCGTCAACGCGGTAGAGTTTAACCGCCCAGGGAAACAGATGGTCGTCCGCAGAGCTGCCATTGAGTACTCGCTTTGTAATCGCACTGCGACCATCTACACCGCAATTTGCTATAGTGCAATACAGAATAGGTTCTCTTAGATAATACGTAAATCCACTGATAAGCTCTCTAAAAGTATAAGATGACTTTCGAAACAAAAATTCGCACCCGTACACTTATTAATACTAATTTTAATCTGTTTAAACATATAAATTACTTGTTTTAGTAAAAAGAAGCGATAAACTCATAGACGATTGAACGGTTCTTATTATACATGCTCATTCTGCATCCATCGGCACTTTTTCCGTAAGATATATACGAGACACGAGAGATTCGATACACACAGTTTCTCGCATTTTATTAAAAGTTCATAGTTCATACCGTCGTTAAGCGCAGCATTTTGAGGGTACGCCGGTTGTTCTTGCTCCTCATCGGATACTTCATTATAGTAATCACTATAGATATCGTGCCTACTAAGTAAAATAGGCTTACATACAGCACCGGATGTATTTACACAAACACACCAGCAAAGCGTCAATAGAGTGGAAATTGTTGCCGACCGTATCGGTACCGAACCAAGCACCATATCAATAAGCCTGCTTTTGGTAGATATTACCATAAAAACGTGTTCTTGAACGGCCACACAATCATATATAAGACTACAGATTTCGATTCACTTGAGTGAAATATGTTAAGCATACGTGCAAGGACGCCGGGTTAGAGTTTATATGATGCTATTTAGATGTATACTGCATTAACATCGTGAAACACACTACGCATAGCTCGTTTCAACAACAGGATGTCACATTATTCGGAAAACAACTTAAACGTCTGCGAGTGTCCTCCAACTGTCATTTCCTACAGACCAGTTTAGCTAAATTATACACGAAACCTTATTAGGAGCGAATTACCTTCCTTTGTAAAAAAAAACTATATGGCCTGTCCGCAGTACATTGCGCTCTGTACTAAAAAATCCATCACATAGCTTGCGATATAAGTACGCAACTCATTAGCAAAAAATATTAAAGAGAACCATATGTAGTGGTCAACAACCTAACTATCTTCCTCCTGAACAGCAGTAAGTTGCTAATAGACAAGCAGTAAGAAAGACGTTGGTAATCTTTTACCGTCAAACTGACTAAGCGTGACAGACTGCTACTTTCTGCAACGCTGCTGAAGAAAGTGACATAGTGAATTGAGCGCGGGTAAACACAAAAACATAGGCGCGTTCATCGAGTAAAAATAAGCTTTGGGTAGTCAAGCTGTACCATGAGTTTGCAAAACTTTCCACCTGGGCGAGAGTCTGCCGCCTTCTCATAGAATATAACTAGATTTCAATGGAAGAATTCAATGAAAAACCAGTTTCCGAACATGTCCAGCATTGGTTCCTTACAATTAAACAAAATGCTCTACAATTCTAACCATGAGCAGTTGCCCGAGCCGAGCACTCTGATCTGCTAGATCACACCGAATTAGTCAATTTATCCCTGTTGGTCTAAAAGTCGTATGTTCATGAGGTATCCAGCCTTAGCCAACAAGTGCTGTCGTAGTCAAGCTCAGATTGAGTTACAGCATATCCGGAGTTATTAACGAAACGACTCTTAGCGTACATTACTAATATTTTTCTAGATCATCTTTTTGAAAGGCTAAGGTAGTGTTTCAACATAGTGCACACTACAAACTTGCTCAAGATTTTTAGACTTCGTAAACATTCGAAATAGCGTATTCGGCAGTTGAAAAACGATAACGGGGTTGAAAGCTAAATGATATGTTTCTACAAAGGGTTGTTCATAAACGTCATCATAAATAAATCAAATGATGTTATTTGTGCTATTGGAATATTGATAATCTATTGATAATATGTTTCCGTAGTGAATTTCACCTGATTAGATCTAAACAGCACTATAAACGGCATCACTGATAACCCACTGGTTAGCAGAGCATTTCACGAAAACAGGTCACGGTCACATACGAACAAGCGTAAGGGATTCCAAAACAGCTTATGTTCATTTGCGTCATTTAGCTCAGTCTAATAGGCTAATTGCATATGTATGGTGAAGTTAAAAAACACATTAAATATTGAAAAGCTCGCTTCGATTCAACGACAAAAAGTTAACCCAATCAATCAAGGCTCTTTTCTATACCTTCGTACGTTAAAAAATAGGTCTTTCTTTGTTCAAGTGAAAACATCCTATTAAACTTGAAAATATAGGTGTCAAGCATTTGGAAGATGTATACAAACCTGAGACAGATAAAAATGAGCCATGCGTACTTTTCATAAATAAGACAGTCAGTTGGCGAAGAGAGGCGGTGCAAATACAAAGCCTTAATCCGTTATATGTGTTGTCTGTCGCTCCGGGTTCGCGAGAAGCACGGATTAAGATTATAAAACTTTGAAAATTCTTATTCAATTACGTATGAAGGGTCATTTAAAGAATACGTAATTCTCATGTCGTGCCTTGGCTGCCCTAGTGGCTATATATACATGCAACGTATTAGCGAAACTAAATTGCACTATATAAAACAAACAAACTTTCTTGATTAACTGATTTCGCTTTTTTGTGTTAGTCAGACTAAACTGTTAAATTCAAAATTTGTATAGGAGCTTATATAGAAATCAGAAACGAAGCTGTCTACTTTATGGAACAACGCGGTTAATCCAGAAGGAAAAAGGTTATTTTGTCTCAGTCCATATAAACTAACTTTGCCCCTTTCTTTACTACCTTCCCCAACTTTACACAAGTTGCGAACCTTCCATTAGCTTTCTTACGTAAAGGGAAGGGTGAGCATGCGAATCTATCAAAATACGGCAATTTCAACATTTCACAGGACAACAAGAGATTCTTGAGGTAAAAAGCGCGACGCTTTGTAATAACCAATCATCATCGATTGAAGAAAAAACACGACTTCTGAAAACTAATCCTAAAAAGTAAACGAATTCCATACGAAACGTAAGAAGTTGAAGATGCTAATAGATGACGAGTACATGACAAAATGATATAGCATTATAAACCAAAAATAATTATAAGAAATAAAAACCTTCATTTCATTACATTTTTTTATAATCCATTCACACTTTATACTCACGAAATCGGTTTACTTTGTTGCGTCTTAACATGTTTAGATTTATCGTTTTTTGGTCTAAAATATTTTTTATTTTTAATATATTATTTTCAATAAAATGTCGGAATAACCTTAGGACCATAACTTGTGAAACGATTTTTATCGCCAGGCAATACTCATCTAAAGCAATTGTGAACAACTCGAGCATTAGTACCGGGAAAAGGCAGCAATAACCAAAAAAATACAACGAGCACTTTCCTCGGCATTTATATGTTACATGCAATTTTTAAAAATAAAAATCCTATTTCAGAGAATCTGAAACATATCGCTCAAAAAATAACATAAGCTGTTGTTAATTAAGTGTTTTTAAATAAAATATTATTGCTTATTTTTATTCTAAAAGCTATTTAAAGAACCGTACTACGATCGGCATTTTTACCATATTGCTACTTCTGCTGACCTCAGCTAAAATTTATGATTATTTTGTCGTAGGAAAGATATACATATATACATAAAAGACAACTGTACTATTGTCGTTTGAATATTTCACGTAACTTTAGTTGCGATACATATATGGTAAGTGTTACAGGCTAATAGAACTATTAAGAATAGCTCCAAAACACCTTTTCCCTTTAGGTATATCTAATCAAGTAATATCATTTAATAAGGTTGAATGATTCTGAATGTTATAAAAGCATGCTTTAGAAAGTAGCATATCTTCACCTAGATCTGGCCGCCCAAATACATACTTGATATATTAATATTTACTTTTAAGTAACTCACCGTTTTTTCTGAACATTTTTATAGAATGGCTTATATAATGTTATGCATGCAGTGTTGCACCACCTAATACAAGTCGCCTACAGTATATTAGAGTTTTTTATTTTTTTTATTTAGATTTTTATTATTTACCAAACAGACGATGTCAATAGATCTCATTATCATTATTATTATTATTAAGAATAGAAGTATTCAGAGGTCGCTGCTTTGAGCCACGCAAGCGATATATGCTACAGGATAAGTGATATTGACTAAAGGAATAAAAATATACTATTATTAAGTTACCGAAAGAGCAATAGGTCATTGGTTCACTGCTAACCTGCATAAACATATGTCGCCTAATTATTTCGGAAATAACATTAACCAAAAACCACGAATCTCATTGTTATGATGAAGTAAGGTCTCAATCGAAACAGCATAGCTGCCAAATTAATGTAAAGCATTATCATTATTCTCTAAAAAATTTTAGTGTGTATTATCTTCTGAAACTTGCGAAACCTTAATAAAGCCTGGTTATGTGGGTTAGGGCGCTTTTTCAACTACGTTGGCTCAAGCCCTTTACTTATTTATTTCTTACGTCTACTTGATTATTCCCGCTTTACGAAGGTGACCTCTAATGTGAAAAATCTCACGGCGCTGGTAGAACATCCTCATGCCAGCTTTGTAGGCGTGTACATTGTAATGATATACATGCTCCATAGAGTGAAAGCACCGAACAAGACAAAACGCTCCTTTCCCTCTGTTCGCTTTCCACCTTGCGTGACCATATCGACTTGTTTGTCTGTCCAGGAAACAGTCAATCTTTTGACACGTCGCGAGAAAGAGCAAAGGTAAACAGCGATGCTGCTCATTGCCGCCTTCTTGATTATAAGAAGTCTTAGCTGTGCGGACAGTAAGTACCGTGTGTCGTAAGAACAACACATCGGAAATAACTTCACGATATTATGAGTTTATACCATGCCCAACACATATTAGAAAATTACATTTCATTGTTATAGGTCACTCGGTGGCGACAGGGGCCCCGAGGACGTCCGAACTCAATATTGAACGACTATCTAGCATCGTCAACGAACTTCTAAATTCAACTACAGATGATCTCGATCCATCACTTATTTTGCAAAATTTTGTCAAGCATCCACTTCTCATCAGCAATTTCACTGTTCCTGTTGCAAGCGTTCAAATACAATGCTTTGGAGTACTTGTTCACGGGCTTAATACAGTACAGATTCATGAGGTATGTACGCGCACGCAAGAGTCAATTAACTGGTTCTGTTATCGAGTTCATCGAGCGATTACCAAGTATGAACGGCGAACTTCCCAACTCAAGAAAAATTACCTCGACCCGTGACTTATTTTCCAAAACTTTTCAGCAATTTACTGTTCATTAGCAACTTTACTGTGCCTATCATAAACGTTAAATGGGCAACGCCTTGCAGAACTTGGTGAAGGGCTCAGCAAAGCATATGTTAACGAGGTATGCAGGTGCACGTAAAAAGTTTACTGATTGGCTTTCAATCTAATCAGACTATACTGTTTTCTTTCATCCAGGCAATGGCGAATATCTCTGGTCAATTTTTAACCTTTTCCCTCTTAGTCCCATTTGTGCAGCTAACTGGACAGCAGCGCACATCTGGGTACGTGTCATTTGTTCCTGTTGACACTGGCGGAAATCTCCAATTAAATGTGACGGATGTTGCCATCACAGGTAACGCTTCTCTGAAGAATTCGCCACAAAGTTTACACGTGGGAGCTATACATGCACAGTTGGAGGTGAGCACCTGTTAAGCATTGAATAACAACATGCCTACCCTGCTTTCATAGATATAGTCTTTAATGAGCGTTCACTCCATCCCTCATCAGGTTGGCGATGTATCTCTTGGCATGGACGGGTTATCTGAGCTGACAGCAAGTCTGTTCAATTTTGTTGGTAAAGAAATCTTTGACTATACAAAGCATTCGATGCTCGATGATTTTCAGCAGGCTATGACCAGGTATGCGCCAAAGGTAATAAAGCACTATTTTTTTAAAATTAATTATTCAATTTTTATTAAGTATTTTAATAATTTCATAATAACTCATCATTATAATTTTAAATTGCAAAAAACTAATGAAGGCAGTCTGTTATACTAATTTTAGATATGCAAATGAAGAGATCCTCGGTAAAATTCCTGTAAATCTATCAAGATTCGAACATGACAAGCAACTCATCGACTCGATTGTGGCACAAACCTGCTATATGCTTGTGGCTAGAAGCCATGATCCTCAAAAGGTATAATGTTAAAAAAATTACATTGAGTTAGGTTTAATCAAATATCAAGCAAAAAAGGTCTTTATTAAGGAAACTATTTGAATTTGTCGACGTTAGCGCTTATTGTGTTCACATACAAAATCGTCGTTCTGGACTAAAAAATAATGTTATATGTAAGCAGCACCAAATTCAACTTCATATTACGAGACAGACACGTCAGAGCTTACCTGGCAAACGAGGTAAAATCGTAATTTTTTGAGTTCGGTAAGTGATGAATAGGTCCAGACACCTCTTTATATAACTGCCTTGTGCACCTGTTGACTGGTACTTCTTTATCCATAGAAAAGATTTCGAAGCCAGTCTACAAAAAAGTAAAGACAGTGGCAGAAAATTAGACTTGCCGACAAAGGCGATGAAATCAGTTCTTAGTGTGAGGAAAATTGAGTTATTTTATAGGCAGTTTTTACTTGTTTTCATATTGTATACTTCAGCAGGCTTAAGATTCTTATGAAATTAGTGATGCCTGTATCTCTGTATACTGTAGTTTTGATACAAATAGTATTACGATTACCTCATTAATAGAACTGGCACAATGATTTTAAGATATTGCCCATATTATATTGTCTATTATTGAGTGAATATCTGACATAACGGAATGTAATTATATAGAGACAGATGATAAAGTCCGATTACTTTTAGCAAACACGTAATATTGGGACTTAATAATTCTAGTTAAAACCATACCAGGCATCTGTGGACCGTATGTTTATACAAGGGGAAGTGCTCGTCACCAACGCCACCTTATCAGGCCTGGCAACTCTCCGTCGCACAGGAGATGTCCTTGTACTCTATTCAAACCGTACGCTGATCTTAGAGGCGAATTTTGGTTTCGCTAACCTCAGCAGTAAGTTCACAATTTTTTAAAAGCATCGGGACGTAATATCCATCGATTACAGAGTATTATTGTTATTATACCATACCGAATCTCTCACATAGTGCATAACGTGCACTATGTGAAAGTTTTAAGATGGCCTTTGTTTTGAAGATTTAAAGACGGCTGATCCTTTTGCAGCTACATTTGCATGGACAACAAAATTACTTGGTATCGGACCAAAGGGATTCGCCGAACTTACAGTTAGTGATACCAATATGAATATGAGGTAAGTGTAGCCAACTGGTTTGTTTCGTTTTTCGGCTAAAAACTTTTTGCGTTCATTCATTGGGCATCATTAAGTTAAATCTTTGGCGTTGCTTTCTAATTAG
Organism: Varroa destructor; assembly: GCF_002443255.2. Classification (NCBI taxonomy): domain Eukaryota; kingdom Metazoa; phylum Arthropoda; class Arachnida; order Mesostigmata; family Varroidae; genus Varroa; species Varroa destructor. The sequence continues at coordinate 48,193 of NW_019211876.1, read as the reverse complement.
TTTCACGTTCCACGCAGGCTCCTTTTACCCTTGCGTCGTGATGCTAAGCTGCAGGTAGATCATGTTGAATTTTCACGCATCGGTCACGTGGTCGCCGATATCCAGGTAAGCTTTACGCTAAGCGTGGAAGACGGTGCTTTGCATTCAGGAAACAATTTGTCAGTTTTTATATTGATATTGTTGTGAATGCACTACCATTCTAATCATTGTGATATTGACAGGGTCTCGGAACAGGAGATGCAGTGGGCGAGATCGTGCTCAATCTCGTATCAAATACCTTTAAATATGACCTCGCACATTTCATTATGAGTATAGCCCGCGAACGCATACAAGATGAGATCAACGGCATCGACATTTCTCAACTCTCTCAGAAAATTAATGAATAATGGATTAAACCTGCGAACACTTAGTGTCTCATTTAGGACTGATCATAATTTTTCAGATCTATGTTAACATAATTGCACAACATTCTGCAGCAATAGCCCATGCAAAATGTCGTAGGGTAGCTTAAATGCATAGAGAAAACATAAGTCTCTTTAACTGTGAATTAAGGGTCAGGACCTCCATTTTATGCAGAAATAGTGAAAAAATGATCATAAAAAGTAACATTTTTTACCGGAAAATTGACACAGAAGTGAAACAACCTGATAACATTTTTTAGAGGATTTAAGTAGATTATCTTATTTCTGAATAAACCTGCGCAGTCACATATTTTAGTTCAGTTTTTTTCAATTGAATTTACCTTTATCGATACAAAGGCTAGACATGCGCAATAATCGGTAAATATTCTTACTACGCACAGCATCACACACATATATAGTGTTCTAAAATATAGTAGTTTAATTTGCTAAATTCTACTAACACGTGCCAGATAAAAAGGATATTCGCTTGGCTAGTTCGAACAGTCCCTGAAACTCAAACCGCCACTTGACACTATATTAAGCAACTAATTTATACAGGGTGTCTCAGCTTGTTTTCTATGAATACTTATCCTTTTGTCACTTGCTTTAAAAAGCTCACTTATACGCCGTCCAATGTTTTAATGTCTTTTTGTACGGCCGCCATGCTTATGCGAAAATATTCGCCCTTTTTCAATAAAACCGTTAAAAAATTAGGCTTATCCTTATAACAACGGATTTCACAATACTGGTTATACGTTAATTAAAATCAAAATCCACTCACGTTTCAACTACCAGGTTATTTATTGATATAATTCATTGTAAGTATTGTGGGAATTAGTAAGTGACTGTCGAGTTCACGCCCCGCGGGTAGATGCTTCTGGTGAAAAAAGTATATTTTTGACACCTAGTTGGCCTTAAAAAAGATCGCATCTTGCACTCACCGTGCGGATCTCGCACTTACAAATTATAACCTTCTTATTACTACAAGGAAAATCAACAGTACATTAGACAATGAAGAAAATCTTAAAGGCTAGCTGGATGAATTCCTCAATACCACATATGACTATCATTGACAAAACAGAACAGATAAGTCAGTATTGTTATCATTTGTATCGCTGAGTTTACCGTAGCCGCGAGCAAGTACAAACGAGAGACACTCTTCAAAGTACTAATACCAATATCACTTTATCGTTATGAAAATTGTATACAACAATATCGACCAAACCCTACCACTAATACTAAATCAACTGAAAGCTAATATTATATCCTCCCGATTCCTGGTGTCAGTGGACAATAGGATCCTTTTAGAACAAGATTATCAGAAGATTCCTTCTAATTATATGAGCGAAGATGAGCTATCGGCCAAAGTCTTTGTGCTGGATGAACCCCTACTGAAATTATGAAGTGCTTTTATTATCTAAAATTAACCGTTTATTGTATTTAGATGAGTCTACTTTTGTTGGGAAGATAGAACGAGATTTTCACACACCACAATGGGAGAAGCATGACAGGAAACCCACCCATAAACTAGAACAAATTAATTTCCTCTTGTTTCACACATAAGTAGATCATGCATCTTTGACAATTTTGACCTTGCGCTACACGTCTATTTGTCTAGATTTGACCCACGGTAAATGGAACGGCACGGATCCTTTACGAGAAGCTTAGATAAATGCCTTATGCCATCAAAGCAGAAGCTCTCTTAGGACGATAAAGCGAAGAGGCTTTGTGGGTGTCATTTGCTCTCGAGTTTCCGTAAGTACGAAACAGTAGACCGTCTTTGATACAGCAGTGAAAAGAAACTTGAATGCGGAAATCAATACGCAGAAACTTCCACTGGTTTGCTCATGACCCAGGAGGTGTCTATACCATGGGTAACTGTATGTTTGCGAAGAGCTTTTTTTATTAGTTTATTTGCGCACGTGAAACTTACTTTTTTTAATAGTAATTCTAATGTGCACTTTTTTGCTTTATTCGCTTGTTTCATTTAGATGCAGCTTATAGGCCAGCGACATCAAGTGTGTCTGGATTCATTTTGTACATATATATCAACTTTTTCAAATATTTGCTTCATAACTAGGTCGCCTATGCAGGCGAAATTATATTTACAAAAATTAGCAGAGGATACTCTTTTATAACGATCTTGAAAACGCTAGATTTTTTTTTACAACAACTGTCGTTTAGAGGTTCAGAGTTTACAACTAATTGTACATTACTTTTTAGGCATGCTGCGGCCTCCACCTGACTGGGCCAGCAAAGAAATCCGACTGCCACATGCGGGCATACGGAAACCTCACATCATTTATGCACAACCTAGAAGGAAGTAAAGTAACCGTCTGCCGCGGAAGCTATTGTCGGACGTTTTTTTTTAAACTAAACTACTCATCGTTCTCGTTACAGAAAGATGTTGAAAGACTTCTTACGCCCGAAACTGGATGGGTCTTATTTACAATACGTGGTTTTGACAAAACTGTGCCGAAATTCACGGAAAGCATTCACTAATACCGCACTGCTCATGCGACGCCACATTACAACAGTTCTTCATATCGATTTTTTCAAATAGTAAAATGGAGCTAGATTTTTTAGAATTGGTGAACTTCATCCAAGTGACGTAAGGTTTTGATACAGAGGCAAACATTATTGTTTCTAGTGTGACTTTTATATTGTAAAAATTCGATAAACTGGTATTATTTATCACACATAGAAATTGCATTAAAGTGCACAAAGGAAAAGATATTATGTATATATACATTCTGAATAATTCAGTGTCGAAACCATGTTAAATAACACCAGTGGAGTTCGTATGAGCACTGCAATGAAAACGGAGTTGGCAAAAATTCTTGTTTATACTTGAAAACTTGTCTTCCAATAATGTTTGAGAATTTATAAAGAACTATGAACATTGTAATGTTGATGAAACATAATCATGTAAATGTTACATAGCTTTAGATCTATGCGATGACTACAAAATAGATATTGGAACAATATTTCAACTTACTGCCATTAAAATGGAATATGGTATTTTCTCAGAAAAAAACGTCAATGATTTAAAAATACAGATTTTCTCACATTTCGTATTTACTTGGTTTTTCGAGTGGAAAGAAAATTGCATTCAGTTTTGAAAGGCAAGGTTAGTTTCACCATGAGATCTCAGAATCACCGTAATAGGGTAACATAATTGTTTTAATGAAGCGACGGATTAACACTATTATAGCGGCGGGTCAATTTCGGCGGTAGGACGGCTAATCGATAGGAGAAACAGAACTGTAAAAACTAACGAAGATAACGCAACTGATCAATCGAACCGCTACGCTAAACTAAGCCGACTGAGATTGAACTATCTAAAACTCAGCCCAAGTTTGATTGAAGCTATATAGTATTTACTTCACTCTACTACATATGTGCAGAACGAGGAACGTGGAAGAAAATAATGAATATGAGTTTTAAATAGCCATTAAAAGCGTACTAATGTGTGGTTTAAAGGCTGTCACCTCAGCCATGCAATGACAAATGCCACTCGTCCTAATATTACTAAATAATCCTACACGCAAAAAACAACGATTTCATAAACATATATATCCACAACACAGCGTTTATTACATATCCTCAGTTAACACACATACATTACGCATCAGTTTAATTGTACAGAATTTCATGTTCATTACCGTACAATAGAGTGTGATAGTAATATTCACTGTCATTTCTTTACTTTGTATACTCTATTTACATTTTGAGAGAATAATCAACAGTAGACTTAGCTATAAAAGCCTTCAGCAACATCATAATGATCCTAAAAAGCATGAGAGGATTCTAAAGGATTTAAACCCCATTATAATCTAGGGCTCTGTATATAATCGAACAGTTAGGCACACATTAGCCTATGCCCTGTCGCTCAAGCGAACATTAGTTTTTCTCCCTTCTTTTAATTTTTCTTAAACTTCCTAATTTATTTACCTAAAAATAAAGAAGCATGGAAAGACGCAGCCTCTGTTGTGTGATGATGACAATCTATCGGGAGGCCGCGGTTGTAGTCGTGATGACGTGCGAAGGTGTTCTGCTCTGTCCTTCGGGAAATTGTCGAATGACGGTTGCCCATTCTCCGGTGGCATAATTCATTTCAAAATGAGTCTGCACGAGCATTGCGCGCAGCGATCCGTCAGCCTGCTGAACCACCTGCCTATCTTCATTCAGCACAATTGTAATCACGTCACCTAAAGTAGGACAGGGATTTTCTGAAAAATAACAAAGATCGGAAACAAAGATTAATTATCATTTAGTCGTAAAGTGATTGTATCAAAAATTATATTTTCTTTGATAAGAAGGCATGATTAGGTTCTCATTGCGTTTACGCCTAGAGCTTCGTAATAATAAGGGAGTCGCAGAACTTCTCTATCTTCCAAATGTATCTCATAAATAAATATGCAAACAAATAACACTTGTAGTAAACTTTGACAGGGATAAGAACTAGCAACTAGCAATATATCATATGCATTAAAAAATTTGCCGAATAGTTAACAAGTTTCTATACTTTGTAAAACATTAAGCAGTGCTCACGTCGATTTCCTGCGATAAACCCAAGAATAAGTGCTTTCTCGGATCGTGTCACCTTGTTTGAATTTTTGAACATTTCCTGAGCCTCATTAAACTGAGTTTGCTGTAAGCAAAACAAGAATTTTTTTTAGTTACATTGCGTGAACTACTCATTGAACTGTTACATAAACGTATAGAAAACATGTTTTGATCAATTGAAAACATCATTGTATTTATAAATACAAACAGAAATTTTAGTATTTGGCACTTAACGTACTGATATTGAATATGGTACTATTGTGGCCTGTTGTGTTGTTTGCTGTTGAACAACGGTAGGGGTGCGAATAACGAGACGTTGTTGCTGCACGCGTGAGCCATTTGACTGCTGCTGAGCTTGCTGTTGTACTCCTGGCTGTGTCGTCTGAACCAGTTGCTGTGTTGTTTGTTGCAAGCCAGTTGTTACCTGCTGTTGCTGGAGATGGCCAACACCCACGCCCAACTGTTGCAACTGTTGCACGCCAACATGCAGCTGTTGTACATTGCCAGTTTGCACAAGTTGAGGGCCCTGCACGGCTTGTCTAATCACATACTGCGTACCGTTAGCACCTTGTACCAGCTGTCCAGTAGTACTGGCCGCTGTTGTCGTACCTCCAGCTGTCGCTTGGTTTACAACGACGTGACTTTGGCCATACCCACCGGTTGAGATGAAACTGAGAGGTCACACGGAATGTTAACATTTCGTATTATGTGAATAATAGAAAAAAGGCAGTTTGGTCAGGTTATGCCGTCTACGACAAAAATGCTTTTTAAGATCCGAATACAGACAAGAGGTAGACAGTAAGATATCTGAAACAGTAGGTACCACATTTAAGACCCGTGGTTCGTAACCATACCTTGCTGAGTTTGTGTTGGCAATTTGTTGGGTGGTAATCCTTTGTTGGATGACAGGAGAGGTATGTACGCTTTGTAATGCTCCAGACGCCGTTTGCACATAGGTGACTTGCTGGCCACTAAGTTGCTGCCCCACCTGGGTTACAGTTTGCACGGTCTGTGGAGAAGCATAGCTGGTTTGCTGTTGTGGTAATTGTTGTTGGATAGTTGATTGTTGGCTAGTTTGTTGAACAGTAAACGTTTGACCGGTTTGTAGTAGGACTGCCTGTGTTCCTGAAGAACCTGAATTGACTGAATTTTGCTGTGTCGTTGGTGAGGAATCTCCTGACTGTGTTCGGAGCCCATACGACGCTTGAGACGCAGTCTGCAGGAGACTATTTGAGACTAAAGTCGATGCCGCATATGATGGCCGGTTCTCCACAATCTGAAATTTCCATACGACGTAATCTTAAATACATGTCGGAATCCTATTTTATTTATATTTGTAATTAATTGAGAAACCAAACGTACTTGATTGGGCGAAACGACTAGTTGTGTAGTTGCTGTAAATTTGCTCGTTGGATTTCCGTTACCAGCTTGAGGCTGCACCGACGAAGGCGGTGTTTGTGGTGTTGTTGGCGTAGAAGGTGTTCCTGATACTTGAGCATATTGCGGAGTGTGTACTGGGGTTTTGGACGCTGCTGGGGCTGCAGGCACCTTCGAAATAGATGGTATAGCCCCGTAGGCGGGTGTTGCGGGCGCAGCTGGAGAGGGCGCTGCCATGGATGATGATAATAATCCAGCAGCGTAGTCAGGCGTTGCGGGTGTGGTGGGAGTTGTAGGTGTAGTAACCGGTGTTTCCTCGTCCGTCCCTGGCGCAGCTTCTTCCTTTTTGTCTTCTTTTCCAACTCCAGCTTTTACACCGGTTGGCAATACCTCTTCGTCGCCTCCTTTTCGACGTCTTTTGGCATCCCTACCTATTGGTTGTTCACCAATCTCAAGCAACTTTATTCCCGATTCTTTCCTATTGGGCGTTTTGCTAAGGGGTAAATTCGAACGATGATTTAGAGACGAAATAGGTGACCGGAAGGATCCACCGCTGAGACGATTCGAGGGAAGGCCGCGCAAAGGGCTATCGGCACTTAACTTGCTGTACCCACGACAGCGAATTGGTACCGAGCTTAAACTTGAAACTGTTCGCTTTGTGTTTTGTGCCTCGCGCGCTTTCTGAAGATACTCGTGTTTTACCTACATTGGAAGAACAGATGAAAAAGGATATTTGAAAACGTACTTTTCAAGCCATTGCTTGTTTGAGCAAAATTACTAGTGCATAAACAAGTTTGGAACACTTATTACGACTTGTTACGAGTTATTGATATATTGAACTACAGTATCGTTAGTCGCACAAAATAATTGAGCAAGCTCATTGTAACATATCGCTTAGTACATGTAGTGCTAAGGCTCTGATCGTGTTGGAGAAGAACAGCAAAATGTTTGCAAGTAAAGTGTACTACTAAAAATTGAAACGTTTAAGATAATTTGCATAACATCACGCAAACAGTAATGGTATAAATGACTCGATAATGAAATTTGTCTACTTGATATTACTCTGAAAATAAAGGCTCTCAGATAACATATTGGGATACCCATTATATAGTGAGGTAGCTACATTCAAAAAGGGGCTATAAATAGCATTACGGGCTACAAATGGAGCTAAATTTCTTCAATTCTTGACATCGTAAGTTTTGATAATATGTTTAATATAACATAACATATAATACTATGCATTACCTATTTTACGATTTTCTATACGTGCACGAGATGACATTATCACTACTAATAAAGTAAAAATAGTGGTATGTAACTGTTCGAAATAATAATTTAAAGCATAAGCTCTCTTTATTTACATAGCCTTCAGTAAATTTATAAACCCGTGCAGATTTTTTGACGAAGCATAATATTATGCTTCGAAGCATGGAATGATGTATTGTCTGTTATTTTCAGCCAGCCTCGTCGTATATCTATCTAAACAAGCTTCTTTTTGGTTCTTACTAGAAGAATGCTCATCCTTATAAAAAATGGCATTTATGGTCATGATAAGTTAGCCTATATACCTTGGTGTGCCTTCTAAAGGGTAGAATATATTTTTCTTAAGTACATAATTTGACGGAAAAAGGTTTTTAATAAATTAGAGGAATGGAATATTTTGCCAACGTTAAATAACTTCTGGGCATGCGTGCACACGAAAAAAATAGTGTTTGAGACCACTATAAGAAAAGCTCTATTCTTTTTAATCCATCGCTTAATTTTTTATCACGTTCGTGTAAAGAATGCAGTTTTTGCCCCAAAATTGCGACTCTACATAACGCTTAGCGATCTACTTCCCTTTTGAGATTGACCATTCTTCAATGCGCACTGCTCTAAGTGGCGAGGGTTGAGCCCCTTGCCAACCTTAAATTTCGACAGCACAATGTATTACTTATGCATCTTCCAACATCTTCCCTCATTAGAAAGTTTTTTTCCTTAGAACAAATGCGTTACCTCTGAATTCAAATCGGCACGAGCTTCTGGATTTACCTAATACAATATACGCTAGTATATAGATAATACTATTCTGTTACTTTTTCTTACTTAATCTGTAATTAGAGTTAATTACGCTGCAAGTCTAGTCAAATAAAATTTAACTCCATTTTTTGTTTTAAATTTAACAACCGGTTGCACTAAATTCCTCACTTAATTGTAGTTGTCTGATATGTCGATTAGAATGATACATCTTAAGCTGTTATCATGTTGCTTTAATTTGATTTACCTATTAGAATTGTTTGTCCTGCTACTTCGGTATACAATTCACTTGTTATTTTATATAAGTTACCCTTTTGTTATGAATTTTCAATACCAGTAAAAACATATCTTTACTCATATTGTGCTCCAACAACTACAGAAATTTCACTCACAGAAACTCTAAGAATAGCGTTGTTGTAATGAATATCATATTGTACTTTATAGAGAGAAAGAGGAAATTCTTTATGCTTATTGCTTAGTACAGTTTTAAAAAGTAAACTGTACTGAAACTCCATTCGAGTCGGATAAAGACCAGTTTCTAATATCTGAAATTCAGAAGCTATTTGAGAAAACGACACATAAACATGGAAGCAGACCCTTCAGTTATCACGTATTCATATAATCAGATATTTATATGAAACGTCTTTAATAACGTCCCTTAAAAATTTGCACAATTATTTATGATAAAGGCGTAAAGCACTATTAGAACTTATACCACTTAAAACGATACATATGGTCGAATTGTAATTATCGCTTTTGAAGTTTCGTAACATCTACTGATTATTTAACTTCGGAAAAGTACGTTTAACTTATTGGCCATCTGATTTTCATTTATTCCATACATTTGATACTCACCTGATAGCTTTTCGGATTTTTTTTAACGTTAAAATGCTTCGTGGGGATAGCAGGTTGACCAAGAAGAGCATTACTAGCGCTTTTATTCAGGTACAGGCACTCTTCCGGCAGAACTTGCTCAGATCCTCGGCTACGCACAAGTTTGCGGAGTTCGTTAAGCAGTTCACAAAAGCCACCAGATTCGGGATCGAGGAAAAGTGTGCCATCATCTGGATAAGTTCTCAGGAGGTCAGAAAGCATGGCCACCCAAGGGTCAGTGTCCTGACTTGCCTTTATGAGAATGGATTTCAGTTCTTGACTCCACTGAAATAAAGTAATAATTTTCGCAAGCATACTTATTCTAACCGTATCGCCTAAGTGCTATTAATTGCCATTTTTTCTGTATGCTCATAATCAAGTAACAATCTATATGATACTATACCTCAACCATATTTCGTAGTGGAATATGTAGAATTGCTAGAATAAGTTTTAACTTGACTTGACTTTGCAGATCAGGAAATATTTGAGGAATTTTTCGGAGAAGCTCGCGGTTAAGTTGCGAGCAAATCGAATGTGAGGACCAAAGGTCATTCGTGCCTAATTTATTATGTAGCCACAGCGAAGTGTCGCTATCTCGAACAGACGACATCTGCAAACAGAAATACCATTAATACTTAGAAGCAGTCCATCTAGCTATAGGGTAGGTGTGCTCAGGAAAAAAAATACTTGAAAAAAAATGCTTGAAATGTTTTCGCTAAATCGAAATCAAACAACAAAAGAAAACTGCGCGAACTTCTGAATTTACTCAATACAATATTATTATATATAGTATAAAGATAATTCTGTCTTACTACTTTTTACTTGAGATGTATTTGGAGTTTGAATCCGCGCGTACGGTTATTATGCTGGATGTTGAATCGAATGAAATTGCGATATGATCCTGTCAACTGGTTGCACTAACTCCTTTACTTTACCGTTGTTGCCTGACATGTCTATTAAAATGATACGCTTAAGCTATTGTTACCTCACATTACTTGGTTCGCCTATTACAATTACATCCTTAGCGTTCCCTCATTACCCTATTTGAGTTATTCTGCTAGATTTTTTTGTCACTCCGCTAAACAATTGAACCGTTACCCTGATAAGTTATCCCTCTGTCGTTAACCTATTATTTCATAATAAAACTGTTTTCAGCTTTTAATATTAATATAAACAAGCCTTTGCTTATATCGTGCTCGAGAAATTGCGCAAGTTTAATATTCATTAACATAAGAATACAGTTCTTGTAAAGAGTACATACTGTATTTCATAAATGAAGTTTTGTTTTATACTTATTGCGTACACTTCTAGCTAATCTGCATTTTCAAGAGTTCTCCCGTATAACATATTCAACAGACTATTTTAATATGTCTGAGTTAAGCTTTTAGATTTATTTATTGTTAATATTAGTAGTTGTATTACGGAATAAGTTGTAATTCGACATCGATCAGGAAAATTCGAGTTACAGCATAATAACTTACAGCACCTAGTAAACGTAAAATATTAACACAAGGTTTGAATTTATCCAAGATATTAATTCATTTTTACGATTTTGCTATACTGCCATTTCCCAACACCCTGTCGTTATATTTTGTCGTCATTGTCCAAAATGTCAATAGAGACAATAGAGTACAAATTACCCACATCTAATATAAGCGCATAAGACGTTTTACACGTTGGTTCCATACTGCGTTACCATATTATGTTTACTGATACTGTAGCTTTTTTTTTGCTTGTAGTAGAATCTCTTTGTTCATTTTCGCATCTTATAAAAAAAATAGCAGCAATGGTCATCTAACGGTCTATTCAAGCTCTAATCTGCAAACACCTAAGCACCTCTGTGATTCACACGTTCACTATTTTTACACAATCGTTAGAAAACGCACTGCGTATTCCGTACCTTACGGACAACGTCGATGTTACTTGTCAAAGCATTCCGAAAGAAACAAAAGCGGTCCAGAGAAGATGAAGCGTTGACCATATCATGACTGGGTCCGTAGATTGAAGGTTACAGGTTTTTCATAAAGTTTCAAGAGAATTGAACTACGCTTAAGAACTTAGCACAATGTGACCATTTTGGCGGGAAAATGCGCACATAAAAAGTCAACGTTTCCTTAATAACCTTATACTTATACTAAGAGCTTTAAATATAAAGCTATTGGAGTGTACGGACACTTTGTTCCTAAAACATGAAGTGCAGCATGTTATTATGCTGGGTCCAAATTCACCACATTTCAACTAAACCATTGTAAAAACATATTTATAATAGCTTAGAATCATAATATTGGACTCAGTTCTTGCAGTACGTTTTTTTAAGGTATAGTATTAGAGTATGTGTAGCCCAAGTGTAGCTCACCTTAGGATTGGGGTGCCTGAACGAGAATTTAGTCTGAACACTCTTCACACACTTAGAAGACTGTTAGCAAGTATATTAAGCAATCCATAAACGTTTGAAATAGAAATCATATAAATTTCAGGACATCGGTCTGTTGTTCGCAATGAACAAGATGGACGCACCTTTGTTTACCAACGTCGGTACCCCATATATTGGGGCGACTGTAAACGGCTCTGATATGTTACTAAATTGAACGGTATGCTTCAACAAAGAGTTGGCTTCGTAGTAGCAGTGGTAATAAAGATATCTATTATCTGTTTTATTTCCTAATTTTGTAGCTTGGGAGTTCATCTACTTGCCTATAATTGACGAATATTCGAACCCGCTTCTTGTAAAGACTGCCCCATGGCGAGTGGTTCGGCGGGCAGCAGACGAACCGCCGAGATGACAACAATCATTATTTCCTTACCAGTGGTACATAGCTTTGGAGGAAATTCTGCTATAGTGCTTGCTGCTGTTGCGGTTGTAGAGCACGTTGTGGGAAACATCGGAGGGCGCTCCTAGTGTAGACGTTGAAGTGCGATCGAAATCTTTAAACATTTACTAATTGTTTTCCCCTTCTGTCTATTCTGCACAACGATGGAGCAAAGTCGATTAGCGGAGATCTGCCGCGCTACGATTGATCCGGTTAAGCGCGAGGCTGCTGAAAAGGAGCTCGAAACTGTAAGTAGAGATGACATCTGGTGTGTAGTGTGATTGGATTACCACAGGGCCCTAAGCCGCGTGGAGCGTCTAAGCATCCAACGGAGCCATCAACTGCACAAGTTATTGCAACATGAGCCTACAGTGTTTCACTAAAGTATCTGTATGTTCCTATTTAAATATGTAGGTGCACTACACTGTCACTCATGTGAATGACATGGCATTGAGTCATCTGGCCCGTTGTTCTCTTATCTAATCGTTTCTTCAACTATCCATGCCACAGGTACTGCTGTTAATGGTGTCGCCTCAGAAGGGTGGAGTCACAGTAGCAGTTGATGAAACAATTCAAAGTACAAGTTTACTGGGTTACAAAATTCAACAGTATCTTAGCCATGTGGCGCTAAGCTGGCGTGCATCCAAAGATCCGTCACTAACCATTCGCGCTGCTTCTGCAAGTGCTCTCTTCTAGGACTAAGATTTGCCAAAGCAGTTCCAAGAGTATATGGAAACTCAAATAGTGGAACGAAATTGTGCATGAACACACATTAAAATAAACTCATTAATATCCTCATGTGACGGATCTTTCTATTTTATACTTAAAATATATCAAGAGATGAACTACTTAATAAACGACTAATAAGGCTAAGGGCTAGTAAAAAAAAAACTAGCTTTACTACAGTTCAGATAACGCAGGTTCTTTAAAATTTTCTTTGGACCAGTATGATTGAGTTCAATTATAATGCTTAGATAAGGTAGTTAATTGTGATTATAAGTTTAAAGACGTTGAGATATGCCGGAACAGCCTAAACGGTGAAATAGTCATGAGCCACGGTCTAAGAGGAGGTTTTTTTTATTTACTAAAGTTAGCAAACTCATGGGTCCAGTATGTCAGACCATTTATTTTTATTTGTACTTAATTTATATACAACAAGCATAAAACAGCTATGAAAGCAAGCATATGTATTTTTTTATTGTGGAAGTTGTTATTGTAAGAAGTACGAAGAAGTGCACTCTTGTTGTGTTCCTGACTGATCTGGTTTTCCGGTGTCCTAAATACTTAATTGATTACTTACCGGCGATTAAATGCTGTTGGAAGAATGTTTCTGTTTAGATGATAGACATGATTAAAAGAAAAATATTATCGGCAAGTGTTTTAAGTTGTTAAACCAGGATTGTTTTTCGCAGGTGAAAAAGATTATTGGCTTCGCGCCGTCACTCCTATCGATGATTATGAATGGAGCAATCGATGTGCCTACGCGTCAAGCTGGTGCTGTATTTCTAAAAAATCTAATTGTGTCAAGTTGGGCAGATCCTCCCGAGCCAGATTCTCCAGGACTGCCTCTAGAATTCTCACTTCACGAGCAAGATCGCGCCATGCTTAGAGACAGCATCGTAGATGCTGTTATTCAGAGCCCGCCCCAAATAAGGTTTGAGTTAATAAATACTTACTAGAAGTGTATCACTTGTTTTTATGTACCCAAGCAGCCAGTTCTAATATAAAAAAACACGGCAATTTTACTAAGGAAAATGGTATATTTTTTCAAAATATGTTTTATTAATGGTTAGCCAGTAGTTACTTAGTCAATTGCTTAATCGTGATGAATTTGGTTTGAGCGATTTAAAGTGGTGGTTTTTACAAATATGTAAGTGTCAGCCTATTAGTACAAGTTGCATTCTATCTAGCGGCTTGATTTCTGTTTCAGAGCGCAAATGGCAGTATGTTTAATCCAGGTTATTAAGCATGACTTCCCACAGCGGTGGGTAGGTATCGTCGATAAGGTAGTCGTCTACCTTCAGACACCTAACAACAACGAGTCCTGGTTCGGTACCTTATTAGCCCTCTATCAGCTGGTTAAGAATTACGAGTAAGTAGTCTCTCGAATAATGATTTGCACATTATAAATTGAAAAAAATAGTTAAATAATATATATATATATATATATATATATATATTATTTAACTATCAATATATATATATATATGGGCTTTCTCGTTTCGTTTGTATAGGTACAAAGCCAAGGAAGATCGAGCTCCGCTTCTAGAAGCTATGAAGCTGATTCTGCCCATGCTGCAGGATTTAACAATGAAAACTTTGCCTGATGAGAGCGAGCCTGCTGTCCTAGTGCAGAAACAATGCTTGAAAGTGTTCTACGCTCTCGTTCAATATAGCCTGCCTCTTGAACTACTCAGTCAAGAGATGTTTGGACAATGGATGGAGATTTGTCGGGTTATTATTCAACAACCCGTACCAGCTTCTACCCTTGAAGTTAGTGAAGAGGAGAGGCCTGGACTGGTTCACTGGAAGTGCAAAAAGTGGGCTTTGCACATTGTCACCCGTTGTTGTGAACGCTACGGACTGCCAAATTCTGTTGCCAAAGAATACAAGCAGTTCGCTGAATTCTATATCAAGGCATTTGCACAGGGCATTATAGCCACATTGTTTCAATCAGTGTTGGATCCGTATCGACAAGGACAATATGTGTCATATCGAGTTCTTCAGGAATCGCTTCAATATCTTGTGCACACAGTTGGACAGGCTCTCTGCTGGAAATTCATAAAGCCACACATCAATGTGATTATACAGGAAGTTATCTTCAAAATATTGTGTTTTAACGACGAAGATGAAGAAATGTGGCAGAGTGATCCTACGGAGTACATAAGGGTAAAATTCGATCTGTTCGCAGAGTACCAGTCGCCGGTAACTGCTGCCCAGAACCTACTCGATACCGTTTGTAAAAAGCGCAAAAACGTATTACAGAAAACAATGGAGTGGGTAACAGGTCTGATCAATTCTGGGACTTTAACGCCTCGTCAACAGGACGGTGCCTTCAATATGGTAGGAGCAGTATCTTCAACGCTTCTTCGCAAAAAGCCTTACAAAACACAATTGGAGAACATGCTCTGCTCTTACGTGTCACCGCTATTCCAAAGCAAGGAAGGTTATCTTAGAGCTCGCGGCTGCTGGTTGCTTCAGCAATTTAGCGAAGCAAAATTTACACGCCAAGAGAATCTAATTGGATGCCTTGAACTCTTGCGAACAGCGATTATGAATCCCCAGGAGGAAGTTCCTGTTAAAGTGCAAGCAGCTGTTGCCATTCAAGATCTCATGTCTGACCAGGACGAGAGTGAGTACGGTCAGTTCATATATATGCAGATAGAAACAACGTGCGGCACATTCAAATAAGTGACTACCATAGTGGCAGGGTGAAAAGGGCGTTGGCTTTTTAAGCACGAGATCAGCTTATCGTGCGGTTACATTTGCTCGGCATGAACATAATTTCCTTCCATGCGCGTTAGGTTTTTGAAATCGTTTTCCATACTGCCAGAAGCTATACACCAGGCTATTTATGTAAAATTTAAAAAAGTTTCGGCTCTCGAAATAGTTTTGTAGACGTGCGTACTTTAAAGATAATGTACATCCTGGTTATTATGCCCCATCTATATTTCAAAGGTTTGTTACTCTTCTACATAGAAGCGTACTCTACCTAAAACATCTTCACACTTCGATGCTTTTACAGTCAAAAATTATTTGGAACCTCATATTCGTGACCTTACACTCTGTTTGCTCGACTTGATACGCTCAACGGAGATTGACGAGGTGACTTCCTGTGTGCAGCGCATCGTGTGCAACTACTCTGTGCAGTTAATGCCAGTTGCAATTGATATAACTAACCATTTGGCACAGAGCTTCACCACAATGCTTGCCCAGACACAAGACGATGGAGATGACAATGATTCGAGAGCTGTTGCAGCCATGGGTAACGGACATTTTATTCGTTTTTCAGCTTTATCTGTCTTGCCTATTAGTAGACATGCTGGATCGGTTTATATAAGCTATCATGTGTTACCAGAATGGAACAATATTAGCCCAACAACTACATTTTGCGACTTGAATACAGTTAGAATCTGGTTACATTCGTTTCAACATGTCCATTTTATTGAGTATACATATTGTAACAAAATTAAGTTGTAACAACTGGCTCAAAGACATTGTTTGACAATGATATGGAATCAGGTTCACTAAAAGAATTGTTCAATCAAACATGAGGGCGCTGATTCTGAGGTTTGCTATACAACGCAAGTAAAAAAATATATATTACAGTATTTGATAAGCATTTGGAGATAATATGAAAAAGTTTGTTCCTACCTTTAATTTATGCCAATACTGACGCTTATGGCATTATGGGCCACAAACCTAAGTCCATAATTTAACACAACCTAGCATAAACAATTTTTTGACATGAACGTTATACACCTAGATAAATTTTGAAGGTTTATTGACCCTGCAATACGAATAAACTACATACTAGTTCGTAAGTAGTAATGAACATAATTTTGAATTCAGGTATCTTGAGCACCTTGGAAACAATTTTGGCAGTTTGGGATGATTGCAAGGAGGTAATAGCCCAACTAGAGCCAATTGTTCTCCAGATTGTGTCTGGGATTTTGACGCAAGGTGTCAGCGAATTCTACGAAGAGGCATTTTCTCTTGTCTACTCGTTGTGCTGCGACCGAGTCTCGGCAAACATGTGGCACATCTTTAGTATCATGTACGAGGCTTTTGAAAGAGATGCGAACGAGTTCTTTATAGATATGATGCCAGTTCTTCACGCACTCATAACGGTTGATACACCGGCCTTTCTCAGTAACGAGAACCATGTTATGGCAATGTACAACATGGCCAAGTACATTTTTGACAAGGCTGGAGATGAGGATCCGATGTGCCATGCTGCCAAGCTTCTTGAAGTTATGATTCTACACTGCGGTAATAGTATCGAGAAATGCATTCCAGCTTTCCTCGAAATCTGCCTACAGCGTTTGTTCAAGAAAGTCGAGTCAGCCGAGTTACGTCAAATGTTACTACAGGTTGGTATTGACATGACTGTTGGAAAAATTTTCGAAAAAAAGATATTCACAACTTGAATAGTATTATTCAAATAAACATGCAATGGAAGGGAATATTAATGTTCACTGGTGTGTCTTTTTCAGGTCCTGATTTCGGCAATGTATATCAACCGACCGTTGACGCTATCTACATTAGAGCGACACACGACACCGCCGCTAAAAGAAACTAATAATCAGGCTATTCCAGTACTAGACTTCTTTGTTAAACAATGGATTGAGGATGTGGATTGCTTCCTAGGCGTGCATGATCGAAAAGTGTGCGTTCTTGGAATGTGCTGCCTAATGGATCCTGGATGGTCGGGCAAACCTGCCGCCCTTGAACAGGTCCTACCTAAAATCATGCCCTCGTTCCTTATACTATTTGATGGTCTGAAACGCGCCTACGCGTATCGGGCCACTCTGGAAGAAGAGCAAAGCGGTGATGAGGAAGGTGAAGAAGGAAGTGACATTGACGACAGGCAGCTTAGCTCAGATGAGGATGATCTAGACGATGAAGGCCGAGCTTACATGGAACAGCTGTAAGTATAACAGCTATTTTGGCGATCAAAAAATAGGTCAGGTGCGAGTACAATATGATTTGCACTGAGGTTTGGGCAAGCTAACCGCAGCGCTTGGTAGAAAATTTGAAACATAATATCTGCTTGTACTTGGCTCCGGCCAACTAGAACGATGTATTCTTAAAAACTTATGTGCATAATATCATCGATATATCATCGAAGAAATGTAGTGTTTTTTAGTTGAAACGAATGTTTTGAGTTTCGAAACCATGCGCTGTGATAATATGGTAACGACGATTAGTAGGTGTCTTTAGATAATCGAAAATGTTATTACTTCCACTATACAAGCGTATTAAGCAATTTCGAATTGTAAATATTTGCATGTGCTACATAAAGCTAGGTACAAAGAGCATGTACCTCTTTTTTCTTTTATTTTCAGATTAGACGGTTAGGCATTAGGTGTTTAGGCATTTGGTAGGCAGGCATAGGTGTTTGTATTGATACTAGATACCCTTCTTAAGTGACCTTTTTGGTAGTTACTAGTTTAGGTATTTTACATTTCTGTTATGTAATTTCGAAGTTATATTATGAAAATGTGTAATGCGTCTGTATGTTTGCCATACTTTCAGTGCGGGCAGGATGAGAGTAGCTGGCTATTCGACCCTTCATAGTGGAGGCGGAGATCGCGACGGTGACGCAGACGACGAAGAGACAATCGATGACGAAGAGCAAACGGCACTTGAATGTCAATACTCTACTCCTTTGGATACAGAAGAGGGGAAACAGGGCTACGTGGACGAGTTTGCTGTATTTAAAGGGCTGCTTGAGGCCTTACAAAGTTTGTCTCCCGCAATCTATAACCAGATGATAAACCTACTAAATGATGAGCAAAAGAACCAGTTGCATAGCATATTTGTATATGCCAATCAAAGAAGAGCAGCCGCCGAGTCGGCTCAAATTGAGAGGCAGGGAGGGTACCAGTTTAGTTCGAATGAAGTTCCGCAATCTTTTAACTTTGGCGCTAGGAATGGAACGTTTGCTCCCCAACAACAGTGAGGAGTTTAGAGGTGACAATGCGATGTTAGTTATAGTAGCGTATAAACTATTCGTAATGTAACAACGGGAGCTGTTTGACTAGCTAGCATTTCAAAGATCTATGAATCTGACTAACTAATTGTACAATAGATCTTTGGGCCACAAGAAATTCCTGAGGCTTTGTAGGATCATTTATATGGCCATAGAGGAAGGCGCAAAATGCGAAACAATCCTCTATAGACCTTTGCAGATGACGAAACAGATTGTTGTCTCACTATTAAGGATCGCAAGGTTGCTTTCCCGTGAAAATGTCGCTGAGTCCGTAATGAATTTGCAAAAATATTATGAGACGTTGAATGTACATAAAAGCGCTCCTTTGAAGATCAACCACCTTTAATATGAATAGCATAAAAGAACTTGTGTTGGATCATCTACATTTACAATTCTGGAAGGTCCGTAATTATACGATGAAAAACAGCGATAAATAGTGAGGAGATGTTGGCCTGAAGGTTTGACTGTAAAACGGTTTTGTTATATCGTTGAAATAAAGGTATATTCAATTATTACCTATCCTGTTGTTGTTACAATAATGACCTTTTTAAAATAATTCTGAGTACGGACTTGGTTTTTAGATGATCATAGAGTCCTATACAAAACTAATCAAAGCTGCATATTTCCAAAAACACCTTCGTGTAAGCCAGCTTTCCTAATTTTTTTTGTTACTTAAGAGTATTTAAAACAAAAGGGTCAAAAGCCGCTTTTGCTTTTATGAAGGCGAACTTTTTACCTCTAGTCATGTTTAATAAAAGCAGTTATTGGCTAAATTTAATGCACACGCTCTAAACAATTAAATGAAGACTACGAGGCTTATATATTTCACATGTATCCTATTTTTTATTTGATCGAGTATTAAAACATGTATTTAAAAAGTAATTAGCCAGAGAAATCCCCAGTGAACAATGTATACTTCCGATAGATCTTGTATGACTATATGTCTATGATTTTGTAAATTTAATGTCTATTATTAAATAGATAGTCTCGGGCCTAAAGGATAACATGCTTTATTTATAGCTTTACAACATCGACTCGTGTTTATAACTATTAACAAAGTTGATATCATTATATCCGCCCCTTGGGAAGAAGAGTACAATTTTTATTTCAATGTGGGCTCTATAAGATCAAAGCCTTATCAAAAGCAAAAATTTTTAACACTAAGAAAAGGCATTATATGAAAAGCATGAAAGATAAAATGTAAATAAGCATATATGTATGTATTAGCGTGATGGTAAATAACATCATTTGAGGTTGACGTTAATGTGACGATAACTAAACTAAAAAGCTGGGCCTTTCAAGGTAATATCCAATATTTCTAGGTGTTATAAGAAGTCAGAAACACATAGTTGTAAATTTTTAAAGGTTAGGTTACAACAGAATTTTTAACGAAAATGGCCTACGCTATACTTTGCATTTATTTCCTAGCCGTTTTAAGGATGCGACGACATCTATTACTACTTTTTTTGATCTTAGTACTATATGGTATATACTTTTCTGAAAATTCTCGACTAGCCTAATCTGGTGCTTATGGCGTCTGAGCAGTAGGTTAGGAATCGAGGTCATATGATTTCATCCGTGGTCCTATTTTTGCCATAATGCCACTACGTGTACAAAATAAATGACACTGTTTGTTAAGTTTTTAAAACTGAATGTTTCTGTTGTAGCATTCGGCGGCCTGGCGTTTGGTTGTCTTGTGGTAAGTTACGAAGTTTTACCATGGTTTGATTAGAAACTTGGAACCTCAGCTTTTCAACAACGACCCAGTCACACCACAATGATAATGCAGTAAAAGATACAGGCCCAGGAAGGGCAAAACCATTGAAAATGTGTCGGGATGCTCTAACCATATACATGCTTCTTCAGGATTTTGAGGGATTGTCTTTCTAATACAAATTAGTAGATTGAGTTAAGAGTTGGGTGCAGCTAAGAAGAAGAATTGGCTTAAGAATAAAACTGCGCTTGGTTCCTGAATTTATCGGTACCCCAATAATACTGATAACACCCTGTGAGGTTAGAAAGCAGTACGATGGCCATTTATTAATATGGTAAGAAATCATGTTTCAAGATAAGGTCAAAGACTTTCAACTATGCGCAGCTTAAAGCTAGCTAATGAAGTTAGTTAAATTTAGTACGTTGAGTTTGTTTATTTCAATACGTGATCAACAGTAGCGTTATAAATAGACAGTTGTATATATGTCAGATTTAGTTATATGTCAGACTTCATAATATATTAGGTTGTCGAAAGAGTATTGGCCGTTTTCAGGCCGAAATTGAAATAAATTAAAAAATAAAAAAGATATGCGCTATCTTTTTGCCGTGTTTTGGCAACACTATGGCCCCATCGCTGTAGAATTTTTGTGGTTTCTGAACGGGAAACCGTGACAAATGATTTTTGCGTCTTTTCATCGAATTAAACTAACACCGTTAACGGAGTTCCGCAGCGTCCGAAACAGATAATAGTCTGATGGTGCAGGATCCGGGTTACGTAGCGAATGCATTAAAATTTTCTACCCAAATTCTTTTTATACCTGCTAAGTAGCTATGGATATATGTGGCCTGATGTTGCCATGGTTATTCACTAGTTCATTGTTACGTCTATTCACTAGTTTTGATTGACTTTTTTCAATGAAAGTCCTGTCGGTTGTTGACAGTCACAATCCTAATCAGTCGTTTTGCCAGGTGGCATATTGCGCGATTTTTTTGTCAATCCCATCGAAAATAGTAAGGCACATTTTTATTAACATTTCTTTTTGCATATTGCTGTGCGTGATCTATATAATATATCAACTGCTTTAGAAATTTCTCGATTTCGTTACGCTTTTGTAGAATTTCACGAATGTAAATACGATCAAATGAATTATTTTACGTCCCTTCGTTTGACAACAAAACGTCGAACTTCTTTGTGTACTCAGCCTTCTTCAAATTGTTTAAAACTGTTTGATGATAGATGTTTAATTTCTTTGCGATTTTGTTGCTACTCACGAATCCGTCTAGCTAAAGATTCGCAATAATTTCATAAACTTTTTCGTAATTTGTTAACCACTACGAGGGGCATCTTTCACAGCAAACTTTTGAAAATGAAAGCAACAGAACCATGTTTCAGTTGTTTCTTTGGACAACTTATCTTGGCCATAAACAGCACAATTTTTATGGGCGTAGGCAGTATTTATGCCTTTATTTATATAGTGAAATAGTAAAATAAAGCGAATTTCCATAGAATTTTCATTCATTTTAAACACGCGCTATCTTGAATCTGGATAAAGGCATTTCAGTAATATTATCATATCTAGTACTGTCAAAACTCAGCTTTTAAGTGATATCAACGTGAACTCAATGGAACTCATATTACCTAAAGTCACCTAGCCACAAAGGCGCTCAATTTTCCTTACAACCCAATAAAAAGAAATGTTTTATATATTGTCAGTGTTAGCTATTAAGTCATAATTCTATTCCGTTTGATTTCTCAGTATGCAATATTTCTTTGGCGATTTTAATTCTTTTTTCTGGCAGGTTTCGAATTCTCTTCTGTGAGCAATGTTCATCACCGTTCCCTAGCTTCTGCCTCAAGATAGGTTTTTTTCGAAATAGTTCTTCTGTCAATTAGCATGGTCGTCCAAGTCATACGCGTGTAGTGTTTCAAAATAGAACACATTACGAAGTTATCAAATCGTTTCAAATACGAAATACCATATTTTCATATCAAATCGGAGAATACAGATTAGAAGAAAACGCTTACTGTATTGTGGAGTGATACTGCTCGGGCGGCACCCTTGCATACAGGTTTATGAGCATGTATAGCTGCATTTGTGTTGTACTTAATGATACGGCTAAAATATTGGTATTCTCTTATTGGTCTAACGCTTTTAGCAGCCCGGAGTGCGTGCGTTTTGCGTCTCTGCGTGTTTCCCACTAAAAGTCCTCGTTTCTGCTTCAGTTGGTCAACCATTTAAACCATCAAACCGTTTTCCATTGGTAATTGTATACTATGGGTTTGTATTTATTAATGTTATAGCCCATCGGTGTACTGTTATTGGCAATTTGTCGCTGCAACGTGTTTTCATCGGCTATATAACTACTTTGAGGTTTGTCTCTGTTAGAACTATGACATAAAGGCACTGTGGTCAGCATTACCCGCGTCTTGATCCAGCATAATCCACAGATTGTTTTGTTAAACAAATGCTTTCCCTGTTTTTATGTTACTCTCAGAACACAGTTTCTCCAAACTATCTCAACTCGAAAACAGTGGGTCACCTAAAGGTTTCCAGCAGATATTAGAACGCAACCTAATCTCCCTGCCGGGAGGATACCTCTGCCGTAGCCGAAAAAACATCAGGAGAAGGAAACAAAAGTAGAGCTAATGTCTGAGTCTGCAAGTACCAATCTCAGGCTGCACTTGCATTCGTGACAAATAAGAGGAGATAAAGAAAAAGAAAAAAAGAAAATGTAAGGTGGCTAGGCAGCGACCCGCCAGCTAGTTATGAAGATGACATTGGAAAACGCGGTAACTTGGACGAGAAATTAATGGAATTGACGGAACAACACGGCAGTACACGACGATCAATCCAGCTTAAGATAGCAAAATCGGAAATCGTGACTTACGAAATGGAAGAAGAAGGGATGGAAAATTGGTAAATGCAAAGCACGACAAGAAAACGTCTTATGTACATAGAAAGAGGAAAATGGCCGTGGCAGTTACAAGAAATTCGCCCAACAATTTATTTGGACAGGAAAGCATTCCGGGAAACTAAAAAGCTCAAACCACTAATTTCCTAACGATAAACCTACGGTTGTTGATTGATAGTTATATAAAGATCGCGGTAAAACGCCTGGACCCTTTGAATGTAACTGTAACATAAGAGCAACTACTAGGTTACACGCCATTGTTCTAAAGTGAGTAGTGAATAACCAATTTAGTGATGAGACAAAGCCAAGAGGTCTATAGGCTTTCGTTTTATTTTGATGGTTCAGACCAATTTAAATCCTCGTAAACAAATCGGCTATTGAAGCGAACGTCAATATATAAAATGTCTGTACTCAAATCTTCACTTTAAGGCCTTGGATCTAATTAGCTCGTATTGCATGCTAAATGACGTGAACACCAAATTTTGCTGTAAAGCTTGACTCGACAACTCTATTAATTATGTTGACCTATCTAGGAATCCTTTTGTGTATTTTGGCTTTCTTGTCTTCTATTCTATGATGGCACTTGCATCTTATACATTTATCATATCATACATTAAACGCCATATTGATATAGTCGAGGTTAAGTAAAAACACTCGCTGAACGCATCTCAACTTCTCTTTTTTTTAATTTGACCAAACTTCGCGCCATACGTTACAACATTTTAAATCGCACTGATCACACGTACGGTACTTGGTTCCGCTCTTTACATTTATTATGATACTAAGAAACTAATTAAACTAAGTGGTATTTTAATTGTCCTCAAATTAATTGGTCGGAGATTGTGTCGAATAAATACGATTCAAGAAGATCTTTTTGTGGATTGCTTTGAAGCTTAGCTTATAATAACTCGTGATTATTTGTATATTGTGTCTTTCAACTCAATTTTTGATGTCGTATTTACTTCTGATTCTACTACAAACAGTGATTAAAACACGATTCTTGTAACACGGTCTTGCTTTTGCGGAATCAAATCATGTTGCCATTTTTTTTTATATCTAAGTTGTACGGTCAATCGCTGGAGTGAAATGGCTTTGTAGTTAGCGCATTCAGTGCATTGGGCTACCCTGATGATGGTGTGGGGTCGATTGGTGCTAAGGGTCATAACCATTTTCGTACAAAATATTTTTCGGCTTTTTATTCCGATTAGTATTATAGTAGCGGCAACTATAACTGTGTGTAAAAGGTACCGACTTTCACGCCTGCAGGCTAGTAGCGGCGGCTGCGGTTATTCCAAAAAACCACACGCTTTGCAATTTTCTTCGTCCATAGAGATCATACAGGCATCCTAAATCCATATCTCACTGATGCAATAAGTCGAATAGCCAATAGAACGAAATATGGCATATATTACATCACATAGGGATGGGTTGACACTCTGTAAGGTAAATCTATTTTTGATGAGTTTCGGCGAGAAACTAAAGCGCCCAATTATGCCATGGGCTCCCATATGATGAATTCTATAGTAATTGCTCATGATTCATATCTGGGGTACATAGACTGCAGAGGCTGAGAGTTCAAAATTCAACCGACAAAATCAACTGCAAGAAGACGAATACATATTCACACTTCGGTGCAATAACCTGGTCTTTGTTCAGTAACTGTGAACTTGGAGTACCGCTAAATATGAATTAACCTGTTTACTCCTACAGTTGCCTAAGATCCTTTTAACTGTAGAATGACTTACAAAAAATTTCTGTGAATAGTCGGTGAATTCGATTTAGACTTCAAAGATACTAGTTTATATTTTTTCGCTAAGCGGACGTTCGGTTAAAGGGTATGAGTATGTACATGTCTATATATTTCTTGGTTCTAAGTCACTCCAACTTAGACAAAATTAATACATTAGCTGAATTTTTTTACCAGTTCCGACAACCGCACGAGTCTGGCCACGAAGGTAAAATCAACCGTACTTGTAACTATATAGTTTTCATGCGCCTATGAAGCTGTCTAAACTGACAATATGTACCTTCTAAACAACTCAAAATCCAGGTTCACTATTACTCCCGTTAAAATATTGTTAGTGTTTCACAGGACGTGTGCCATTTTCTTAGGGCAGAACTAATAGTCATGGACCAATTAAAAATATTTTCAGAAAACGCATTGTCATCATCTATATAATATGTCGTCCAGTATATGAAATACCTCACAGTCAGTCGTATTTTGCAAAGATCTTAGCCTTACGCCTTTCAAAATTCACCAAAGATAATAATCGCCTAGGTTACAACTTAATTTCTTATTTTTTCACCTAAACTCAATTATTAAAAATGACTCAGAACTCTATGTTTAATAAACCTCTAGGCCATTCTATCACATCTATTTTAAGCAAAAAAAATCTTTCGGCAGACTCGACTACTACCTGCTCCCCTAAAAATGCGAAACCCACGCAGATATTCATGAGTGTGCTACGTAATGAGCCGATGCTTACACAGCTGAACGATTTTTGAAACCAACTTCAGTCAGCTTTTTCCTATTACTTTTGGAGGTAGCTGTGTTTCTTCATCGTTGTACGCCATGGCAGTGCTTGATATAAATAGCTATGCTCTGCCTGATGTCAAGTATTTGGAACATTCGTAGTACGTGCGTTTGAAATCGTCTTGATAAATTCGGTTCATAATAATACAAGCAGTTGACTCACTTTTCGTTACTGGAGTGAGAGTAAAGTGCAACCATCAACAGTGAAGTGTTGTGTTTTCAAAGATTGTAAGCTAGATTACGGTTACAAGATTGTAGCATTGTTCTGCTGACCTTACCCGTCATAATTTATCGTCTAACGGATTTTTTACTATCAAATTGATTAGCTAGTCTGAAGAATGAATGCTCCAAATTATAGTGAGAACCAAACTCATTAACAACATTTATACGCGAAGCATGAACGGGTAGATTCAGAAGCATGGTCCACCCCCGAGTTCCTTATTTTTAAATAATTTAAATAGGTAAATATATTCGCATGTATGCTATTTTGAAAATCCGAGAGATAGCCCTTTCAGCCGAACTCAAAACAACAAAAGCAAATAAGAAATCTCATATTTCGTCAATTTGGCCTAGACCTATCGTACTACTTTCGTTCAAATTTAAGGGTATCACTTTCAAACTATACTTACAACAAACTCTCGGAAAACTTAAACGATCTTAGTTATACATATGCTTAAATATCGTAGGTTGTTTCCATAACAATTGATGTACTGTAGAAGAGGCATAACTTGCTAGCGAAGTAGAATGCGTCTACTTTAGGTCCAATTACGTATATTACGAAATTTTGAAGGGGCTGCAGAAATAGAAGGTCTATTAGAAGGCACCAGTAATGGGTTAGTATTTAGATTCATTTTATGAAACTGTTACGCGGAAGGATCCCAGAGATCTTTGAAAGCAGATGCGTTTGTTTATTAACAGTAAACAAGTAAAATACCTGCAGATATGTCAACATAAGCTTTATCTACCAGATAAAAGCGTAAGTGATTACGTTACAAATGTTTTCCTGTTTATGTTACTTTAATAAAACTCGAGCTAAAAATTTTAGGACGAAGAGCAATTGAACACTGACCTTGTGTTAGAGCTTTAAAAATAAGAAACTAGAAACTTGTGTAGTACAAAATTATTTATAAGTGCATTTTCCAAAACAAAGAATGTGACGCTACAGTCGGGTAGTACGTAGTAGCTAATGCAATTGTCATGCAACTTGTCATCTGAGGAAATATATTCGGTGTGAAGAGCTAGAGAGTGACCCTGGCAGCCGAGCCTAATAGGGGCCACGGACGCTCTTCGTATGGGGTACCATATATTAGTCAACATAGGATAGCGTTAGTATTAGGTCGGTGCACAGAACGTTTTGTGTCTTTATGTGGGCGATCTATTGTGTGCGCCGCTCGGCCATGGATAAAGCGACGAATAGGCTCGAGCGTGCGTGCTATTACATAGGAGCAACAGCTGTTCAACCCTAATGCGACGTTCATGGCGTCTGGGTTCCTGATTGCCAGTAGATCGCTTAGTGCTAGGCGCTGGTGAATTGCAAGGTCTCTAACGACGGATTGGACCACTAGGACAAACAAGAATACGACGCCTACGAACGAAACACTTGCTACGATCTTTACGTCAACAGCCTCAAGCCAAAATCGCTTAGTTAGGTCGGTTTTATAATATGTTATGAAAATATACAAAATAGAAGGAGAACTGATATACGAGAGTCTGTGAGTCGCTATACGTCGCTAAGTAGATTTTAGCGATAATGAAATAGAAATGTGTAATCAAAAAGTGCTATCAGTTGTCGCCGTATACACTTTCTGTTGGATAAAAATTAAAAAGATTCGAAGCTAAGTTTTATAAAATGTCTAAGTAGATTAACGTTGATGTGCTAAGTGTTCTTCTTATTTTCGCAGAGGACTACTGTGTACCTTCCTGTTGCTCCCAACCTAAGACTTAGGTCTAACCACCAACATCATTTTCGATCTTTTATACTCCGCAAGTAAGTAGATTTCCTTTTGCAGATTTTCGAAATATTAGAGAAAATATTCCCATTCTAGATACTCAGTCTGTTTGCCTGAGCAGGCGGGATAACTTAAGGAGAACATGTTAGGCTTTTCTTATTTAACTATTAAAACAAACCGAAAGCAAGTAGCGTGTTACACGAATATGTTTTGAAGCTGTAATCAGCCTTACATAAAGGAAATGGTCGTAGCAGCCGGCGTATTGCTTGCAATGGTTTTTATTGAGCGAAATTTTCGTAGCCGGAGCCAAGGTTAGATTATACTTATACTAAAATAACGCTGCAGACGGGCAGGATTGTTCAATTGGCTTTGACAAAAATCCAATGACAATTGGATGTTGTCCACGTAACTCTAAAAAGAAAGGCGACTTGAGGCAACAATCAAAACAATTTCTATTGCATAATGTTTCTACGGTCTTAGATAATTACTGTTATAAAATGTCTAAAATGTCTATTAGAAAACATCCCATGCAAAAATTTGCATGGGATGTTTTCTAATTTCTAAAAAAAAGTAAACTAATGTAATAGATATATTCGATTATTTGAAGCACAGAAGGTTGATGTAGCGTTTATCGCTGATCAGAAATCATACATATTTTTTTTGTAAAAAAAGTTAAGCGTGTAGCCAAATTTGGATTAGAATCGCTTTATTTATTATTTATCGCTTTGCTTATTCATTTTTAGATTTTCCTTGACCTTTTTAGTTATAGGTCATTTTAAGGAAAGCCGTGTGCTTTTTAAAAAGGTTTACTCAGTAAGGCAAATCGATCAATGCGTAAAAATAGCGGATGTTTCATATGACTGATATAAAGTGCATTTTGTATAGGCCTGTTTAATAAGTTGATACCCATAAGCCTCGATAGCGAAAAATGATTTACATAGGGTAAGTGATGACGCATTATAACCAATAGGACAATTGGAGACAGAGAAGTGCTATTATAGTAACAAAATCCGTTATTATATGTTTTGAAACGTTAGTTACTTATTATTCTTATATTACAAACTGAGAGAAACGAAAATATTACATACTGCTTTTGATAACTTTTACGGACCGACAAGCTCTTAGGAATTGTTTCGTGCTTTAATTAGGTATTATTTTGTATGTCTAATCTATGGCGACTATATCCTCCAGGCGAGTTTTTGTTGATTAAAGTTTCGCAAATTGGACATGGAATACATCACACACGTTTCCCACTGGCTTGGAGTCCATTGATGGGAAGCCCATTTTTTTCCAGGTTAAGCATTTTCAATGTTTGATTCATAGTTTTGGATTACGTCACATGCGAAACGTCACCTATGGCCGCCAAAGCTCTGCTTTGGTGAAGGGTTTGCTCGATTCCAGCAATGCATTGTTATCCTTCTGATCAGCTCCTCGCTAATCTTTAACACTTTAATCTCTGTTCTTAAAACATTAGCACCACTCATCGACTGTCTCTTGCTTTAAGCCATTTGGCCTAATGTCTTTACCAACCTTATACACATTTCCGCAACGCTGTGGCCTCTGAGGAACAAAAATTTGACCAATAAGTGTTGATTTTTAAACTCTAAGGTTAAAAATGTTTTTAATGAATTGTTTTTCTTTAAATATTAATTTTAACTATTCTTTTAATGTTTTTAATTAAATTAATATTAATTAATGTTTTTCCTTCTAAATTCGTTTGTTCTAGGGTAACCTCAACTGGCTTTAATTTCCAAATTTTTTAAAGAACATTTACCAACTAAATTTCATCTGCTAGTGGCGCGAGTCCAAAAATTAACAGCATACTAGATTTAAAGATGGCGATTGCGGCGTTAAAGGCAAAATTTCGAATTGACCGTTTATTTGGGGGTGTATGAAGGATATTGTATACTATTAAAGTAAGGAGCTAAGAAAAAAATAACTTTAAAATATAATTGACAATACCTAGAGCATTTGAGCGAGCATATTATGCAATAGCACTAGCAATTATGCCAAATATTGAGAAAGTGATTTGCCTCATCTTGTCAAGAGCTAACGTCAAGTATTTTCGGAACGTTATAATGATCTTTTTAATTTTTTAAACTTTATAATAAAAAAAAAACTCAACCATAATGCTTTTGCACTATATATACATCGAACATAACTTTGACCAGTTCTATATTTCAATCAATGAAACATTCCAGTAGAAACTTAATTACCCAAACATTGAACAAATTGAAAAAGGGGGTGGTCAACAGAATGGCGCAGAAGCTTGAGACTTTCAACTTATGCTGAAAAAGTGGAACAAGATTATAATTTCCAAGGTTTTTCTTTATATCTTTGATATATATATATATATATATATATATATATATATAAAACAAAGATTTAAAATATCTCTGACTAGATATATTGTTCTTAGTGTAGCAGCAATAAGATACTCAGAACAGTTGAGGGAGTTAATGTAACCTCTTAATACTGCTTAATATTGCTGCCGTAGGTCAAAAAAATGCTGACTCAGTGGTGACCATGGTGGCATTAGACATTAGTCTACTTGAAGGACGTTCGGTTCACTCTATATATATATATATTATACATTTTTTAAAATATTAAGTGATGCGCAACTTAAATAAAGACCGGATTGAAGTGTGCAACGTATTTGTAATAGGGGATTTCTAAGCATACTACAGGATATTTTAATATTAGTCAATAAAAACCATTTAAATGATCACGATAGTCATTCTTGTAACTGTTGTATTTTAGACGTAGACTAACGCTACTGCCTGATTATTGTTGGGATGATAATTATAGGGATGATATTGGGTACTTCTGTTAAAAATGTGAGTCCGCCTTTCATTCCAATAACGTGCGAATTAGGTGCTACTTTCATAAACGTGAAATAAGGACTTTTGGACCTATATATATATATATATATATATATGTATAAAATGACCTCTTCGTCCACTGTAAAATCTAAATGTAATAAATGTTGAGCCTGGTACTGCCATTAAGTATTATTTCAGACAGTTAAGACCGCCTCGCATATACCAACGCTTACTAGAAAACGCGTTACCACTGCATCATTAGTTCTAAAACGGGGTAAAATTGTGCGAATGTTGCTCTTATGATTATTATTGTTAATCCAGTTTTATTACTACGACCAATAAGTATTTAAAAATGGCTTAAATTCCTCCAATCGAAAAGGCATTGAGTGGTTGCGTGTTAGAATAAAAAGGAGTAATATGAAATCCTCTCCATATTTTTTATATAAGAACAGCGTTGACGGCCCGCTAAAACCTACTACAGAAAAAGGTGACCATATTTCAAATTAGTGATACATATTTACACTACATTCTGTTAATTCACTTGTGAGTCTTCCAGTCCATAAATATAGATTGAAGAAAAAAAAAGTCCACATTGTTCTTTGCACAATAACGTAGAGACGTGAATCACGTCAGACTACTGAATATTTACATAAAATTTAAGCGATTAGATTATGTGTCCAATTGCAGATTCTGTCCATAAACAACAAGAAATGAGCAGCGTTAGCCAAATGCAAGCCCCAATGGGAGCCGCCACGTCTTCTGGAGGCTCTGAACTTCGTGAGGTTTTGATTGACAAGGCGCGTGAGCTATTCAGTCTATGTGACATTGAGACCAAAGGCTTTATGACCAAACGGTAAGAAATTAAAGGCAAAGGGTTGTCAAAATTATTTTCCAGTATTAGATATAGCGATGCAGTTACAGATTTCTGTAGGCATATTCGGTCCATAGTGATAAAAAATATCAAAATATATTAATCTAAATCGATCAGCTCACCGTTTTTTAACCTAACCGCGTAGAAGCACATGACTAGCGACATAACTAAAGATGTAGGTTAGTGATCAAGAACAGTAAATTCCGGTGGTATGATAGTCAAAAACACTTCAAAGAGGCCGTTGAATCTATAACGAGGCTGTTGACAGGCCTTCGTGCCTTAGAAGTTGCATATGAGGAATGTGGAAAATTTGCCCTCAAAGATCTAAAGCAGTTGTTAGATTTGGCAGTGTGTGTGAACCTTTTGGATCGCCATGTGTAATCAAGCGCGTCAACCATCCAAGTATTTCCAATCCGCAATTAATATACGTTGAGTACTGGTCTTTACGATAGTCCGAAGCTTGATACACATTACAACTTCCAGTTAACGTTACTTAACACAACTTGCCTAAATCTACTTCAGTGCTCTGTTTTAGTTGATTTTTTATATCGAAAATCGAGATTTGCGTTAGCCTTAAGTTGGCCGATTTTGTTTTACAAATGGCCAGTTTTTTATTCTCTAGATAAGAATATTAAATAAAATTCATTAATAACTATATGATAAAAATTAATAAAAGTTATTTTAAAAAGATTGCCCCCTTGATTGCGTACTATTCTTCAACTTACAATGAAACTACATCCTTTGTTGGTCCGAGGCGAATATTGTTAACATTTTTAGTGAACTGTAAGGGCATGAGTTAACATACGTAGGTGTCTCACATTTTACTCGAACATTTCTTGTCACCCGTTAAAGGACTCCCAAATAAACAAGTTGTTTTTGCTTCTAGCTGTACGCGGTGCAAAGATCCGATTTTTCTAAATCGAAAACTTGCTTATAAGGTTTTTAAGTAAATAGTCAGCTTTTCTTTTAGTCTTCCTCGTCACTCTGATGGAAGTGGGTAGGTTCCGCGGAGAGATTACGTATTCAATATGCTCAAATTTAAGGATTACGGCTAAAACCAAAGCAAGTAGCAGAAATTAACATATATATTGGCTGGTAAGGGAATATAGTGACGAGCGATTTTATAATCTTTCTAATGTCGATATAAGAAAAATGACAAAACTGTATTGGAGGTCATTTTACAGGAATTTCTCCATCAAACGTTTAATTCTTGTCGATAACGGTTAATTGTCGTAGCCAGTTAGGTTGTCATGTCCGAAACCCATTGTATATCGCCGTTTGTAATTATCTGAAACTACCCTTTTCTTAGAAACAGATTTGCTATCGGGTTTTTTTAGATTAAGCCAGCGTTTCTAGATAGATATTTGAGAACAAGCAATGAGAATCAGTTGCACCGAGCTTCATATCAACGTTATGTGAAAATACACACCAGAAAGCAAATGATTGAGTTTTATTTAATAATTCTTGTGATTAAACCTGTAAGTGGACAGCAGACACCATCTAAGTGAGAAATAGTTAAGCTTGGAAATGACGTAGGGAATATTTCACTCGGCTTATCTGGTGTAAGGACATTGTATGTAAGCGGTTCGCTATTTCCTAATACCTTTTGCATTGGAGCTACTTAAATACTTGTCGTTTCCGAAGACATGCGGAAAAGCTAAACAACTAACAATGTGCACTTCTCTAAGCGCGCATGTCTCGGAGGCCAGCATGTATTTGAGATCTAAATAGTTGTATTGAACCTTCTTTTACACCAAAACATATGTGGCTTACTATTTGTTGAACTCCGATGACAGCGCGTTCCAAAAGGTGCGACCAACTGGTGAATAAATTTTGTCCCGTACAAATATTAGAATGCTTGTTCCCGATAATTCTACAACGCACAATTAGAACACCCCACGATTTTATTACGTAAAAAAAAACTTATTAAAACATAATATGCAGCGTGTATCTTCACATCTCATGATTCGAAGCTTACAGGAAGGCATATCACTAACTACAAATAAATATAGGTTACCATAAAACGTTTTTCTGTTGAATGCCAACACGGTTATAGGGTCGGGCAACTAAACTGTGTTAAGCCTTGGTGTATTATTTATCATAGCCGGCATGCGATTGTTTGCTATTGTTGGTACTAGAAAGGAGCGGTACTCTATAGAACAAAACAACATAAACATCAGGTTGGAAACAGTGTGTCGTTTTCGAAGCATAACGAAGATCAGTTATTGTCAATGTCTTCGCGCTAAGCAAAGCGTCAACGACATAACAAAATTCTCGGATTATTCCAAATAGAGTGCACCGCGTCTTGAATGATTGTGCGTTTTAGACGAAAGGAAAAAGATGGAAGGAAAGCTCAGCACAGAGAAAAGAAAACAGTGCAGACTCCAGAGTTAACTGAGGGTTAACCTGGTGGTTGAAATGCACCTTTGGCCGGTGTATATCCAGCCATTCTTCTGTTTCAATCAGGTCGTTAGCGAAGACATTTGATGCGAATAGGCATACCACGTGACGGATTGCCCATGAAGACCTCAGCTACATGTCATGTAGTCAAAAAATGCATTCGGAGGCGAATAAAACCTGAAGGAGATTTACTCAGTGTGGTTTGCTTCCAGATTCTTTTGAGGTTAAAACAGCAAATCGTATTCGTCTTTTCTAGAAAAATATTTATTGTCGATGCAAAAAATCAATCACAGAAATGGCCTATTCGAAGGACGTGCCTGCTCTGCGTAAAAGCGCATTTCCGGCCAATGCTGATGTACCGAATGTGGTGTCCAATTAGGAAGATGTCATGCCCTCATACATCTAACAGACAGACAAATGTCTCATTTTATCCTCATTAGAAGTTAATCTGCGTCCTCTACAAACTGTTGTGCAACTAAGGATGCTAAAGTGTCTGAAAGTAAATCATACGTCTCCCAGCAAGGTGATGCGCGGGCCCATAAGAGCCTGTTGGTGCGGAACAGGCTGCTTGTGAATATAGGCATGATTTGGAATTACCACGTACGGCTACCAAAAAGCCGAAATTGAAACCCCTCGGATTATCGTATATGGAGCGCGATGGTGCGGAAGTCTAACAGGTTTCGTTCTTGCGTTACTTGCGTTATTAACAAGGCAATCACGGAGAAAACATGCAGAATGAGTCTGTCTGTATGGGCTTTTGGTCCCGAATAGAAGTTGCAGTTGGTAGTAATTATTGCAGTCAATATATAAACATGAAAGCGAATGTTTATGCCTGTTGGATATGACATCTATAGCACATGCTCAAAATCGTTGTACTATTCGGTTTTGTTTTCAGTCATAGAAACAGTTACTTACAATGCTTAAATGCCCTACAGTGTATGTACTGCGTAAATATAAAACATTTATGTTGCTAACATTTTTATCAGAAAATAGGTGTGAATGCAGACGTTCCCGTTATCCAGTTAACTGGGTATGGGTTGCCGCTCTATCTGAATCCGAATTACTTTGCGAAGTTCTAATCCTTTATTTTTTAAGGAACCCATTTATGGTTAGAACTTCTTCTTGTAAAACAATCAAATTATGATTTAGCAATACCAATGATCGGAACCATTTAATCGCACAAAATGGGAATAAAACCTTTTGCTAATATACGTAGAAATAACAATTTTAGGGTGGTTGAAATTGACGATACAACTTAAAAAGTTATGATTTATTAAATAGATTAACTGATTCAGGTTTACTCGTATGCCCTAACATTAATTAGCAGGGCACAATCCAGACTGTATCGACTAGGGTTAAGTTAAATCTCTTTTCCGACTATTGCTACCTTTAACGTTATATAAGTATAATTAAAAACGAAAATGTTAAAATAACGTTATTGTTACTGTGACAGTTGCATGCGACGACTTAATGGGGAGATTCCGTTAGATCTCGATCAACTGGAAGAGGTCTTTGATCGGCTAGATAGGGACGGAAATGGATTTCTAACGCTCGACGAATTTACCAACGGCTTTGGTACGTGGTAATTTTATGTTATTGTCTACAATTATTCGGCGATTTAATGCCCATTATCATACCTTCTGGCTTTGCTACCAATGGCACCTTTTTACCATTGCTAGCACAAGGCAAAACGAACTGCCTTTATTTCTCCAAACAAATTGTATTGTGATACAAATCAAGATAGTATATGGAGCATTACATCTATTTACCCGCGTTAGAATTTAAGCAGTATGATTAAAAGTGTCGCTCGACGCTTGCCGGACCATATGTTTGTCTCACTACTTAAAATAGAAATCAAAGCAGAGGCGTTACAAATTGTGTCCAATTCGAGAGTAAGAAGCGGCCTTCTCACACGCTGTGCGTTTTGACAAAAAATATTGGCAAAACGAATCGATCGAACCGATGCTGTCCTATAGAGTTCGTCTAAATCAGATTGAGTTTTGGAAAAAATACTTGTATGACGGATATTCGCTTTCAAATCAAGAGAACCAGCACGTTTTTGACATGTAAAGATTTGTGGAGATAGTTGAAGTCAATGCGGTACTTCCGTGCCCGAACTCGATTATATATCGATGATGTCTTGCCTCCTGCGTGCGCTTCGAGTGGCCAGATGGTCGAGCGCCGCCAATATGTTTGCTGTTGTATTTCCAGTGTTATATGACTACATCCACTGTATGATCCGAACGTCCCATTTTCTTTAAACAATAGGTAACAGCTTCTTACTTTCCCGTTGGAAGGCTCGCCAGTTAGTCACCTGACGTCACCGACATATTTGAAAATGATTGGTTCACCCCAGCATTATAATGATAGCTATCTAGGCAGTTTCGGTAGAGTAATTTTATTGTTGTTACTATATATGTAAGCAATAATGTTAGTTAGTATGCATGACTAAGGAAAAACTCTTACCATAAATAGTAACTGCCGCAATGGTCTCTGATATAGCTAAACAACTTCAAATATATCCTCAATTAGAGAGCAAACGTTGAGCAATAATGCTGGGAATGTGACGACACTTGTTCTTATATCCTCATATAATGCTCATTAATGTGCTCTTGATAAATCTTAACAGAACTAGGCCTAGGGAAAGGTAATCAATTTGGTCGATCGAGACACCGATATAACTCATCCTGGGTACCTGTTTGATGCCTATTTTGAGTATGGCATAGCCATCAAAATCGTGATCTTTAACCTCTCTGTACTCCGTAACAGAAGTTTACTAACTCGTAAATGGAGGGCAATGAAAAACTTTATGAGCTTCTTATTGAGTTGGAGTAATTTTCCCATTGTGATTATTGTATAATTTTTGGCAAATTTTACTTCTTTAAGCTGTGCATGTCTTATTTATGCATGTATTTATCTAATCTTAATTATGCGCAAAGTGCTCATATCAGTATTAGCCGATATGGGTCGAGTTAATTTTCCTGTTCTTTGTACCTTTGCTCATTTGACAGAACCAAAATCCCATCCATTTAAATAATATGACGTTGGTGATTATCCAAGTATGCAATATCCGAGTAAAAATCTATCATCTTTCGCTGGATATCAGTTTGATAGTGAATGTTAATAGTATCTACTGCGAATGTAACCATAAGATATCCTAATGTTGACTACAACATAATATAATGAAGCTTTAAGAGGAACCTCAAAAATTTGTTCGAATCAAAAATCGATCGTGGAGTTAGCGGCTATATGTTCCGCTGCAACAGATAGGATTCCGAAGGAACGAGAAGTTTCCGATGTAGATCACCTCTAGAAGCCCTGTAGATATGAAAGAGATACGGGGTAATAATGATAAATTATTGCGCTATTTTAGCTGAAATTCCCTTGAATAAGAATTGTTAGATGTTTTCTCAAAGAAGTGATGTGTGTAACGATCTTTTGAACGTGATTTCGTGTATAAGTTACTATGATTGTACCGCATGCATTTCATTGAGAGGGTTTGCTCGTAATCATGAAACGTATCCAGTTTATTTAATGTTTATTCCCTTAGATCGCCTTTTAAATAATTTTGAAAAAAGGTAGTCTTTGCTATTACGCGGACCTTTTCTGTGCCTAGTATTAACCTTATCTTTTTTAATTATTTCTAGCTGATACGCAGTAATCTTTTCAAACGGGTAAAGTCTTAATATCACCATGCCATACAGTTAGGTTTGATTAACGTTTATGGGCCCTGCCACTTACATTTCATATGCACAGGCAACGCCTTGTGCGAAGGCAATGGTTGTGCTAGTTTCACTGTTGGCAAAAAGTTCAAACTAAAAGGGGTCACAGAAGCGGTTCACTGTTTGACTATTTACATTGAGAAAACTACAACTAGCTCTATTTCAAGACAACAAAATGCCAAAAATATTACTCAGGCAGGAATCGTAACTTTCGTACATACTTCGATGTCTCTTAGCTGATAATTTAATGATGCGTTAACATGCGAGGAAACTGTCTGAAGTCCTTCATTTTTTAACGTGCAATTATATTCTATTGTGTATTTCTACTTTTTGCTTATATCTATTAAGCTGCATTTTCAACATGAGACTCGTCTTCGATTTAAGCTGCCTAAACACCTCAAGGCTATATGATGTCTTATCAAACCTACAAATATTCAACAGCAAACCTCCGACGAGAGTTTGCTACCGTTAGTTCGGTTTAGGAAAACACGTGGAGGACTTTTGCTTGGACGCTTGCGACCTGAACTATTCAAGAGCCGAATATGTTTTCAAAGACACTTTGTGATAAGACACCTGTATCCAATACTGCGAGCCTCTATAGAAATCTTGTGTAGAAACCCTAAATGTATGTAACCTTACTTTTCTGCAGCGTATGGACACCATCGAACGTGTGCTGAAAAATCACCTTGTTGTTGTATTTTAGAGTACCCGAGTACTCAGTTGAATGCGTGAGCAAACAAAGTTGCCGTTAAGCTCTCTTTAAATTTGTACTTTTTTGTACAACATTTTAGATTGCTTGCTACTCGTTACTTCGTGATGGCTAGGATTAGAGTGAGCCAATGAACGTATTGCGCTTTTTGTTATTAAAAA
Source organism: Varroa destructor (assembly GCF_002443255.2). Lineage (NCBI taxonomy): Eukaryota > Metazoa > Arthropoda > Arachnida > Mesostigmata > Varroidae > Varroa > Varroa destructor. Next base: position 9,639 of record NW_019211876.1, on the reverse strand, counting down.
CGTCGTAATACACAAGGGCGTTCTGCGGCATCTTACCTATGTTAACAGGCTCGGTTAGAAGATCACCGTATTAGATAGTAACTTTAATTAACCCTGGTTCTAAACTTAGCTGAATGGGGAAATAATCTCTACTCGTCCTAATTTATAATGTCTGATTTCAGCCAATTGCGGTCGCCTTTTTTGGGTTATGTTGCGTACAGTTAGACCTTTAGAGATGGCTAAATCTCACGTCCAAGCTTCATATTACATATCAGGCTGAAAATGCACTCAGTGGTCGTGCCAACCGGTGGCGTCCTCGACGATTGTTTGAATAACGTTGCTTGCTGGTCGATAGCTTAATAGATCGTCGAGCCTGAGGTGCTATAAGCGAATTTCCGAAACTAAACTCAACCAACGAATATTCAAACAGAGCACAAATCGCATCCCTTAGAACGACTTGGAGCTTCTCAAATATTTTCTTTTAAGCAACATCACAGACTGCAAAAAAATGACGTAACAAAGGTTCAATAAAAACACGATGTATACTTATAGAGCAGAGAAAATTACACCAGCATTACGAGCCTTAATCGTAATTTGACAAGTGCCGACGAAGAGGCGTCAAGCTGGCGGTAAAATTTTGGAACAACCTCGCCTTTGTCAGCGCTGATAATTGATTGAATCGGCTAGAAAGTAACTTATTTAATCTTCAACACTATTAGTGTCATCTAAAGCGAAGAAAATGTTGTCGTAGCAGGTATTGTTGATCCTAATGGCTACTTCAGCTTTTGTGTTCTTGTTCGTAGACGGGACTGCTAATAAATAGTTGAGTCAGTATATTTATTTAATTCATATCTAGACTCTATTTTAGATAGGTAGCTTACTTTCCTCTGGCAGGAAGTATGATATATTTCACAAGCATTGGTTATTTATTGTACAATCCGTAGTGGGACTTTTTGAAAAATACCTTATGCTAGTTATAATTACCCTTTCAGTTTAAGCACTAACGAGGAGAATGAAAGGTCACAGAGTCTGCTATCATGCTGAATTAAACATCATAATGCTGTTATATATGCATATATGCTGAATTATAATGCTGAACCAAACAGGTATGGTAGGTAATATATTTTTTTGTACCACTTTAAAATGCTTGTTAATATATTTCACAGTAGTGAACGAATTAATCGGAACAATTTGGAACACTATCAAATTGTTAAAAAGATAGTACCGTTTTTCCTTTACGATTCTCCGTTTGTTCATGGTCAAATGTTCTATGCAGTTGGAAAGCTATTTTTGTTCTACAAGGCTGTCTCGCATGCGACCCCTTCGGTGTTTCTTGTTATTTCAATTTAACATCATTCAGCCCAATAATAACACATAATCTATGTTACAGCATTAAGGGCTGTTTTTGTATTATAGCGTCAACGTTCTTTTCCCGATGGCTCGTTGCGAAAGAACAGGCCTATGCGCGATCTTCTCATATAGTCGTTTTACGTTGAAATGCAAATATGTTGCCGAAAAATAGATTTGAATAATCACTAGTTGCAAAGTAGATTAGTGATGCTGACCTCATCGCAAAATTTGCAGGTATGTTTATGGGTATTGACACTCGTCCAAGAAAAATGTCCTCTTCCCAGGAAGAAATGCTTGAGACCTTTCAGGTTCGTTTACATCTAATGTACGCGTATTACCTGCTAACTTGTTAATTATCTGTTAACAAATGTAAGTATTGGTTGCTCCCCTTTTAAATAGTTTGATCGATCCTTCAAAATCACATCAGTTACTTTGTCCAATCTTTAAATAAAAATCAGTTTTTAATGTAGGAAACGTTGACACAATGATTGCATGAGCAATGTGTTAATTGTTTGTTTTTAAAGATAATGCAACAGTAGCTTGAGGAGTTCAAGTTCATTTAGTGCCAGAAGAAAAAAATTGAAGATGGTTGCTTTACTTAAATACCTTGTCTAACAATAAGCAGAATATATTCAAGCAACTATAACAAGCAAAATTTATCCCATGTGAGGAAAATGCTGTATTATGACGTATTTTTTACAACTTTATGATTTTCAAGTATCTTTCAATCTGGTCAGAAGCTGAAAAAAATTTTTCCACTACGCCCAACACTCAGCCTATATAGCAACACTTCGCAATACGTCATAATCACTTGTTTCTGTTTTGTTTTTGTTATATTGCCATAGAGTCAATCTCCTGCCAGCATCTATCAAGAATTTACGAGTTTAGGTAAACAGTGCCTGTTAATTTCACCCTGGTTATACAATACAAAGATGGTACGGGGTGATCTAGATTAAAATCTTCAAACATCGACGTTAGACCATCGAAGTAGTAAGAAAGATAAAAATAGTTACTTGTAGTTAGGAGATTCTGGGACCTTTCTTTGGAGCTTGAGCTTGGAGTCTCCCCTCTAGTTTGGGAGCCTTCAAAGCATATACTTATTGCTATTATTATATTTCTTTAAAGGAATCTAGGGGCCGCATCCGTCATGTTTCTTTTGTGGAAGAAGTCGATGAAAACGAGGATGTGGACAAACAGTTTGAAGAATTTCTCGACAGATTAGGAGTTCATCAGCTCTTCAAAGAGTGTGTATTAATTGAGAACATTCATTAAACCAGCTTTACTTTGCCTCATCATAAAGCGCCCTGTAACATGTAAAATAGCTTCCGCTATTCTTACAGTTACGGCGTTTACTTACGTACCTTCACCATCAGTCAGATACAATATGTTTGGTTGAGTAGATAACGCTATAGCAAGAATCATGAATAAAAGCTTTAAAACTGTTTTTGAAAAGAATATAATAATAATTGATGAAAATTTAGCATTGAATATTCAAACGACATTTTAAAGCTAACATCAGTATTATCATCATTATTATTATTATTATTATTATAATAAAAACATTCATTCGTCTACGTGGGTTGTTCATTTGAAAAAAACCGAATAATCGATATATCAAAATGTTTGTCGGTTGATAAAAACAATTTAAGTAATGTCAACATGATAAAGCTTCAAATAGTAAAGTACTGAAACAATGCTTTTGCCAGACATATATGCCGATGCTTTCTATCAGTTGTGTACATTTAATATGCCGCCTCAAATGCAGCATGGAGACAGAGATAACGGAATAAAGTGGTACTAGGTCGTCACCGGTGCAGCGGCTATGGCTGTTAAAAAAGTAGTCTATATAGAGCAATATTACGGGCCCGGAAGGCTAATATAATAATACTGAGGTTATCCGTTGAGTTAAACGCCCCGTTAGGTCTGACGTCCCACTTTATGACTGTCATGCAGAAAAGTGCCGGAAAGTATTATAGCACACCAATATCCTATTGTATCTTAGTCAGTACAGACCGTCAGAATTACTAAGGTAAGTTTTTTTGTTGCCTACTAGATTGACTGAGCGATAACCATGCGCTAAACATATTCATAGGTTTAGACAATGCATTGTGCGATTTCGGAGGTAGTAATCTGTAAATGTGTATGTAATTTAACATTTCATTTTAGGTTAGGTTAAACCAATTAGCCTGTATTCGGCGAGATGTTCAAGTGTCCGACCCAGTGCGTCATAGTTCAGTTTTTGTTTGTAAATTTGCCTGTAGAGCCAACGAGCTAACGCGAGTATACGGGTGAGACTATGTACGGTTTAAATAAGAAAATGCCACACCCAAATCAGCAACAAACGAATGTCGAAAACTGCAACGATTAACTACAAGACGATACGTGAAGAAGAGCAAGCTTCAAATCATTTGAACAGTAGCAGATGACAACTGAATGCAGTTATAGCAGTGATTGCATGAGCAAAGAAATAACTGGCGTTAACGGTATAGGAGCGCCACATACTTGACAAGCCCATTGAGCTTCCAGAACTGCTAAAGATACTGTCTGTATATTGTGATACTTTTTTCATCAAAATGCATGAAAACATACTGCTACAAGTGTTGCTTTTTTTCCAGTGAGGACTATGTTAAACTCATGTGGGGTCATTTGCGGACCGAAAATCCTGATATGCTCACCAATTTCGAGGAATTTCTTCTTAAGGTATAGCTAACAATGATATATTTTTTAGAAGAAGTTACAGATATCAGGGAACTCGTTTTACGGAATTCAGAGAGAAACATGCAGGTGCCCGTTGCGCTCCGGTCACTTGTCGCTGCACGGGCTGCCTCTGCTGAGTTAAGTCCTCAAGTAGATGATTCATTCATTGTTTACAAAATACAGTGTTACCGTTAGCGAACGCTACAAACTTTAATGTGTATAATGTATCTACTGGTAATTTACTGGTTTTAACGAAGACGTACAATACTGTTTTCAGGTTACTGGGAACATCAAAAAAACGGAAAAAGAATTTACCAGTCTCGAAAGCGCTCTTATTAAGTAAATTGCACTAGCAAAGCACTCTTTGTTTACATAATAATTTGTATATGAGATAGATATGAAAAACATCCAGTTAGAACATAAAAATAGATATTTTAGACATGAGTTAAATAGCCTAAGCTGTATACTACATTAGAGAAATAGCATCAATTCCTACAAGATTTAAATAATAACATGTGCCCCCAAAATTAGCGGTGCCTATCTTGCTATGCAAGATGAGGCTTCTGGTTTATGGAAAAGCATTCTCAGTAAAATCTTAAACTACAATATGAAAGTAGGCAAATATAGACATGTAATCAGGACCTCTGCTGTAGTCATACGGTAAGTCACTTTAATGGCGAAAAACACTGATGAATAATCATATTCGTACGTTTGATTTTTGTATTTAGTCGAAAACAACAGCAGGACGAGGAGGTTCAAAAATTATATGAGGAAATGGAGATTCAACTGAGGCAAGAAAAGGAACGGACCTTAAACGAGGTTTGTCTTCAAAGTAAAATGTTAAATTGAAACAAGCCTATTTTTATGTGGTAAATACATTATTTGTTTGGAAAAAGTGAGCTCACATTATGTTCACATTAGTTAAGGACCTCATTTCGAAAGACATATGGGATTAGGTATCGGTCAGTAGCTACATAATTTATACCAAGTCATATGAGTGATCACTTATGAAGTCAGGTAAGGTGTGGACGTCGTATGCAGAAGCTGCGTTGGATTACATATTTCACGCACTGGGAATATAAACAGGTTTATTGTATTCAGATGCTTAGCGAGAAGATAACGATTGCTATAAAGACCATGAATATGTGGAAATGTCGAACAAATCGTATTTACTCCTTAGATCTTTTGTGAAGAGTGGAATCGCGTACCGCGTATATATGTACCCCTTGTGTACTCAATTGACAAATCCCAGCATACGACTAAAAAAAAGTAAGCTTTACGCAACTAAAAAGGCAGAGTTGCTCCACAGACACATATAGCCACATGAAAGTTATCCCATATAATGCATAAGACGCACTTGGAGATTACATAGGACGGGCAGTCTTTGTAGATTAGGGCCTTGGGGACTACTGGCGTCTTTATGGGCCACTTCAGACTATGCTTGCTTATCAATTATGCTTCCATTTGATGATAGCACGACTCTGAGGTACATAAACTGGTACAATGGCTCAGGGCGAACTAATACTACTACATGCCTAAATTTGTGGTACTTCACTACATTGTCCCTTGTGTTTTCGCTCTTAACATGAAACTCTTACATAAGTAGGCTTTAAAATATATTAGAAGCCTGCTGAATAAGATCGCTTTGTACTAGAGATTAACAAAATTATCTACTCCGGTCAGGGCTGACGTGGTAACAAAGTTAATATAAACCTGTTTCATTTAAGTCACGTTTTCAAACATGGCCACCCCATAAAAAAATTCACAAGAATATTTTTAACAGGCAGATTACCTACAACAAAATATTTAAAAAAGTCGCAGCCAATAATCCGCACGAAAATAGGCTATTTTTTTTAAACGAAAGGTCAAAGCGTTACAACTTATCAAGTAATCTGGTTTGTGACCCAGGCAGTTAAACGAGCAGGAACAAATGATGCTGAAGCTTCGGCCATAGTAGCAATGCTCTGCGTTAGACATCCTCTGCGCGGAAAAAATTATCCACTTTGCGGTTAGTTCGCTTATATATAATTATGCCCCTGTCTGTAATATTACATATCCCAATTCGGCGCTGTCCTATAAGGGGTTCCACATTGCGACAGTACTGTTAATCGGAGTTCGACAATTTTCTTGATAACCTAATTAGATCGTTGGCCACCACGAGTAAAAGCAGATAAACGTTTAGCCCATGTAACGCATGCCTGGCTATAATTCTCAAACTTGAAATTTACTGAATAGACACCGGTACTGGTAGTACATAATAGTAATAATAATAATAATAATAATAATAGAAGATCATATGATAACGTAGTCATACCCAAGTCCTTTTCAAATTCCCTTATTTGTCGAACATATCGGGGAACGTGCTCAGAATTTTAGACACTGACGTCATGTCCGGAAGAAGGCATAACATTTTACAAAAATTGTATCTCATTTTAAAGCCATTATAGTTGCTCTCCAGAACACTTATACGTCAGGAAGAAATCAGTTTAAAAAATGTTATCAGTATTTGTTCAGGTGTGAAATAAGGTTCAGTAATTGTAGGACTGTATTTACAGAGTTCGTAAATTCCGCCTTTCCTTATAATTACTTATAGTTATATAGTTGAAACTGTTTTAGGCGTAAGTCCTGAAGTGCTTACATATAAAAAAAAAACAAAATTCCGGCCTATCTTTGAATCAAGCGCCTTTTAAGACTATCCTTCCTTTGTACTTGCAGCACATTTGAAAACTATGATTAACACGAAACTATACCCTTTATTTTATAAAAAAAATTACGAAGTACTAACGAAGTGGGGTGGCTGACATTGTCTACACCTTAGATTTTGTCATTATCGTAAAAATGAGTTCTGAACGCTAAAAACATACACTTACGTTTACTTCTAAATGTATACTTTCTAAATATGTAAACCCAGAGGAAATAGTCTGAGAAAAATAAGTACATACATTAGGCGACCCGAACACCTGCAAAATATGTATGATCGTGACCACAACAATACTGTTGATAATCGTTATCCTGTAAAATTATTCTACCGATATACATAAACACAAATGTCTCTATTATCCTATGGCAGAATAAACTTGTATTTACCTTAACTGGCTCGACAATTATTAAATAAAGCAAGGATTGCCTTCCTCGCTGCATGGTTACTAAGAGATTGACTTAAATTTGGAATTTTTTTAATGATCACGCTTATTTAAGTATACGTTATGTGTCATTAAATTTAAATAGATACTCTCTCTGAGGCAGTTAAGACTTCGAGAGTCACTCGGCACTGCTATCTCTTCAATTCTCTTAAAAACTAATAAGTTTCAATTGCTTTATGGTAATTTATCTTTTACCATACCATGCCAACCGCAGAAATGATCGCTGGTGTGTTCACGACGTGGAAAAGATGCCCATTATGGATAAAAGCCGATTCCTGCAGATGTTCTTGTTTTGAGCCAATGTCCAATAAAAGAAATATAGTTGCCGTCGCACTTTTCCGGATAACCCGTCAACAGATAAAGTTATCTTTGTATTCTACAAAGTTTTGTACAACCGTGGGCAGATGAAGTGTCTGAAGAAAATACGTTGTACAGCAGAGTGATTCATCGATTCGTACCAGCCAGTTTGTAAAGGATTAGCTTTTTGATGATCTAACTAAGCACATATGCCTTACTGACAGGCCAAATTTAAGTCCGCCTGATCGCTGATGATGGAACACTATTGAGTGAGAATTCAATAAATCTAAACAACGTCGATTCGGTCACTCGCATTATCAAACAAATGCTCGTACGATTGTAATGGAGAAAACTGAGATGAATTTGTGATAGATTCGGATCTCAACTTGAAACTATAAATGGAATGAGCGTAGGTTGTATCGAAGAAACATGACCAGAAGGACTGCTATTTTTAGCACACATAAAACATTTTGTTAAAATGCCTGCTACAATTTTAGAAATAAATCTTAAGCAGAATTCTAACTTCAAGACGATGTTCCTATGTACTCAGAATAAATTAAATATTTAGTAGCTGCGTTTTGAATGTGCCCCCTACCATATTTTATTAATTAGAAGCTTTGCGTGCACACTCGAAATGCTATGGGCATCTCTGGCAAGCCTCTCTGGAATATGGTTTGTCCTACTATTGAGTATAGTACGCGTCGGTATTTTAAGGTGTAAACTATTAAACTCGAGTTACTTGTTTTGTAAGGAACGTAAACGACAGGATCGCTTACAATCAGAGCTGGCTACGGAACTTTCGAACAAGGACTTTATTCTGCAAGATCTCATGTCAAAGCATTCGCAACTGGAACAACGGTTCAAGCAAATTAATAGCCAGGATACAGACATTAGAATAAAGAATGCCAAGCTCGAAAAGGTATGCTCCAGCTAGATGCGCGAGTGATAGTAACTTATATCAAACTAAAATCATTCGAAGCGATTAAAGAGCCATAAATATTTCGCAAATATTTAGTTATTCCAATTTGTTGTTTCTTCTTTCATAACTAGGAGCGCGACACGTTGAAAAAAAAGCTGAACGAGACTGAAGCAATTGTTCAAAAGATGCAGTCTTATATGGTAAGCCTGCGACAACAGAGCCTTGACGAAAAACGCGCAAGAGCCCAGTAAGTTAAAAATTATAAACTAAAATGAGTGTTTTTTTATTTCTTCACCATTTTTACATATATTCCTTTTTCTATATACACGGTTTCATCAATTAAAATTTATATTAAACTTATCGATCACGATTCATAGACTAGTTGGTCTGTTTATATATATATATATATATATATATATATATAAATGATATTTCAGTAACCTAAATAAAAGTAGCATTTTTTTCATAGGTCAGCTCTACAAGCCACTGAAGCCATGGTCCTGGAGAGGGAGCAAATGATCAAACAGCTTGAGATCTTGAGGTAAGTTAACGACTTACATAATGTTAATAACGTTTATTATTAACTGCTAATTTGGATCTAATTAAAAAGGTGGATTAGCTTAACATCTAGTATGCGTAGCATAAATAAAATTACTTTCCCTCTAGCGCACTAATGGGAAACAAATAAATGTTTCTCACAGAATACTTAGGTCAGTTTTGTTGGCTCAAGCAATACGAGCATGAGTTTTAATGTCAGCCTTAAATGCCAGCTGTTGATCGTAAAGATGACGTTGGAAATTATAGTTATTACATTATAAAATCGTTAAGCCTCTAAACTGTGCTCCGTTATACTGTAGTATATTTAATTCAATTCTGTTTGTTCAGTACTAAATGTGGCTTATTGCAATATCTATAGATTTTGCTCAATTTACTAATATGTAGAAATAATGTATCTGTTTGTTTTAGAACAATGAATAAACAGCTGTTGGATCAAAAGGACGAAATCAACTCTCTGTTGCAACAGCACCAAGTACGGTGACGTACTTTATACGTAAACCTCTTACTAATTATTAGGTATAGACAAAACATGTATGCATATAGTGTCAAAATTCTATAATGAACATTAGGACGCACCTTGTTACAGATAATCTTGGTCACGGGCTCTAGTTAATATTTTTATTCTAGATCTAAGGTAGTTTCATCAGCTGAGATTCGGCATCAGCTTTTTCAGAATCTCTATTCTTTTATTCTATA
>NW_019211875.1:0-4590 GCF_002443255.2 Varroa destructor | reverse complement strand
TACGTGAAAATGTTGTCCTAAAACATGGCCAAAAAAAAACGTTTGTTTTAACCACTTCTTTGTATTTTCATGAAACTTAGCTAGAGCACACTGGTTTAAGTTTCAACAACTTTTCAGTGTGAGGGAACTCTATCCTGAGACTTGACCAATGAGAACTTGGGTTTTAGCAAATATATTGCCTGTAAGATTCTGTTTTGAAATATGGCCAAAAAGATTTCCTTGACTTTTAACAATTTTGTTGTATGCAGAAACTTGACTAACGGAAGCTTGTTTGAGTGTTAACAACTTTTATTTGTATGAGGAAACTCTGTCCTGAGACTTGGCCAATGGGGGACTTATTTAAGTTTTAACTTCTTGGTATGTGGAAATGTTGTCCTAAAACATGGCTAGAAAAAATGTTTGTTTTAACCACTTCTATCTTCCTGAAACTTAGCTAGAGAATACTTGTTTAAGTTTTAACAGCTTTTCTGTATGAGGAAACTCTATTTTGAGACTTGACCAACGAGAGCTTGGGTTTTAGCGAATATACTACATGTAAGGTTCTGTTTTGAAATATGACCAAAAAGATTTCCTTGACTTTTAACAATTTTGTTGTAAGTGGAAATTTTGTCTGCAACTTGGCTAAAGGAAGCTTGTTTGAGTGTTAACAACTTTTGTTTGTATGAGGAAACTCTGTTCTGAGACTTGGCCAATGGGGAACTTATTTAAGTTTTAACTTTTTTGTATGTGGAAATGTTGTCCTAAAACATGGCCAAAAAAAAACGTTTGTTTTAACCACTTCTTTGTATTTTCATGAAACTCAGCTAGAGCACACTGGTTTAAGTTTTAACAACTTTTCTGTGTGAGGGAACTCTATCCTGAGACTTGACCAACGAGAACTTGGGTTTTAGCAAATATATTGCATGTAAGATCCTGTTTTGAAATATGGCCAAAATGATTTCCTTGACTTTTAACAATTTTGTTGTATGCGGAAATTTTGTCTGAAACTTGGCTAAAGGAAGCTTGTTTGAGTGTTAACAACTTTTGTTTGTATGAGGAAACTCTGTTCTGAGACTTAGCCAATGGAGGTCTTATATGAGTTTTAACTTCTTTGTATGTGGAAATGTTGTCCTAAAACATGGCCAAAAAAAAGCGTTTGTTTTAACCACTTCTTTGTATCTTCCTGAAACTTAGCTAGAGAACACTTGTTCAAGTTTTAACAACTTTTCTGTGTGAGGGAACTCTATCCTGAGACTTGGCCAACGAGAACTTCTTAGAGTTTTAACAAATATACTACATGTAAGGTTCTGTTTCGAAATATGACCAGAGAGATTTCCTTGACTTTTAACAATTTTGTTGTAAGCGGAAATTTTGTCTGCAACTTGGCTAAAGGAAGCTTGTTTGAGTGTTAACAACTTTTGTTTGTATTATGTGGAAATGTTGTCCTAAAACATGGCCAAAAAAAAACGTTTGTTTTAACCACTTCTTTGTATCTTCCTGAAACTTAGCTAGAGAACACTTGTTCAAGTTTTAACAGCTTTTCTGTGTGAGGGAATTCTATCCTGAGACTTAGCCAACGAGAACTTCTTAGAGTTTTAACAAATATACTACATGTAAGGTTCTGGAGACTTAGCCAACGAGAACTTCCTAGAGTTTTAACAAATATACTACATGTAAGGTTCTGTTTTGAAATATGACCAAAGAGATTTCCTTGACTTTTAACAATTTTGTTGTAAGCGGAAATTTTGTCTGCAACTTGGCTAAAGGAAGCTTGTTTGAGTGTTAACAACTTTTGTTTGTATGAGGGAACTCTGTTCTGAGACTTGGCCAACGAGAACTTGGGTTTTAGCAAATATACTACATGTAAGGTTCTGTTTCGAAATATGACCAAAAAGATTTCCTTGACTTTTAACAATTTTGTTGTAAGCGGAGATTTTGTCTGAAATTTGGCTAAAGGAAGCTTGTTTGAGTGTTAACAACTTTTGCTTGTATGAGGAAACTCTGTCCTGAGACTTGGCCAATGGGGGACTTATTTAAGTTTTAACTTCTTTGTATGTGGAAATGTTGTCCTAAAACATGGCCAAAAAAAAACGTTTGTTTTAACCAATTCTTTGTATCTTCCTGAAACTTAGCTAGAGAACACTTATTCAAGTTTTAACAACTTTTCTGTGTGAGGGAACTCTATCCTGAGACTTGGCCAACGAGAACTTCTTAGAGTTTTAACAAATATACTACATGTAAGGTTCTGTTTCGAAATATGACCAAAAAGATTTCCTTGACTTTTAACAATTTTGTTATAAGCGGAAATTTTGTCTGAAATTTGGCTAAAGGAAGCTTGTTTGAGTGTTAACAACTTTTATTTGTATGAGGAAACTCTGTCCTGAGACTTGGCCAATGGGGGACTCATTTAAGTTTTAACTTCTTTGTATGTGGAAATGTTGTCCTAAAACATGGCCAAAAAAAAACGTTTGTCTTAACCACTTCTTTGTATCTTCCTGAAACTTAGCTAGAGAACACTTGTTCAAGTTTGAACAACTTTTCTGTGTGAGGGAATTCTATCCTGAGACTTAGCCAACGAGAACTTCCTAGAGTTTTAACAAATATACTACATGTAAGGTTCTGTTTTGAAATATGACCAAAGAGATTTCCTTGACTTTTAACAATTTTGTTGTAAGCGGAAATTTTGTCTGCAACTTGGCTAAAGGAAGCTTGTTTGAGTGTTAACAACTTTTGTTTGTATGAGGGAACTCTGTTCTGAGACTTGGCCAACGAGAACTTGGGTTTTAGCAAATATACTACATGTAAGGTTCTGTTTTGAAATATGACCAAAAAGATTTCCTTGACTTTTAATAATTTTGTTGTATGCGGAAGTTTTGTCTGAAACTTATTTGGCTAAAGGAAGCTTGTTTGAGTGTTAACAACTTTTGTTTGTATGAGGAAACTCTGTCCTGAGACTTGGCCAATGGGGGACTTATTTAAGTTTTAACTTCTTTGTATGTGGAAATGTTGTCCTAAAACATGGCCAAAAAAAAACGTTTGTTTTAACCACTTCTTTGTATCTTCCTGAAACTTAGCTAGAGAACACTTGTCTAAGTTTTAACAACTTTTCTGTGTGAGGGAATCTTCCAACTGCCATGAGACTTCTTTGAGTTTTAACAAATATATTGCATGTAAGGTTCTGTTTTGAAATATGACCAAAAAGATTTCCTTGACTTTTAACAATTTTGTTGTAAGCGGAAATTTTGTCTGAAACTTGCTAAAGGAAGCTTGTTTGAGTGTTAACAACTTTTGTTTGTATGAGGAAACTCTGTTCTGAGACTTGGCCAATGGGGGACTTATATTAGTTTTAACTTCTTTGTATGTGGAAATGTTGTCCTAAAACATGGCCAAAAAAAACGTTTGTTTTAACCACTTCTTTGTATCTTCCTGAAACTTAGCTAGAGAACACTTGTTTAAGTTTTAACAACTTTTCTGTGTGAGGAGAACTCTATCTGAGACTTGACGCAACGAGAACTCTTGAGTTTTAGCAAATATACTAGCATGTAAGATTCTATTGTTGAAATATGGCCAAAAAGATTTTCCTTGACTTTAACAATTTTGTTGTATGCGGAAATTTTGTCTGAAACTTGGCTAAAGGAAGCTTGTTTGAGTGTTAACAACTTTTGTTTGTATGAGGAAACTCTGTCCTGAGACTTGGCCAATGGGGGACTTATTTAAGTTTTAACTTCTTTGTATGTGGAAATGTTGTCCTAAAACATGGCAGAAAAAAACGTTTGTTTTAACCACTTCTTTGTATCTTCCTGAAACTTAGCTAGAGAACACTTGTTTAAGTTTTAACAACTTTTCTGTGTGAGGGACTCTCATCCTGAGACTTGCCAACGAGAACTTGAGTTTTAGCAAATATATCATGTAAGTTCTGTTTTGAAATATGGCCAAAAAGATTTCCTTGACTTTAACAATTTTGTTGTAAGCGGAATTTTGTCTGAAACTTGGCTAAAGGAAGCTTGTTTGAGTGTTAACAACTTTTGTTTGTATGAGGAAACTCTGTCCTGAGACTTGGCCAATGGGGGACTTATTTAGTTTTAACTTCTTTGTATGTGGAAATGTTGTCCTAAAACATGGCCAGAAAAAAACGTTTGTTTTAACCACTTCTTTGTATCTTCCTGAAACTTAGCTAGAGAACACTTGTTTAAGTTTTAACAACTTTTCTGTGTGAGGGAACTCTATCCTGAGACTTGGCAACGAGAACTTGAGTTTTAGCAAATATACTGCATGTAAGGTTCTGTTTTGAAATATGACCAAAAAGATTTCCTTGACTTTTAACAATTTTGTTGTATGCGGAAATTTTGTCTGAAATTTGGCTAAAGGAAGCTTGTTTGAGTGTTAACAACTTTTATTTGTATGAGGAAACTCTGTCCTGAGACTTGGCCAATGGGGGACTTATTTAAGTTTTAACTTCTTTGTATGTGGAAATGTTGTCCTAAAACATGGCCAAAAAAAAACGTTTGTTTTAACCACTTCTTTGTATCTTCCTGAAACTTAGCTAGAGAACACTTGTTAAGTTTTAACAACTTTTCTGTGTGAGGGAACTCTGTCCTGAGACTTGGTCAA
>NW_019211874.1:0-4995 GCF_002443255.2 Varroa destructor | reverse complement strand
TTTTTTTTAAAAATTGTTTTTAAATCCCCAAGTGAGACACAAGTATTAGGCACAGGCTCTTAATTTGCCGGTGGAAATGTTACAAGGCGAGTTTTCATGTTACATGAAATGTGCTCGTGAGGTTTAGGGTTAGGGAGGGTTAGGGTTAGGGGTTTAGGGAGGGTTTAGGGTTTAGGGTTTAGGGTTAGGGGTTTAGGGTTTAGGGAGGGTTAGGGTTTAGGTTTAGGGTTTAGGGAGGGTTAGGGTTAGGGTTTAGGGTTAGGGTTTAGGGTTTACTGTCCCACCCATACCAAGCAGCTCACAAGTCGAGTTATAGGAGATATACATCGATTCATCACCGGTATCGGCATTTTATCTTAAACAGAGCAAAATCGAAGATAAAAAGTGCTTCTCTTTCCACGTCCTCTCTCCGTTGCTCTCCGCTCTGACCGTCCGCGCTATCAGCAACACAGCCAGTAGAAGGAGCAGGTTCTAATACAAAACAACGAATCCTTGTCTTGCTTATATTAAATTGATAGTCGTGTAATATATAAAAAGATCGTTGAAAAGTAGCGTTCATAGGGCGGCAACATAGAACGCCATTTAGCAGCAGTATCGATCGCCACAGCGTCGTCGAGCCTGTAACGATATAAAAATATAGAAATGTCATAATTAGTGAACTGACTGGACTATGAAAATAGTTTTAGTCGTTTGTTATACGTTCTTAACATCTTTAACGCACACTAACCAGCAACGTTAAGATTAACACATTCATATATTAACATTTAGATTAAGACCATCAGAGGAAATACTATGTGTTCGTTGACTGTATCAAGTTAATCAGCTAAGTATCAAAAACTTAGAAATCTATGTCAATTTGCTTGTGTATAGGCCACAAGAGGACATTCGCTAGTGATTCAATTCACGTTGCAAGCGCGTGAAGCAGAAAGCAAGTGACGGCAGTAAATGCGGCTCGCCTATGAATCAACAGCGATTACGGACTAAATGTTTAACATGCAAAGCGTTTTTGAAAACAAATTAACACCAACTCCGTTAAAATGGCGAACATTGTAATGTGCTTATCAAACTAACACAAACTGTACTTGTTGCTGTCATCCGGTTTTACCACCACCATTATTCTGGCTTTATTGTTTAAAAAAAATAGGTCATTATTTTTGAAAAAAAAGATTTGTAACTAGAGTTTTCGTAGTTTCGTGAAAATGAAAAATTATGATTTTTAAAAATTTCGCAATGCTAATCGTGCCTATTGCTGTTGTTGGAGCGAATGTTTTACTGTTGAATACTGTTGAATGAATACTATTGTATCCGATCTGATAATGACACTAGATATTGAAATGTAATTACTGATGAACGGATTGCCTATTACTTATTATGCTTTTTCATGACTAGAGTGTTACAAAATATTATATAGTTATCATATAGCACTTTTTTCCCGAGTACAGAAACAGCATAAAATTTGGCTATCTAATTCACTTTAGGGGAATTCCCTGAAACAGCGGAAAGAGACATCGATAAACGAAGGATTCTTCTACTTAGCCAAGTTATGTTCACAAAATAATCATTACGCTGTTTGGACCACACAATGTTCAATGGGATGATTAAATGCAATGCACAAGCAGTGGCGGCGGCTATGAAACAAAGGGCGTCTATTTGCGAACGACGTCTCGTCATGCCATATAGTTACATCTACGTATTTCATTTATTTGTACATAATAACAAGTCTCATTAGATCGCAGTATGGTAACTGCTCTACTAATTACAACACATTCGCTACTTCATTTCAATTTCTTTTTTTTGGAAGTTGAGGGCAAATGCATTACGCAGACCAGAAATCACTGGATTGTGCTTTGTCTAGTACTGTGGGACTTCCACCTACTAAAGCCTAGACCTTTTCATCAGCTTGGGCCATGGTTCGGGATATATTTGATATTACCTCGGAAGCATGACTTGCAGAAACGGTCATTTCGTCATCATTCCGTCTGAACCCAGTCCTTAATCTACCCTAATTTGTCGCTGGCCTGACAGAACTTGACAGGAGTGACTACTTTGGATATCTCCCAAAAGAAAAAAAGACTCCCTTCTTCCTCCCGTCTTCTTTTTCCCAGTAAGGTATATTGCTTTATTTTCTAGGTCCTGATAATAAGAGCCAGATCATCTGCAAATGCGATAGTTTCAACCCTTGCCGGTAAATCCGTTATTTGTAGCACGCCGTCATAGGCTAAATTCCATAGTGTTGGTCCAAGGACCGATCCCTGCGGAATCCCAGCTGTGGCTTTGTATTTCGTTCCTTCCGCCTCCAGTTTTTTGTTCCCTAAATACGAGCTGATGACTTTGACTAGATACATGATCTTCTTCTCCTCCAGGGCGGCCATCAGTTTTCCCCAACTCATGCTATTAAAGGCATTTCTAACATACAGCAGGATCAGAAGCACGAAATTCCTAGTCTTCAGTTTACTATTCATCTCTTCTCTCGCTAATTTGAGGACCCTATCCACAGCTGAGAGTGTTGAGCGCTGTCCCCTGAAGCCGTATTGTGCTTCGGAGTGTGCTTCTTTTTCTTCAATCTCCTTGGTCAATCGGGCTACCATGGTGCTTTCCACGGCATTTGAAGCCGCGTGCAGGAGGCCGGTGAAAAGGTCGTCAGCCCTGTTTTATTTCCTAGCTTTGAGATCAGAACTAAGTTTGCTTCTTCCCATACGTTCAGAAAAATCCCTCGTCGCAGGGTATCGTTCGCTAACTTTTGGAAGAATAAAAATGGCATAAAATTTGACTACCCAATTCATTTTTGGGGCATCATCCCCTAAAACAACGGGAAGAGACTAAACGGAGAATTTTTTTACTTAACGAAAATAATGAGGTTCACGAAATAATTTACGTTATTCGGATTGCACAATACTGAAGCGCTTACTTCGTGAAAGGTTCCATTTATTTGATGTTTATACGCGATTTCAATATTTGACCTGTCTGAAACTTGGTAACGTGTATTGCATCTATATGCAATTTCTGTATAATTTCTGAAAATGTCGCACTGCAGGTTATAGTGACTGCTATTTGTTATAGTCGATTAGGTTTCTGCTAGCCTTTGTACTAGATTGTACAATGGTACAAAATATCGAAATGTAATTACTAATGAACGGATTGGATTACGCGTCTTTTTTTTATTTAGCCCTTTTTCTTTCTGTTCTTCACACAAAAACGGCACAAAATTTGGCTAACCAATTCGCTTTTGATGCATCCCCTGAAACAGAGGGAAGAGACATCATTAAATGAAGAACTTTACTATTTAATAAACTAATGGATCGCATAATATAAAAAAGCACAAGCAACGGGTGCTTTTTTGCTGGTAGCATATATATATACATAAAAGAATGAATAATGAACGTTATTAGTATGTTGTTTTCCATTACAGAAAAGGTACACTCACACAAGGTACAATCCATGTATCCAAGTAATCGTTAGTCCAGGTTGACGGATAAACCTCCTACTGAACACACGCTATTTAAGAGAGACTACTAAAGATAACTATTAGAGAAAATTCGATCGTATTGATTCATTTCATGAAATGAACTATCATCATGCCAAAGGTCGCAAGCTAGCCAATAGTCGTCAGCCTGCCTCTCCCACCGTATAACTAGTTATGCGCGGATAAACCAGTTGAATGATTCCTCCGTTTCTTAACGAAGTCAGGGAAAAAGTTCTCTTTTGCCAGCCTACTCGACGCGTATTGATAGTCGCATGTATGCGCGTGCGACTATTTTGTATCTGTGTTCAGTTTCATCGAGGAGGAAGTTCATAAATTTACTCAAATTTTTACGTTGTGAACCATGTCTAACAATGCTATGGCAACAAGCCAATTATTTCATCGCAAACAGCAAACGGCCAATACGAAGATAAGTCTCAATAGATCGCAGTACGGTAACTGCTCTACTAATTACAACACTTCGATTGATAAAAGTCATTTGCAGATTGTCTTGTGCATGAACATAATAAGATCAAAAACCTCTATGAAGACATTCGCTACTTCATTTCAATTTACTCATATTGCTCAGTTATGCACTCACACAACTATTTAATAAACAATACACATTCCAGACACTAATGTTATGGACTCTGGGTTGGATTCTGACTTAGAGGCGTTCAGTCATAATCCATTAGATTATGGAGGAAGTTCCATAAATTTACTCAAATCTTTACGTTGTGAACCATGGCTAACAATCGCAACAGGTTGTTATGTTTCTTTTATGCTCTTTTATGCTATTGCAACAAGCCAATTATTTCATCGCAAACAGCAAACGCCCAATACGAAGATACGTCTCATTAGATCGCAGTATGGTAACTGCTCTACTAATTACAACACTTCGACTGATAAAAGTCATATGCAGATTGTCTTGTGCCCGGAACATAATAAGATCAAAAACCTCTATGAAGACATTCGCTACTTCATTTCAATTTGCTCATGTTGCTCAGTTATGCACTCACACAACTATTTAATAAACAATTCACATTCCAGACACTAATGTTATGGACTCCGGATTGGATTCTGACTTACAGGCGTTCAGTCATAATCCATTAGATGGTAGTTTAGTGCCTCTGATTTTTCAATTAAACACAAAACCAATTGTCTAAACCTACGGTTCCTCTCGTACTAAGCAGGATTACCATCACCATAACAACTGCGAACGGTAGGGTAAAACTAACCTGTCTCACGACGGTCTAAACCCAGCTCACGTTCCCTATTAGTGGGTGGCTAACACTTGGCGAATTCTGCTTCGCAATGATAGGAAGAGTCGACATCGAAGGATCAAAAAGCGACGTCGCTATGAACGCTTGGCCGCCACAAGCCAGTTATCCCAGTGGTAACCTTTCTGACACCTCTTGCTTAAAATTCCTAAAAACAAAAGGCTCAAGGGGCCACGCTTTCACGGTCTACACTTGTAATGAAAGCTAAGATCAAGCCAGCATTTACCCTTTTGCTCTATGCGAGATTTCTGTTTT
>NW_019211873.1:0-41650 GCF_002443255.2 Varroa destructor | reverse complement strand
TAGAAACGCGATGTTCGTAAAAACGCGATGTTCGTAAAAACGCGATGTTCGTAAAAACGCGATGTTCGTAAAAACGCGATGTTCGTAAAAACGCGATGTTCGTAAAAACGCGATGTTCGTAAAAACGCGATGTTCGTAAAAACGCGATGTTCGTAAAAACGCGATGTTCGTAAAAACGCGATGTTCGTAAAAACGCGATGTTCGTAAAAACGCGATGTTCGTAAAAACGCGATGTTCGTAAAAACGCGATGTTCGTAAAAACGCGATGTTCGTAAAAACGCGATGTTCGTAAAAACGCGATGTTCGTAAAAACGCGATGTTCGTAAAAACGCGATGTTCGTAAAAACGCGATGTTCGTAAAAACGCGATGTTCGTAAAAACGCGATGTTCGTAAAAACGCGATGTTCGTAAAAACGCGATGTTCGTAAAAACGCGATGTTCGTAAAAACGCGATGTTCGTAAAGACGCGATGTTCGTAGGAACAAAATGTACGTAGGAACAAAATGTACGTAGGAACAAAATGTACGTAGGAACAAAATGTACGTAGGAACAAAATGTACGTAGGAACAAAATGTACGTAGGAACGAAATGTACATAGGAACGAAATGTACATAGGAACGAAATGTTCATGAACAGGTTTCTTATCATAGTTCAAACTACTCTGAAAATGTTCATATGCGCTGTAATAGCATTATAATGCTTATGACGCCCAGCATTCATTGTTGGTATCGATGGCTCACAACTGTACACGGTAACTGAAGTAAAGACTTTCTGCGCCGCCTGTTTTCATTTATAGTCGGGCCTCCGTGCCATAAGGTCTTGATGTAGCTTTGTCGGTACGTTTCTAGAATGAACCGAGGTTTTCACGGTACGCCTCTAGAATGAACTGAAATATGCTTTTCGGTCTAATAATAACATAGGTTAACGCGAAGCACCATAGACCATAGTATATAAAGCATTAGATGCAGTAGATTCAGTCCAAGTGCAACTTTCTCTGCTAGATTTTACCACGGGATAACATAGTGGGAAAAGGCGGTAGATAGAATTTGCCGGGATTGCTAATATACAGGACCTGGATGCTAAAGGATGATTCTATAGCACGGCGCACAAGGCACAACGGACGTACAGGGTACGACGTTCCGAAAGCCGTTACGGTTAAATCTTTCCGCATGTGTTGATAATTCACCCTTAACGTTTGGAACGCATTTAAAAAGACCCTTGCTGATGCAACTGGAAAAAACGTCAGAGTTGGAAACGCGTTACAATTCGTCCACTGATTCAACTGGAAACAATGTCAAAGTAAATTCGCTCATCCAACGGAAAAAGTGTGAGGACCCCTTCGAACTTTTTGTGTATTGTGACTACCAGCAGTGATCCGTGTGCAGTTCATCAAGTCTTTCAGCTCGTCTTTCTATGTTTGTGTAACTCCGACCAGTCAAGCAGAAGGCGATGCTGCGATTTTAATGATACTGTCACCAATTGCCACCACATCGACTGTTCTTTATGGTAAGTAAAAACGGTTATACCCAACGCGCTTGCTATGATTTACTCGTTGCTTATATAATTAATCAAGAATAAACAAATTCCTACAATGTTATTTCAGAACGTTATTTAGTGTTCCTTTATGCTGTGATGTGTGGTATCTTTTTTCAGTTACTATCCGACCCGCTCGATTGACAATCGTTCCTTCGTTCGTCATCCAGCTTTTCCGTATTAGTCTCAGCATAACAACCCTTGACTCTATTGAACGCGTCAATCAAGCTCCAACAGCACCAAGGTTAAATAGCGAGTTCCGTCGGCATCCTGTGTTAGTCAGTCTTTTGACTCTTCTCCGGTATGTCCACATACGTATCATGATAAATATCTCCTGTAGCTATCACGATACGAAGCGTATTTTGGCAAGTTGGCACTCGTCCGCCGTACAATCAGACACTCCAGTGATGGGAGTCACATGACCAACAGCATAAACTGTCGCTTCCCGTAACAGCGACTTCCTTTGTAATAGAGCCACGTTGCAAAGGCGATAGTAGTTATTAATGCTAGTGCCTAGTATCCTTATGGCTCACAACGTGATACGTCTCTTAACACGCTCCATGTTTCACCTAATGGTCACTCGTAGTGTCGATTGGTTGCTACGTCGGCAAGATGCAATGGTTGGCAGGTGCCAAGGGTCCTTCGACAGAGTGCGCATCATACTGCAGGCAGGGTTTGAGGATACGGGGAACATAAAAATCTACTGAGTTCTATCTAGGTCAGATGTCCTCGTTTTCTCCGGTGGGTGTCGCATATGTAAGTGTGCTGTGGCGCTTAACCGTGTGAACAAAGCAATACATGTACAGTTGTTTTTATCCTTAGCTACATGAAAGAATGGATATCGGGTGGCGCCGCTTTACAACACAACTTCACAAGTAATACATCACCCAGGCTACTATTTATAAATAGCAAAGAGAACAAAGAGAAGGCGGATTTTATGTGCATGGTTCATCTAATGGAAGCTGCTTTTACATTGAGACCGCTACAAATTATCGACTGAAACCATCGAAGAATCTTATCTTACGAGGCCTAGAGGAATTGCTCATAAATGTCAAACTTACCGCAGGCGAGTGTTCAAATTGAGTGACGTATATCTACTTCTTTAGGACCGTCGCTGCCGCATGAACTCCTCAGCGATTCATCCTTGTCTTGAGCTTTCATGGAGACCGGCTTTATAATTAACTGTCATTGAACGAGCCGAACCGGAAAGACCATACTTGCTAATATGCAATATTAATTTGCCTTTTCATCCATCCGTAAAACTAACTCAAAAGTTACGCAAGATCTTTGAGTTCAAAACCCGTTAAAATACCGGTATCAAAATATGAACAGGCAGGTGCAAAACTGATCGGCACTTAATTCATAATGCGTTTCGTGCCAGTTATAAGCGCTTGCCATTGACCTTCGTCCTATTGTCCGGCATCTTGCTCAATCCCTATACTTCGTACTTGGATACTCTAGCCACCGTTACCTGAACAGTTATTTGGCAAGTACAAAGCTTCGAGTCTGCAGAAATGACTCCTTCTCGTTAATCAGCAAAGATAATTACATCTCGGGATCTAGTTGTTCGATTAGTGCAAGTTTTAACCTCCGGCTTGGCGATTCGTGATCCCACCAAAGTGTACAGTACGCGTAGCTGTATCGATAGGCCAGTAGTCCAGGTCGAGTGTGATATCGGCGATTCTCAAGAGCAAATCCTCTATAGCTTATTCTGCCGTAACGTCCCCAGTGAATAGCGCGTTCATTTAAAGCTAAATACCAAATGTCATGTCGAATCGCCTCAAGTCGCATTGGAAAGCATTTATTGCACTATACCTCTACATCGTCATTGGCCATTCAATGAAAGCAAGCGACTACCTCACAACTAAATAGCAAAGTGCGTAATGATAACACGGCATGATAATCGGCAGAAGTATGAAAAATTCATCCATCGTTGAGCCTGTTCTCAGCTTAATCTAACCAACATTGCGTGTCCTACCTGGATTATGGTACCATGGCTAGCACAATTGCGGAAAACCATTTGGCTACCATTGATGAACTCCTTATGGTAATTGTCTCTTCGTACGAAATTTGCCTATCTGCACGCGACACATTAGTCGTTAATTTAGCATATTCAGAAGCTATGCGAAGCAGTTAGCCACCCTCATTTTGATTATGAGCACGTATAGACTAATCGTTACTAGATACTAAATCTAAGTATTTAGTGAGGGGGGAACGTAAATTTGATGCTGTTTAGCGGTTCAGGGGTCGTGGAATGTGCAACAGTGCAATCGGGGACTCTGCAAAACGCCGTTACAGCGAAATGGATTGGATTGTGACACCATCTTAGCGAAGCTGAACTTTTTCATTGCAGTTCAACAGATACGAGATGAGCTACCTTACAATTGAGTGAATAGTAGGCCATCACCATACCGGCTTTCGCTACTCGTGTGATGCGGTTAGTTGGATATCATATAACATATATATATATATTAAAAATTCTATGTTTATCTACTGAATTGTTATGATCTCTTTTGCCAAGCATCTGTCGAATGGTTTATTTAGTATCGTGATCATCTTAAGAAACTCTTACTTGAAATTCGGAAATTTCCGTCTGTACTCACGCAGGAAGCACGCATGCTAACGTCAGACGACGATTAGTCATATACCGTTTGTGCATTACTGGTTTGTTCGAGTCAAGTATCGAACGAATCAGGCATTGAGCAGTCTGAAGAGACAGCGAAAGGCAACTGCGTCGCTGACATACGGGATAGTATCGTTTGCAAAATAGTATTTTCCAAGCAGATCATATTCAAGCATATATATGTATGAGGGGAGAGGAAGTGTATATATATATATATATAAAGGGGTAAGATATATAAGTGTATATATATGTGGGGAGGGGGGGGGGTAAGGTAGCGAGTAGGTAGAATGGGTGTATTGTGCTTTGTGCGGAATCTACCGTTAGAATCCGTTTTTCATAGGTATGTTTTCATTGGACCGTCGGAGATTCAAGAGGAGAGACACCGCTGCGAATTTGAACCCAGCTACACGAGTGCTTGCTGAAGTAACAGCATAGGTACAATACCAGAAAAACAAACGCAAAATTAATGCGAAAAGCAGGTAATCCCTGTTCAAAAAAAAAATAGATACCAGCGCTGCATCTTGGAACGTTTCGCGATGTGGACGTATCAGTCAGTCCTCCCGAGTTAGAGAAACTGTTCGTTCCGTCGTAATTCGCTGTCATCCCTATGGATGAACTGTAGATGAATGAATCTCGATCTACGTGATCTTTCGACTTGCATGATCCGAGTGTCGAGGCTACGACGCGTAACCGCCGCGTAAGATTGTCTTTTGAAGCGTTACTGGCGAAACCAGTAATTTACTTAGTTAACTTGCCACATCTAATCAGACTGCCAACTGTGTAATGTACGTACCACTGCCGAGGTCTGGAGCTACAGTCTGGGGATGTCGCACTGGAGGTGCC
The DNA here is from genome assembly GCF_002443255.2 of Varroa destructor. Classification (NCBI taxonomy): domain Eukaryota; kingdom Metazoa; phylum Arthropoda; class Arachnida; order Mesostigmata; family Varroidae; genus Varroa; species Varroa destructor. The sequence goes on along the minus strand of NW_019211873.1, from coordinate 36,651 downwards.
AGTCGCCCGCGGAGGTATCTAAAGGTTTCGAAGACTGAAGCAAATGCCCGCTTGATAAACACAGCGTTTAAGTGAACGGTTACATAAGTGAAAATACGGTGGGTTGTAAGTACCGCGTGACTGTTCCGGGATCCGATTAGGAGCAATCGCAAATTTCTCACCCACAGGACGTTTGACGAGACGGAAGAGGCTCTTAACAAAACAAGTAGGTTTATTCTTTTGCAAAACAGCATAACCATTCTTTTTTTGCAGTTGTCTTTGAACAATTTATTTATGCTTGCTTTCTGTTGCGATTATATTTCACTTATTAGCGCATAGTACCAAGGAACGACCACGCCTCTTATCTACGTTAAGTGGACACGTGATCAGCACATTTGACGTTCGAGATAACTCCGCTTATCACTGCAGTATCTTAAGTTTTACTGTTGTAGTACGAGGTCTTAAATGGTTTCCCTTTGATCAATCCCGCTTGTTAGTGTCTAAGTTTTACTGTTGTAGTACGAGGTCTTAAATGGTTTTCCTTTGATCAGTCCTGTTTGTTAGTGTCTTATTATATTAATGTACGTTATTTTAACATTATTCCAGACAGACTTCAACTTTGTGTTGCTAGCCCTAACACCACTTTGGGTTTGCGTTGTTAGCCCTAACACCACTTTTTTGGGTTTGGGGCCAGCTGGTGCAGTAACGATATCTATTAATGATCGTTTCAGGCGTACACACGAATAACTCAGGGTTCCGAAGTAGTGTCGATGACGTTCTTCTGCCGACGTTTTTTATGGGCATCTCTTGGCGCTTTTGCCTCATAGTTCCACATCTACAACTACCCATCTACAAACAGAGTGATTGGTTACGTACTCAACGTATTCTTCTACGTACTTCTCCATTAGCCATCCGTGATCCGTCAACGTAATCAGCTCAGCTATATTTCTCAATAGAAGCAAGACGCTTCCATAAACCAGTGTTTCGTTCACTGTGTGATTCGGCTGTTTATCAAAAACTCGCTTATTACGGGGTAACATTGACGCTGCACGATAAGCGTAGAAAATCCTAAGTTAACTAGTAACGTTCTCAACCAAATCACAGCAAACCATTTCCAAGAAACTTTTTTGTACGTTTCAATCTTCTGTTGCTCTGCTTCCAACAAGGCAGTTTCCCGAAGCCAATCATCAAACATAAGACAACAGTAAACAGAGTGGTTGCTATTTACCAAACAGTTAGTCAGACCATGCTAGATGGCAGGCAGTGGAAGGGCTATATCGCAAAGGCATTGACAGCTGCCCTTGGAGCTGCTGTTATTTTGTTTAGTGTCCAGTTCCTTTCACAACAACCGAGCCGAGTGAGAAAGGTGCAGCCCCTCGAGCGTTGGCATTTAACGACTTTGTACAGAGGGAGGCAGCATCGTCTCAGCTCTTCTGTAGCCACGAGGGTCTATCACGAGACTGAGCGGAGAGGGACATAGTGGTCAGCTGTGCCTCATACCACGGGTAAGCCGAAGCGCTGGCTAACTGCCTAGTTGTCTTGGCTTACCATGCCACGTCATCGATAGGAATTATCGCTAAGCCACGAGAGACCATCGCGGCTGGCTGCGAGTCCGTTAGGGTTGCTGCTGCTCCTGCTTGCCATGCACTATGGCTTCGTTCGCAGCCATCAGTGGTGCTCGGTAGTAGCAGCTCCAGCACATTTCGGCTTTCGTCGTAATGCCAGCATGTATATCCCAAATGGCCCGAATCGGGCCGAGACAAACCTAGCTTGGCCCCTCTTAGCAAGCTCAAGCAGCTTCACCTCAATATATTATCTACGTATGTGGATCTATTGGAGGAGTTAGAGGACGAAGAGTGAGACGACGTTACATACCGAAACGCCATCGGTGGTCTTCCCGTCGTCTTCTGACGAACATGATCCTTCTAAACTCTAGGAGTGTCAGTATTATTGTACTGATATAAGTGCAATCACTATTATGCCATTAGGTTGACGACAGTGTACCAATGGGTTCACGATGTTGTTGCCATTGGGAACGAGAACGGGCCACAGCGAAACACTACGGACTGATGTTGAAACTGCCATTGTATGCATGCGAAGTATTTAGTCGTGTCATGAGAATACCGTAAATCAGTCAATTGATTGATATATAAAACAGATAATTGACGGTTCAAATTTATTAGCTGTGTGGCTTTTTCTTTGACTGAAGCCAATGGGAAAACGAATCAAATGAATACAATGTACTAACTATTGTATTTGCCTGTACAAAGAAACAACAGAACTAACGTCGATATTACGAGAGCTGTTATTTCGAGTCCGGCTTTCAGCTGACGGAACTGAAATTGAAGTCAAACCAAAGCCACTGTTTGATAAACGGGTACAAAGATTATACTGCCGAATGGTATACGACGTAGCTTATTTTCAAGGCTGTGATCATTACTTTCATGTTTCAGGGTTTTTGTTGTCATTGCATGAACAGATTTCAAAAACTACAAATGTGAATATATATAAATTTTAATTTAAACCTAAATCTCGCCCCTCAACGACTCAATGCCCTTAACTTTGGGACATTGTAATGTGAGGTGTAACTGTCGCGTACAGCGTAGCAACCTTACGATATATCACGGTATTCTGTTACAGTTCAAGGTACTACATTCACAATGTGACCCATCTATAAAACTACGTTTGCACATTAATCTAGTCATCTAACCTCACGAGAGGTGTTAGTTGCTTTCTGTACATTTATCTATCTATAAATAAAACCTGGAGTATAAGCCTCTTTTGTAAATTTAAATGGTAGTTCTATCGAAATAAATAGCCCGCTTTACCAAAGTGGTGCCAATCGCGTACGAAATCAACCACTTAATGGAGTTATGCCAGTCGGAGAATTTCTCTGAAATGGAACATGCTCCAAGCAAGTCAACGCCTCAATATTTCAAACAAGAAATAATAAATAAGGAAAATAAAACGGAGTAAATAGAAAAATAGCGTTTTTCATTTACAATTTTTTAATTGTTAAATTCTGGTTACCGACCGTGTGCTCGAAAAGCAAAAAATGCTTACACCTCTCATTTTAGACCCAAAATACGGAGTCTAGAAAAAAAAAAAACAAAGGCCAACAGTGGCCGACAAATTACGTGGTAGAAAATACCATACCAGAAATTCAAGAACACAATGTGAGGTAAAGCTTATGAGCATTACGCAGTGCGAATATAGCTGGAGTAAAGTTTGCTTGGTAGCGATTCGTTTTGGGATTAGGTAGAACTTGTTAAGCATAGATAAAGGGCGTTAGGTAGACGAGCGAAAGAAATTATGCAGAAACGAGTTACTACGAGGCGACGTCGACGCCATAGAAAACACAAAGGTGGGTGGGAAATTGCTGTTCGGGACTTCAGATCTGGTAGGTACGCTAAGGATTGCGAATGCGTAATCATACGTTGAACTATGGGGTGTGCGATACATGGCTTTTACAAGAGTCGACGTGGATGAGGGATTTGTCTGCTTACTTTTCACGGGTACGGTACGAAACAGCTGGAATGAGGCTGAAGTAGTGCTAGTGAAAAGGTCGAACTATTATCGTTGGGCCTTGAAATGCTTCCCTCCGATGTCTGATCCAGAACGTACCAATCAATCTTTCTGCTTTTCCAATAGCTACGTCTGATGCTGATGGTATTACTTGGTTGTCGCTTGTGCAGAGCTATTAGCGTATGAAAGGCGGCGCCCAGCAAAGGTGGCACTCCTAGGCACGCATCGCCCTCAGCTGTAGACAAAACCACGAAGGAAAAACTGGTTGATTTAGTAGGATAGTAGCTGTGAACATGACTGCAGCAGGGGGACGGCTTGCTTTACGGAAGAGGTGGCGACGCCGGCAGCTTTGTGCCAACTTCGTTGTGTAATGCGACGGAACGACCCGACCAGGTGCGAAGCATGGTATTGACGGTAAGGGTTAGAGAATCACAGGAAACAGAGGCCTGTGCACGTCGAGAAATGTGAAGCGATGAGGATTGGACGTAAAGGGAAGCAGAATGGGAGTGGTGATCGGGACCTATAGGTAAAGCTTCGCGCAGTTTCAGTCATAGATCTACGTCGAGTAAATTAGGTTTGTCCAGGAGCTCTTCAAGGCTGAGAAACAATGCATATGTCTGTTTGTTCGAATGAAACAGTAGTAGTTTGGTTTCAGTATCGGGGTTAGATAGGAGACTTGTAAGTTTGTTTTTCTTCCAGGGATTTTGTCGTCGTGCCATGTCTTCAAACGGTTTGCAGGAGATCACGCAATAACTGCGCAAGTGGCTTACCATTCCAGAAGAACGGTCAAAACGGCAGACGTCCACATGGTACTCTGTTATTTCGAGTGGCCTAAGCATCAGACACGGACAAAGGTAAAAAACAGTTTTTGACTCTCATAGATCTACATATGGTTTTCTTTACTAATGGGAGCGAAGCATAAAGCCTAAGAAGTTACGACAGTACAGCCAAAGTATGGACCGTGGACGTGTATCTGTATGTTTGTCTAAGTTACATAGTTGGAGCGTACGCGACCTCAACTACGTGCGCGAATTGATACCAGTTGCCTTTTTTGTCGCCATAGAGATGGTGACGAAAAAGACAAAGCGAGCCACGAAAGGCAGCTAGAAATCTTGCTTTGCTAGCGTTTGTCTAACATGTGGAAGGAAAGTGATGAGCTGTGAACATGAGTCTCAAGCCCCTGCTTGGCGCTTACTCGGTAGCTCACGCTGATTTCATTCGTTAACGCCAACCTAGCCTTTCACTACGGGATAACGGCTTGACCTGAATATGGTCCTGGCTCTTGCATAGCATTTGCACGATTTGTACTCCTTTTGGGAGATATCGAGGCACAGCCGGGAAGGTGAGAGGGGAACGTGTGTGTGGGCACCGTTGAGTTTACCCCTCTGGTGAGTAAAATAGGGTTGGACGTCGCTGCTTCTTGGGTCGTAATAAAAAGTTGAATGTGGAAGGTGTAACTGGCCGGTGAAGCTATGCGCTTGGGCTGTTCACGCTGCTCGTGGCTCAACTTCGCATTGACTTATCTGGTCCAGGCCCGAATTCGTACCAAGTCTGCTTGCTGCTCTGCTAGCTTGGTAGAATGTAAGCGGTAGTAGTGGCTTGGAGCCAATGGCGGAAACTGGTACAGTAGCAGCGCTCCATGAATATAGAATATATGATCTTTGCCGACGTTGGTTCGTTCATTCACCCGTCGACTTTTCGACTCTTTACGAATTCTTTTGCCTAGAAAAGCCCCACTGCCCCCGTTACCCTTGGCAGTGCGGTTGCGGCAGCAGATGACAGACCGATTTGCTTGCTTCGATTTGCCCCCTCCTCTTTTCAATGTAAATGTCAATAGCTTGAATTGCTCAATGGAAGTTGGAGAGAGGGCATACATAGGAACGGCATGGGGTTCGCCCAAAGGGTTATCTCCATCACTCCAATCGGTCACTCGCTTTTTTCTTTTGCTCTTCGTCCTTTTCGTTGTCGTTCTGCTTGTACTGGCATCCGAGAGTTTTTTCGGCTGATCTAGTTCAAGCAGAGAAGAACAGAGAGAAGTATGGGTAAGTGTGGCAAGTTTGTGCGCGAAGTCAGCATGTCTGCTACGGCGAATATGATTCGGGGAATAAAGCCAAAAAAGCAGTGAAGAGAGAAACGATCGCTTAATGAGTTGGAACAACTCTGGCTCTTCTTGCTTGTTGAGGTGCGTTATTGCAGTAGTTCCGAACAGATCTTGTCGTTTTTTCCATGCTAACGAATAGTAGAGTGACACCCGCCTACTAGTAGTGCTCTTAGTCATTGAATAATATATAACGTCATGATTATACACGTTGCGTTCACAGTCGAGCCATGCCTGATGCGTATAGTAATATAGAAGTTGAGGTATCATAAAAAATCATAGCGGAAAAAAAACTGTATATTCAAGTGTGATAAATGTTTATTGAGCTGTTAGCATGTTATGTTATATCCGAAAGCTAACCAGAAAAAGATTTTGCTATCAATTACAAAGCATTGTCTGCAGTTGTTTTTCAGTTTCTAAAACAAGAGTAACTACAGTGGTGAATAAAGTGACAGCAAAAGTGATACATCATAAGCCATCAGATGTCACTGTTCGTTACAAAGATGGTGGTGGACTCAGGCGTTTATCTGGCAACTTATTGGATTTGTACTAGACTAATGTATCTATTGTAATTCCCTAGGGTTCTGATGTACTGCTTGAGCTAATGGACTCATGAATAACCCAATTTCATCTCACGTGTCCAGTAATAAGATTGTAATATTCCACATACGGACTGACGACATGCGTCGTGAGATATTCGGTTTTCCAAAAAGTTTCTGTTGTCTGTCTGTCTGTAACATTTTTCTACTTTATTATAGGCTATTTATTGAATCAAGTCGATCTTTGTTTCCATTTCAGACAATTCACAGAAAATCTACTCTGCCGTGTTTATTTCGTTAAAAACAAGTAATGCAAGTAGCGATAAGCAGCGGTTGACACAACAACCTTTAAGGGAGTTAATAGGTGCTCAAAAGTCACGCTCTGCTTAAGTTAATTTAAAATTTGTTCATCATATATGTTATTATGCGGTTTCCACAATCCATAGACACAATGGGATCATAACTATGATTGTGGCAAAGTTGAGAAAACGTTCTTCTAATCACTGCTTATATAATGCGTACATATGTATATCATAGCGGTTATTATTAGAATACGTTGGTTAGATATAAGAACGTAGTTTAGATAATTTTGCACGAACGTTGGAAGGTGCCATATCTGATTAGTGCTTGTGTCCGCATGTGTTTATGACCTATTTATTAAGTAAGCATTTTTTTTTTTAATATTATTCTGATTCTTTTGTTGTCTATTTTTGTAAATAACACTTCAAAAGTGCTATTCAGTTGCCACACTAATATTCGGGGTCACGTTTGGGCACAAATACAAGCAATTCTATATTTTGTTCATATCTGCTACCTACGAACCTATCAAAAATGCCGAAATAGTTTCATTTTGTTGAACTGTTACCAAAACGTGCACGGGCACTGTGCGGAAATATTGAACATTGTGTACTTTGTCTAATTCTTTTTTTTTGTTTTTAGTGGCAGTGCTTTACATGGCTACGATGTGTATCGTGCGATTATTCGTGAAGTAAAAGCGTGAAAATATGATGCTCGTTCTTATAAAAAATGTCGTTCGTACCGTATATGTGAGTTCTGGGTGGCGTCTGATATGGATCCAACAATCTTGATTAAGGTCACATAAATTTGTAATCTTTGATATCCTTATGCAATTAATACTATTCATATCAGTTATGCCTTTAGTTTTTGATGCAATTAATATTTTCCTTTGTTAAGTTAGCGTGGTTCTGCCTAAATAATCAGGAAGCACTTTTCAATCCTTCATTATGCAAATTGTTCCCATTAGACGTAAAAAGTTCAAGTTAATTTTTGTCAATTCAACTTATATTGGATTGGGTATGCATTTTATTTACAGCCCTTTTTTACCATATTATAATCCGGCCTTTTTTTTATGTTTAAGGTGGATGCACAACTGAACATTCAACAAATGATACGGAAAATTTTCTTTGTAGAAGAACTTTACGTATCCAGCGTCGTGCACCTCATCCGTAGATGCATACAATCATATTTTTTATGTTCATGGGTGTCTCCAGATGTTTGCATTTTACGTGCTTGATTAAAGCCTACTATGGCGTAGATTGAGGTCGACTGCTTAACATCCTCTAATTACTCCAGAAAATCTTAACGACATGGGTGCTTTTTAATCCCTAAAATACGTCGTTAATGCGTTACAGAAATTTAATGGTCATTGGATAATGCAGATATGCAGTTTGATCTTGCAGCAGGTGCATGCGTACCCGCGATGACTGCGTCGCTGACATTGTTCTGCTGGTGCATTCGCTACACCTAATTACTGACTGTGGTTTGGAACTTATGCATTGTTGTCAGACAATAGGATCTGAGCGCGTCAAACCCTTGTTGCAACAAAATAATTGAAAATGCCAATCGGGTCTCAGAAATTTTAGTTAACTTCACGGGTACTGATCCAATCCAAGAGCAATACGCAGCTGGCCACATCGGAACGAAAGTAAGAGCTTGGAATGAGGTGGTCTAAAAACGTCGAATATAATGTTTTCATATTCATATTGTAAAAATAGGGCTGAACGGTTTTACGATACATATCTCCAAATACTACCATGGTTGTGGCATTATTCACACCGGGCGGGCCTACGTCTCGGAGCAATAGACGGCTTTCATTTAGAGAGGCTACCTCTCGTAGGGCAAGCTAAGAATTACTTTAGCTTCAATAATATAAGACTACGTTAATTTATAATAATTTAACGCTAGCTAATATCGACTATGATATAACGATTAACGTAATAATAATAGCAATACTAATTATACGCCTTCAGTTGGAAACTTGTCTTTCACCGATTGATGCTTCGACTTTCGATGTTTTTAATGTGCTGGAGTTCCATGTAAACTTTTTTCAATGAACTCGATACGCTTAACAGAAAGCGTTCCTGTGCTGAATATGGAATAAGCGACCTTCTTTTGAATATATTAGACTGAATATGTTGTGGAAGATTTTGTCAACACACCGTACCCATTTGAGATTTCTATATTCTCACATTTCAGATACTGTGTGGCCGTTCTGGAAATTGGCCGATATGTGTGCGACGATCTCCCAATCGAGCACATTATAATAAAACATATTTAGTCTCTCTGATGTTGCACCATGCACTCACACTTCCAACACTCTGTTACAGTTTGCCGCGTCCGTTGCGTCGATGTGATTATGTGGATTTTCAGATCGCCGACTCATTTTTCATAAAACTCGAAGGCGTTACGCTGACGTCTAGAATAATAACGAAACTTACACCACACGTTTTTAACTACAGCCTTTTGGTTAGCCGATCAAAATATTTGGGCTTATAGAGATCGATGTGATCGCTACCTAACGAACGATGATTGACCTCAAGTAAGAAAGGTATTTCATTACGTTACCTATTTGCTATTTGTGCTATGTGAGCTTAATAAAATCGAGGTGATCGGCGCAAGCATGGTCCGTTGCACGTGCTAGCGTGTCATTAGAAGAATACAATACTCGATCTACGTAAAACATTACGCGCTGACCTCGTACTGATGAATCAGGCCTTCAGCAAGCCTTTCACAGAATAGAGAAATAGAAAAAAAAACAAATTTCAGGTTCTATTTTCGTAACGGAATTCCCTTGTAGTCTTCCCAAATACCACACGTTCCTATACACGCTTCTTATACTAGAAACTGATTAGCTTCTGTCGGTGAGCGTGTTTTAAAAAATTTGAGCTCATCTTCGGATTGAAAAGATCCGGCACGTTTCTTAAGAAATTTTATCGTTAGCACTTCGACGCCATTTAACGCCCAAAGTAGAGTCATAGACGGGCAACCGAACTAACGCGCGCTGGCATATAACCTTGCAGAGAGGGCGAGGTCTTCCCAAAATAGGCGGTTTTCTGTGACCTGTCGTGGTCAATATTCCTTAATGCCAAGAGTGAATATTTAATGATGAAAATGCACGCTCTTGCCGCGCCAAATGACATGCACACGCCAGCTGTTTCAGTCTGCCAAGACTCTTACCTCGTTGCTCATCTGTATTGTGAGCGACCACTGATGAATCATAAGCTTCAATTACGCTTATAGTAGAAGACTATTTATCGCGACTTCCTTTAGATTGCGGTAGCCAAGTACATAATACGTTCGTCTGCGTATTCGGGCAAAATGCTAGCGACTCCGACGCAAGCGTAGATCGACGAAGGCTTACATCAGTGCGGTGCAGAGAGAATTCTATTCAGATATATTTGTTGCTACTGGCTCGTACCCACTAACGTTGACGTCTTTGGCACACACATCGGATGGGCGCTGTTTCTAGCGGGCAGATACGCGGTGCTCGAATAACCTATTTCTTCATGCTACGTAATAGGAAGCTACCGAATGTCGTATATACCGGATCATCAACGTAGTATATACGATTAAAGCATAAGTGAGCCCTCAATTGTACTTACTAAATGAGTATCGACTTCCAAACGCACTTTTCCAAGTTAAATTTTTGATGGCCACATAAAATTGTGTGACGCGGTCAATTTTGCAATACTGGAAGTACCGTTATGATTTTGCCCTAAGCTCGTAGTAAACAATACCGGCACGTATCAGGAATTAGGTACCGGTATTCTACCTTTAAATGACCTACAATTTTTTTTTTTACTATACATAGGGGACATTTGCTTTAATTCAGATACCAGCAAGTTGTACACAACACAGAATAAGATTGGACATGACAGCAGCCTAAGTATAGTTGCAGGAGCAGAACGCCTGTAACATATACCTTTCATAAGTATTTATAATAAATGTAACGCATTTGTAAAAGTACGGTACTCTCGGTACTGTCGAGAGAAGCTGCTAATATTGTATCGTATTATACTTTACTTATCTACACGCTGCCTACGACATTGGTATACCGTCAATTTAGGCCATCATTGCGCGAGTCCGTATTGTAATCGTCGTAATGGTTCTCGCCAATGCGCATGCGCGTACTTGTATGAGTTACAATGGTAGCAATTAAGAGGTCAACCGCGAAGTGCATCACGTATGAGACTATCACAGACTTCGTTTCACGGTAAACGTTCATTTATTTATTACTAATATTATTCACATACATATTTATTTATTTACTAAATTAACTTGCAGTGTTACTTATATGTCGAAGCGTTCATATTACGTGATATTCTAGAATAAATATACTATATATATACAATGCTTACGATTGCAGTATTTTTTTAGTTCATATACGGGCGTCTCCTGTGGCCAGGTTCGATACGTAGTTAATGATAAAGCTGTGCGAGCCCCTTAGTGGTTTCCGCGTCGTGTTTGCGTTTCTGAAGAGGATACCGAATCCGTATTTATATTTTTGGTTCTACAGTGAGCGCTGGAAATGCTTTCGTACATTACTATTAGATATTATGGACAAATGATGATAAATACGGAGTACATAATAGTTAGCAGGGAGTATTGAGTTGCACAGATGAACGTTAATTGTAGTTCTTCATGGGATAAGCGGCCGTTTTATATATATATGTATATTCGTATATGTAGGGTAAAAGCGTTTTTTTGCGCTAGACAAGTATTTTCTACACGTGTAGTTTTAATATAATTTGCCAGTCGATGATATAATGACGACTATGATTTTAGCAATCAGGGCGAGAGTGGCTATCTGTCTCTATTCTGCAATGATTTGGTAGACCTTGTATAGCATCGATTGCGACTGCATACTCTTATATACAACCGGACGAAGTTGCTGTTGTAGCGGTTGATAGTTCTCTGCGAGAGAAGCTGTATCTGTTATGTGAGTGAAATGTATTATTTTGATGATGGGCCGCAATGTAGCCATCAGATGATCTGCTCCGAACGATAGCGAAGTTGCGCAGTCTGACCGTTGCGATAACATAGGTCACGATAACGTAGGTCAGAGTAAGAGAATATACGCGAATAGTTTCTGCCGACGCTACCCATCCAATCCAAAATCACCACCGTAATGACAATGTATTTAAAATGAGAACTGCTCATTTTTATATATTCGTACTGGTAACACATAGTGAGTAAATTTGTTTTTGGTAATAGCTGGCAGCGTATGCATCAGATGCGAACGATAGCTTGTAGTAAACGTGTGCGTCTTTGAACAATGGTAGCTTTGCTAGTCTTCTGCGCATGTACAGCGGCGGATTCTTGCCAATACAGAGGTTCGTAGTCGATTTGTTAGTAATCTGACGTACTAAATCAAACGAGGATAGTGTACTAAGGACCGTGTAATAATGAGGTGCGATGTACAATAAATGGCATAAGTATAATGATACGTTGTGGCTAATGCGCTACTAATTCGTAGGTGGTTTACACAGTAAGTGCGTACATCAAGCCGCCTGGTAGTAATTCACAACGAAGCTTAACAGCACCGACGATATTCACACATAAATATGTCGCCAAGCATATCTTTATATTTTACCATATCAATACTGATATGCAAATAAAGGCATAATGTTCGCAAGTTGAGCGTTGATGAGTTCCACTGAAATAGCTTATTTTTCATCGTTAACGTTTGGCGCCTGAATTTGAATTCGCTACTTTTCTGGGAAGACTTCGACGTAGAATCCGGTGGCGATTTTAATGAACTGTGTGGTTGAGGCTTATTTGTGCAGTAATAGCTAATTGCGTATTTTTATGCCAGCTCTATGTCAATGATTCGTAACAAGAAATATGTATTCTTGCTCTAGTAGTAGTACTACTACTACTACCACTACTACTACTAAGATTTTTTGTAATGCAATTCAAGTCACCAGCGAAATTTTGCACGCCGATATGATATATGTACAGTTTGTTTTTGTTAACTTTTGCGCTGCTAACGACTCGCTGCGGAGTTATACGTGCGTTTGCGCTACTGGCACATGGTGGCAAAGCTCAGTGTCCTATGGACTGGAATTTTTAATGGAACTGCATAGCGGTGTGTGGAAATTCCTATATGGAAAAGAAGGCAAAGCTCACGCTAACGCTATCCACTTATGCGGCAAGTAACAGTTTTTTTAAAAGGGTTCAGTAATCATCAACACCAGTTGTTTGCAGTGGTGCTGATTATCATAAATGTGAGCGGCGATTGTACTGTTTTATTACAACCTGAAAATCATAACAACAAAAAACGTAAAAAAATATCGATTATTCAAAATTGTCAAAGAAATTTTATTAAGTACTCTTGGCAGTTACTCAGGGATCCTATACAGAACTTATGGTAACGAGAGTTCTCGGTAAATGTGCACTTTCGCGTCAGAGCTCGCCAGCAGAACGATGTTTAGAAAGGTCTTAAAGCTGACGCTAAGCAGTGGACTTGTTTGTTTTTTACGTTTACACAATGAAGTGTAAATTGAGCATTTTTAGATTCCGATAGAGGTGATTACATTTGTATTAGTAATACTACGGATAGAATGAATGCTATTAGATCATATGGAGTTGTTAAAAGAGTGATCGTACATGGCGATCAATGATAATTGATGAAGACAACTATGCTTGCATCGTTGGTGAAATCTATGCGAGTAAGGTGTGTGATTTCTGCGTAGTCCTAGTTACAAAAAAACTGTATGCGATTTTCGTAATTTTGTTTTTATTAATATGGATCTCTCCATTGACCCCGATGGTACATTTACTCGTTCTACCAATTTACATGATTATAATGTAAATATATATATATATATATATATATATATATTCATAATGTGCTCGTCGTGTCGTTATATGCCAGTTGCTGCATGCAAATAAGCCACGTACCGTTTTAGCCCTAGCGGTCATTGCTAGGGGAAGTTCACTGGAAAGGAAATTTTCCGTAGAGCCTGTTGTGATAAGAACTTGTAGTGAAATGATCTATTTGAGCCAGTGGTGGGCATGTTGTATGGTAACAATGAGAATAGGTGTAATATGTAGATGTCAGCGTTAGCCACTGTACGAGTAGATAAAGAGGACGTTGTTTTTTCTGTGTATCCTGCGTACTTCGATAATTAGTAGTACGCATTTTATATTATATATAACAGTCTACGAAAGGCTTGTATGTGTTTGGACCAGTGGTAACAAACGATAAATTGTTAATCAAAATGTTTACGTATAAGTTAGTGGTAATATTTATGGAGACTGCATGTTTATTATTATGCCACTGGTTACATTCCAGTTACACACAACTGGCTTCCATGCTACTTTTTTGTTTGCGGTAGTTATTAAGAAATATTGTAGTTGTTTACACTACAATTATTATTACAAGAACCAGTGCCATCGTGCGTTCTTGTGTCGATAAGAATTGTTAGTTTTTTTTTATTGCTTACACATTATTTAGTAATGTGTAAAATTATTTAGTAATTTTTCAGTGAATATGTGCGTTAATTTCGTGACCGTTTTTCCTAGTTGAAGCTTGACTAATTATGCATTCATTTATACGTGATTCTCTGTCAGTAGGTATGAGGCTGTAATGATCGTACTATCTATAAATAGAGAAAAAATTTCGCTTTTTTCTACTGTATGCAAGTCACTCGCAGTAAAATTTTGGCGACCATTATCAGAAAGCTATTGAATGATACTTGGATGTTTCATACCTTCCCTTTAGCAATGGTTTGCAAACATTACGTGTATTATTTTGAGCTGATAATAGCACTAGCGCAATGCAGCAGAACCTTGTGCTAAGTTTTCGCAGGGAACATGTGGAAACTTCTATTAAAACGATACATTTAAAAACCGTAGCTTGTCCTATACATAAAGCAGTTGCATTTTGTAACAATCCTTCGATAACAGAAGTTCCCATGAACCTCGGATCTGCGTTCCGCACTAACCTGAGATTACTGAGACTTGCGTTGTATCCAGATCATGTATTTTTACGTACCGACCGATTTTATAGTGACAGTTCGCAACAAGCATGTCGTAATACTGTATACAGCGTTATTTTTTGATTGGGAAAATGACGGTATGCATTTTTAGCTTTGAACGTAAAAATTGTGGATTTTAATATACTACGGCATATAGTAAAAATTCGCATTGGGATCGCGCTGGCTGGCAGTGGTAATAATTATCAAGAAGCGGGACGTCAACCTATGATTTTCCTATGTCTTCCAACAACACGTAAATAGCTCTTGGATTTTTTCACAAACTAAGCTATGAGAGGTAAACTGAAATTGTTTTGTACCCCGAACGTGTTCCGATAATGTGAAGTGAGAGCGTATTTTTCTACCGGTGACACCTGGCAACCAGTAAGGAGAACAATTCAATTTTTCTATCGATCGCTTATCTGCCATTGGTAATGTGCTCTGGAGATCCGTGAAAGTGCGTTAATTAAGCATTTCTTGATTTGAACAATTATACTAAGCCACAATTGCAAATCTAACGACAATCGTTTCATTTTATAGTTAATAAAAATCCCAGTGGAAATTTTGTTTTAGCATACTGTAAGTAAGGATTGTTTACAATAAAATCACTGCGATTTTTGCATGAGCGAAAAGTATGTGAAGCTAAACCTGCGTTAAACGGAACTATGTTTTTGCTATAGAAAAGCTCGTATGTTATAAATGGTTCCAGCAATAACCGTACTGATCAATTCGGTAAAGAGCGCTTGGTATTATTTTGCAGTGAACTTTTTTATACTAAACGTGTGCTGTGTTTGTTTGAAATTTTTGAGTTTGTGTGAAAGCTTTTGGGAGTGAGAAAAATGATGAAATCAACAGATAATGTAAAAATAGCCTATTTAAGATCACGAGCCTATTACAAAGCTTTATGCCTGACGTACAGTAGATTCATTGTTGATGTTTTAAATGACAATTATACATTTCCCTCTATTGTGAGGTAGGAACGGTTTGTTGTTCTAATGTTCTATGCTGACTAAGTATTAATAGTTCACAGTGAAATTGTACTTTGTTTCTGTAGCAAATGAAAGCTACGAGTTCATGATGATGAAGCGGTGAGATGACTATGGCGCCAATGATGCGTAAATAGAATAGGGCAGACATCATGCATGTCTTCATACGCTGATAATTAAAAATGAATTGTATGTTTTCGATCTACAAGCTGCACTCTTCCCGTTGAAGATCGGAAAAAATGGAATTATGGTTTTTTAGTATACGTTCTTAATCAACACTTTAATGAAGGTTGTCGGTCCGGTAACGGTTATCAAAACGTTCAGGGTAAATTGCGCGGTGGTTTATACCGACCCTACAGGCTAATGGCAGTCCGTTAGCTAGCCGCCAAGGCCGGTGGGTGGCAAAAATAATTCAAGAATCACCTATTGACAGTGGCACTATATAGTTGTTAAACAATGATTGAAGCTATATATATATACACACACTTCGCAGAGATATTTACACACTTGAGACAAAAATCGAACTTAATTTGAAAAATATCTGTACGAGGCCATGTTTTTGAATCGTAGTGATATTCCTATAAATAAAGCCTTTTCTTAGTGTTCGACATTTTTTATTGATGTTGCTTGTATATCTGATAGCATTTTTGGGGCTTGTGTTGTAAGTCTGTGTAAGTTGTTGACAAATGTGTAATGTTTGTCTGTACTGTTGCGCACAACAAAATCGAATCAAAATAAGCGTAAATCTTATGCGGATAAAAACCAAAGTTACGCGTCCATCCCCTGAGTTCTATTTATCTATTTACGTATGTTCCTTCTATACTTGCCACATCGTAGCAGCTGTTAGTAAACACGTGCCAATGCATGTTAGTGATCGTATAAGCTGTTAGGTATCGTCAAGGTCAAAACACTCGGTGCGGACTTACGAACGATAGTTCTATTAGAACACCTCTGTTTCGAATTGATGTACCAATGAAAATTATAAGGAAGCTCAGTCCGAGTGTTTCGGTACTGCCTATACGGCACAAGTCTATTTTCAGTAAATCTGCGTGCTCTTGCACGCGCACGGGACAGGTAAAGTTCGAATCACATATTCGTATATAACAATTCAGTAAATATGTTCTAGTGATAATGATACTGTTAAATTAAAAAGGAAACTCGTATATAAATACGAGTATATATATATATATTAAATATATATAAATATATTTCTGCCAGAGTGTGTTAATGGTTTATTATTAATATTATTAATAATAATATTTGTAATATTATTATTAATATTTGTGCCAGTGTTTTTACTAAAAATTGCCTATGTACACACCATGTGTAATTCTAAACAAATTATAGCATTTTTATATTGTGTGTTTCCTGTTTTCCAATGTAATTCCTATAGTAATAATTAGTGCAGATTATCAAAGGATAAAGATATGCCGGTAGTGTTCCAGTTATTCGGTGTGGGATCGCTAATTTTGCGTTTTCGATTGAATCCTATAATGACGTGTACATTTTACGCTAGTTGTGTGTAGCGAGTTTTGTTTTTTCTTCTTGCATAGCGCACAATTTTACGGTAGCAATTCGCAGTAATATTAATAAGTAGCAACAATTGTGCACTGGGTAAAAATTGCGTACTTCTCAACGTTCGTGCTAGTTATAACCAGATCACAGTTACATCGCCTCTACTAATCCAGTGCTAAAAGTAACTATTAAGCAGTTAAGTTGAAATGGTATGGCCTTTTACAGTAAACATTCTTATTTACACCGTGAGCAGTAAAGATTCTGCTCGAATATGTGTGAGAAATTCGCAGAGCAACTGCATCCTTTGCGCCATTATCAGTGTATGAGATGTACGTAAACCATTTCTCAGCACCTCAAGTATTCTAGAACGAACGCGTGTGAAGTCCTTCTGGTACGTTAATTACGTCCACAAATGAAATCAAATTTACGTGTCTCTTCCTGCCGATTATACGTATATTGACAATAATATATTATTATTATTCATAATACTTATATGTATGTATAAGAATTCAATAGTCTAGTCATTGTTCTATAAACTCTATACAAATAATGAATGATAATTGCACATTTATCGAGCATACAGTAAAAATAGTTCACGGTCAGGCCGTATAGGTTGTCTCCGTCGGGCCACGATGTGTTCCATATGTCTACATGATTGCACCAACTATATTTCCACATGGAGCTTAGATCTAAGTTCCATGTACTGACTATAAAAGTTGCGTATTTCTATCTGTATACTGCACGTTCGCTGCTTCGAGGTGAACACCAGTGGTCGTATCGACAGGTGCAGTAAAAATTGCGTGGTTGAACGTATTCTGCCAACCGCTTTCCGTATAATGCTTCCGACATTGATTTAAGTCGACAATTGAGATGTGTTTCTTACCCTATCGTACGTACCATCAACAGATCGAAAAAAGGTTACCTCTGCATTGGTAAGAATTAGTTTACAAGAACGAAAATGCCACTTACGTCTAAAGTAATTATCATTTACGACAACCGTGAATAAATTTAGACTAACTGGGTAGAAATGTGGGTTCTGTGCCGTTAAAGTGTTTCCTACGATAGTGTTTTTTTTTTTCAGTAACAGCTATTCTTCAAGAGCTGTGTAATTACGGCGCAGTCTTTTGCGCATACCGTATGGAAACGGCTTGCAGATAAAACGTGCAGTCAAAATGCACTTTTGGGTTCGTAGTGCTTCCTCTAAATATGTGAAGTACTAAGTGTGTATTTTTACATGCCGATTTTATGGCGGTAGTTCATAGTGAACCTTTACGTGTGTGCTTTGATATTGGTCTGTGTGTGCGCGTTATTTTCTTCTAGTGATGATGGAATTTATAGTGCAGCTTTGGTGGTGCTGCGTTTTGGAGCTAGTGACAATAATCGGGAAGTGTCTATATGTGCCTTTCTATACTTATTTCAAGGTAACATCCTCAGAAAAAGCGGTTCATCGAATGTGTGACAGCTCTGCAGCTTTCGATCGTATTTTGGCGACGAAAATTGCAACAATCCGCAGTGAAGTTCAGTCACAGTTGGGAGGCATTGACAACGATCATTTTCCTGCTGAAGCTGCGCTACGAGTTCACAGTGAATTTATTCGCGATTATGTCGATGATAATACCAGATGTTTTCATGCAGAGAGATGAGCATCTCTCACCGACGTAATACCGACTTCGTAATAGCAGAGATATTTACATCAACTATAGTATGTGTCCCTACATCGGTTATGTTAACTGTTATGATTATTGGCCGCATTGGGGCCAGGGGTTTTTATGTACTAGTGATAAATGGGTGCATTCTATTATACCCATTCTACGACAGTACATGCTACTGAGTTTCTAGTTAACAACCGCTTCTGCCGCTGTCAAACGTCAGTCATCAGGATTAAGTTAAGTGAACGTCAGTTGTTCCATGTTGATAACGACATGTACATCTTTCGTGTAAGCGGTTGTCGGCGAAGAGAAACACAGTAAAAGTTGCCAATTTATCTTTGGCCGGATGTTCTATAGTAAAAACTGACAGGAAAATTCTTCTTCTGCTACGATAAAGATCGTATTCCTAGTAGGTAATAAGTGAAGATATGCGACGTATGAGCGTTTGCTCTGGACATTGTGGGTATACACAAGTAGATAAAATGATAATTTAGTATTTTTTTCAAGTGTTGGTAGGTACATTCATAGGCTTGTTTACAGTGAGCGTTGGGCTCGT
Organism: Varroa destructor; assembly: GCF_002443255.2. Classification (NCBI taxonomy): domain Eukaryota; kingdom Metazoa; phylum Arthropoda; class Arachnida; order Mesostigmata; family Varroidae; genus Varroa; species Varroa destructor. Next base: position 17,525 of record NW_019211873.1, on the reverse strand, counting down.
GGGGATTATTAATGGGTTCCAATAATGTCTATTTCCTCTTGGAAGCTGACATAGCAATGATTCGCTATGAACGCCTGCGCTTCTGGTAAACTGAATGAAGATATTTTTTCTTTGCGATCTAATAGTTTTCAGTAAAGGCGTGAAATGGCAGTTATTCGAAGGTCAAATTGTATATTTTTCTATAAATATAGTGATAATAATTAATAATCCGCGTGTGTACTTCTACACTAAGGGTAGTGTGGGGACATTTAGCTGCAGATTTTTCTACACCGAATTAGTTACCATCAATACACAATGAACGTTTTGTATGTGCTTCTCTACCAAAATTTCTTTAGACATGTTTACGGCAACAGACCGTTTTGTTTTGCGCACAGAAAAATTATTACCGACAAATTAAATTTCAGTTCTTCTCTTATACCGATCTTAAGAAAATTACTATCACCTAAACTTCAACACATATGTTTGTAGATGGTGCATATGAAAACAAGGGGCTAGCAAAGTTCAATCCGAATATTATGCTAGTATTTCTTAGGGCAAATGATTCACCGCAATTTGAATGGTCATGTCTATAATCTTGCTTAGAAAATAACACCTAGCTAGTTCGGACCTTCCAACGTTCTCTATTGGCCGTACAGAGAAAATTTAGCTATCGACGTCTAAGTTTTTCATTTCCCGAACTTCGGTCAGTGCTGTACCTCTCCTAAAAAGATATTTTCGGCTGGCCACCTTAGCACCGTTCCGACTGAAGTTGCGCAGTCCAGATACGTTAAGTTGTAAAATGAAATCATCTGAGAAAATAGCTAGGCCGAATCTATCACGAGACCTTTAACATCAAGGTTTCTATTACAATAACTTCTGTTCGAAGAAAACAATAACCAGGATTCCTCTACGTGCAATATACCACTGGGCTGGGCGTCATTTCTTGCAACGGTTATGTCGAGATGTCGGCTAATCGGTGTAAGTTAACTTGAAAGTGGTGAAAGAGATAATTTGCTTTATAGCAACTACAAGACCTTATGGCTTCAGCTGTAGTTGATTGACGTCGTCTGTAACGCAAGCCACACGTTATTGCGCTTACTTCATTTATGTTAACTGCTTTTCGCGGCGCCATATGCTACATGAGAGCGTATAGTTGAGTTTATGCCAAGTTTCGCTGGCCTCACTACCCAGCGTATGTTCGTATGATATGAGAGAACTCTCATATCCGTTCCATTGATCGGCTGAGTCAATGAGGTGACCGTTTATTTGATTTATGCCCACATATTCCACTCAAATGAAGTGAGTGCCGTATTTCTTTCGTCGTCATTAGGTAATCTAGCGAGATTTCGGCCTTATGGTAATAAATCGAAGCACTATTGTGCATTTTTTACAGTAGTATAAGAATACACCGGCTTATTCGCTGTTCGATAGTTGTCTTCAAATGAAGTATATTATGTTTTTGACAACACTGGCCTGGTTTATGTATTATTATTATTATTATTATTATACAGCCGTACGTAAATGCAGAAATTAAGAGTGAGCAAATATATTCATCTATTTTTCTAGTGGCTTGTGCAGCATCGTTGTACTAGTGTTTGGCGAAAATTTTTCATTCGTTTTCAGTTCAATAATATAGTGTGTTTATACTGAATCTGTGTTTCGTTTACTCCAGAACGAATTCTACGGCAAGAATTTGTAACGAGTATATGAACATTTTTATTAACAGTAACATCGCATATATATATATATATACACATAATAATAAAAAAACATAATAATGTAATAAATGAAAAATATATAATAATAATAATAATAAATGTATTTATATGTATTATACACAGGTGATGTAATAGTTCGCAGCAAAATTCGTGGGCATTTCAAGAAGAGACCACTGTATTTCATTCTATGATCATATGTGGACCTTTTAGCGAAAATTCGCTCTATAGGATATATACTTTGGCTTCAGTTGAAGCGGTTTGATTAATCTTCATTGTGATTGTACGTTCATACTGTAGCTTATCTTCCCTGAGTTGTGCTATCTATAAATGATATACATTTAGACCGATTTTGCTCTAACGATTGGTCATTTTATAACAGTAAACCTTTGAGTAGTTTTGAATGTTCGTGTTGATTATCACAATCTATATCTTAGGAACAGAGTTTATGTTCTATACCGACTTAACGCGAACAGGTGTGGTTTGACGGCTGCAGTTATAGCGCCCTAATGTCATATTAAGCTAACATTGTTTACTTCTTTAATATAAGCTTTATGGTAGAAAGTGGCAATGAAAAAAATATGAAAATATATGTAACGTTGAAATATATATAGAGACACTAGAGGTTGTGCAGATGTTACGTTCGAAATTATTCGAATCAGAAGATGAAACAAAAATCACAGCAGCCGCAGTTCCTTTAGTGTACCGATGAAAAATATCTCACTACATCTAAATACTCCTCTTTCTCTCAGCACTGGCGTCACCTCAGTTTATTTAAACAGAGATGGGTTTGCGCTGCTTACCCACTTCGCATTAGCACACAAACCATCCTCGTCGAAGTTCGTTAGAGATTAATCCTGCCTGGACATCTGAAGAAAAGGGCCTATTTGATTATCTGAATACAACGGCCCTGCCGATGTTTCTCGCTACTTCCTTTAAACTGTGGCCTATAACAGGAAGACAGATTACTTGTGTTTTCTTTTGTCTTTTGGTCTCTTGTTCTCCTTCGCACCGCCAGAAGTCAATTGCAAAGAAACTTCCCGCATTCTTCCTGGGGTGTTAGCAAGAAAGTACTGGCTTTTTAAACGATTGTATTTATGTTCAAGCCAACTGATCCGTTCTCCAAAGTGTCTACGAGACTCTAATGTAGCGGATCCCGAAGGGCTCGTTAATGTCGCATCTTTCATAGCTAGCATCATCTAAAGGCTCCTTTCGTATGCAGCAGCAGTTACGCGGAGACAATAAAAAACGCGGTACTAACAAAGTATCTGGTTTACTTGGCAAGGCGTTGAGAAACTTTCCTATATGAATCAATTAATTTATAGATACAATGCTTCTAGAAGTCAGAACACTTCCTTTCAAAGGGAAACAAAGTTATTTCCATGACGATAGCGACAAAAGCTGAGGATTCAACAAAGACGTACTCCTTGGATGCTCGCCCCGAAAGCGGTCCAACTCCGTTGGTACCAATAACACGAAAAAGAGACAAAACCCCATAATAATGAAATGCTAGAAAAATTAGTCATTCAAACAGTTAAATTTTCAATAATAATTACTAACGAAATACGGTGCAATTAATATTAGTAATCGCTATTGAAAAGTTCATTTCTACTGCGATAATATAGGAAGCAAAACTTTGGTGGAATTTTTCGGCTAAATCGCAGTCATACGTTTGTGATACCTGTTATAAATAGAGAAATTAAACGCGGAACTTTTGTCGGTAGTAACCCAAAGCAATACCAAATCTTGAGAAGCAATCGCCAGAGCGTATATTGTCGTGTAAATTAAGAGCTGACTTTTTGAACTAGTCGGTTAACTAATTGAATTGTTTGATACCCCACGCAGTATGTTGGCCATTGCCACAATCGTTAATATTTTGGGACAAATCAAAATAAAATAAAGCCTACACGATTCGAACACGCTTTTGCAGTGGGACGGTTCAGACCCAGAGACGCGTGGACAAACCACTCGACTCTGTGTCGGAAAAAGGGTCGGAACTGACGTTAAGTCTACTATGATAAAGTAAGGCAAATACTGTTATAACAGGCTGTTATGATCGTTACTTGGTATACTGTTTTTATCTGGTTTCCTTCCTTCAATTTTGACAGGTAAATGACTTGACCTATTTAAATCGGTTCAGATCAGTCGATTAGAAACACAGCAGGTCATTTGCTGCAAAATTTGAGGCATCATATCCTTAAATGTCAGATTCAGATACAGACGTCTAGGTTATTCTGATTCTATTGCTTAACACAGAGCGTTAGTACAACCCGCTAGTAAACATGGTAGAGTTCGATGCTGGATAGGGTATTTCTATGTGTTGCCTGTACGGTAGTAATTCGAAAAGGTCAACTAAGGTTGGCGTCTGTAATACCTACCAAGAGACCGAATGCCATTATTTATGTATTTTTTTTAACCTATGGCCTAATTATACCTTAAGTGAGCATCATTGACGTCGTATGATCATTAAAATACCACCATTTCATCAGAAAAACTGAACATCAGAAAAATTCACGGTTTCACTGTGATGTCTGCGTAGAATAAGACAGTAAATAGATATGCGTATTTTAAAGCAGTGGCAATCAAGAACCGAAGTTCTAAGTATATATTTTTCGGTGTCTAGCTAATTAGGAATTATATGGAGTAAAGGTGTGTGATTTTGTCCTAATGACATAGTATACATTATGTTCATGTTGTACAATGGAATTAAAAGGGCTCTTTATTCGTTGCTGCAGTCATATAGGTATATAATGGTGTATAACAGCTTTCGGTTAATTTAGGTATTTTTGAGCCAATGATTATGACCAAAAGGCTTGCCCAGAAAATGTTTATACCAGCCCTAGCGTACTAATTTATAGTGATGTACTTTATAGTAAATTGAAATAGACATGTGCGTGCTTGAAGATCTATTGATTAAATAAATAAGAGCTGTATAGCTTTTCCTACACCGATGTTACGTTAGAGGTTGGCGGTAAATTTTTTTTTTCAAAATAGTATACCTCTATATATAAGTTGTGTGTACATTTTTTCTTAACAATTGCTAGCTATCTCAAATGTAAGTCCTGACAGAGTGAAATCAGTAGTAACTTCCGGCTACTAGTATTAGTAATTACCCTTTTTTTGTATGCTCTTAAACGTGTGATTATTGAGATAGCATGGTAATGGCCGGCATTTTTTATATACAGATCCAATCTTGATCGTGCAATTTTTGCGATGAGCGGGCGAGCGATGCAATTAAGCTCCGCTAGCCCTTGAGAAGTCTTATATGAATCCTATACATGTATCATCCTATATATGGTAATTCTATGTTTAGGAAAATCGAAATTTCATTTATCAGCTCATCCGTTGTCAAATATCTTTTGTTCCTGCTATAAATATCTTATAAGCACATGTGTGGAACATATATGGTAAGAAAATGTAAGGTGGTATTGTTGTAGTTCAGCGCAACAGCTCTAGCTTATCAAAAGGAAAAACTTTTAACATTAGAAGCAAGTTAACCCACATACTTTAACATACCCCCCGCCCATATATAACAATGTTATACCCATACACGAGATTCTGACCCGGTTCTGCCTCCTTTTCTGTATGGAGCCAATTATCAGGTTTATTTTGTATATATCTAGTCGTATGGATTCAGCAGTTGAGTGCAATTATATATTCTTTAGGTCAAACAGTCAGGTGCGTGATCATTTTCTACCTTGCTACTTTTCTTAAGGTGGTTTGTTGCATAACATATAGGCAATCATTTTATTAAGCACTTTTAATTGCGCTGGATATAAACAGTGATGATTGGCGAAAGCAGGATGTATGTCAAACTAAGAATCATTTGTTTATAGTTATCTACATCGAACACACCTGCGATAAACATATCGCTAAGAAAAAGTTCCAGATTTGTCTCTAATGAACACGTTTTTCAAACTTCTGCTGCGTCTAGCTTACGTCAAAATGCTACATAGTCATATTTCTATGGGTTTCGGAGTTAAGTTACTGAAAAGAGTGCTCGTGAGACACCGAAGCTCTCGGTCATGCTTGTTCTGGCTGAAAATTTAGTGCTTCGTATGATGGCCGTAAAACATAGAACAAAACTGGTCCGAACAAATGGCGACCCACTGAAATTGTCGTGCTTGAATGATTCGATGCCAAGTACAGCTTGTGGAAGCATTATGCCTAAGGAAAATTAAGCTAGATAAATAACTGCAGCGAAGAAGGGCCAGTAGGAGAGGATGAACACGAAAATGTCAACGAAATAACGAATCGTCACGTAGCTAAGTGGCTACTATTGTGTATTACTATCGGTTATTTACTATTGCCATGATTGATACCAGGCGTGTTTACAGTCTTCTTTCTTCTAACGGCCGTGCTATACAGACACTTACTGTGAATCTGGATCGCTACATTTAAATACTTCGAAATGGGATAACTGTAACTTTGTAGCTACAAAAAGCGCAATTCGAAATGCAAAGGCCTTACGAGATATTCACAGGACCCCATGACAATAGCCAAGTGTTTACTATGAGAGCGAAGGTAAGTTTCCCAAAAAGAGAAATATGTCCAACGTGCAAAGATCCTTGGACAGTAACAAGGCAACGTTAAACACTGCTCTAGCGAAAACTGCAATTTTGTATTCTTCTTTCCTATGCAGTTTTTAAGCTTACTGTTTATAAACAGATCGGGCTAACTTCAGTGGGCTAGTGGACACATCAGATCAGTGCTTTCTGCCCAACCCTTTGTACAAGGTTTTGTTGTTAATTGATTCAATTTTGAATGTATACATTAGTAGATATGCATTAGTCGGCTCCATATTTTGATATCATTGGCTATCCTATGGGCCTGACATTAGTCGGAGTCAGGTTTGCAGCTAGCGGCCACGAATCTATTTGCAAGTGTTGCGTTTTTTCCATGATTTGCAAACTCTGGAGGTTACGTTACGAGCGTCTACAAATGACTTCGCGCTTACGAATAAGGAGCGTACGTTGGTTTGTTATATTTTCTGCTAACAGTCATTGCTTGACAGGCCTATTTTCATTTGCTCGACAATATTTACCATCGTAAGAGCTTCTACTGAGCAATGGCTTGTCTGGGTTTGACAGCATATCAGCTTATCCAGGCCGCATATGAAGACACTTAAAGCTTTGGCCATTTTAGCGTCTTCAAAGCCACTTCGAAGATTTCGCAGCCTTCATTCTAAGCGTTTGCATATGTCTCAAATTCAATAAGAGTTGGTTTTAAGCACATGACCCGATGCTCTAAAGTCATCGATTTCTTTCCTGGCATTAGTCATTCCCCGCACGTAGGCTTGTGTTCCTAAGCTATTTTTTTGGCCTGCTGAATCGATAGCGTTTTACATGAAGGTGCCTTCTACACGTTGCCGGGCAAATGGGTTATTTTTACCCAGAATTTATTCGGTAGACTGATGTCAGCTTCAACAGTGCATCAAATATCGCCTCTATCTGCAGAATATTGATATATTATTGCGATCTATGCGATTGCGTACTTGCATCGATAATGTCCTACAAAATTTGGATAGTACTTTGCTTTTGGGGTCATCCAATACGCATGGCAGCTCTGCGTTGACTTTCAATATCTGTTGCAACTCGCTCATAACCTGATCAGTCTCAGTAAAGAGCTCAATAAACTTTCTCTACAAATTACTGTACATAAGCTGTCTAATTCTACATTAATATTAGGCAACGTTCCGTTATCGGTTTGACTAGAGACTGTCAAAAATTCAAGGGGCTACTCACGGGGTTTGCTTTATTTGCTGTATAAAATTTGCGTCCAACTACACCTAACGAAGTGTAGACTTACGGCAGATCAACTGTAGAATGGAGCGTTAGGGTCGTCCAACAAGTTATCAGGCCTTTCTGTACTCAGCCACGATACAACCAGTAAAACGGCCGTTTAATCCTATAACTTGGGATTCTCATTCCTTTGACGCTCCACGGATTTGTAAGCAAAGAAGCTATAAGATAGATAAAGATACAATGAATATTCAGAACTGCCGCAGCATATTGACACTGGTCTATCTGACTAGCGTTGTACATATGGAACAATATTTTGACCAACTCACTGCAATCCAAAGTGCAATTAGAGTCCTACAGTTGAAAGGAAGATTATTTACGTGTTATTCAGTGACTATCAGTTAGGCCTGCAATGCTGATTCACGCGAGGCAGCTCATGCTGACATTCTCCGTCTTACTTCAACCAATATCTGAAATGACATGCGTGCCAGATACAATGTTACTACGTGAATCACCAAAAAACATAAAGAAAATTGAGTTCCTTGGCTTTCTGACTAGGCTGGTTAATCTCTTTTGCAGTATTCTTTGATGCAGCTTTTTTTTTTCTTCTTTTATTTAATCCTAGAATGGGAAATACGTCGCAAATTCAGAGAGAATTACAGATGTTATCGAAGAAGTTAACTAAGTGTCGTTAATAACTTTTTCTGATCTATGTACCGAGTTAATGCATTGCCTGGAAATGCTTCGATGGATGGCAGTTGTTCCTTGCTTGCCACGATAACAGATGTCCATGAAGACCAGGATTAACGTTTAAGGGCTTGATTCAGGAATACGGTGTATTTTTCTGATGAAGCAGCAGTGATCAGAGAGTTTTATTATTATAACTATTATTGTAATAACAATAATTTTTGGCTCACTAAGGCGAAAGCTTATATCCGAAAATTCTACAAAAACAGGCAAGTGCAATCGTTGCTGAAAAATTAGTTACCCATCATATATTTTTCTCTTGTAAAGAGCTTCCGTGCCTCCACGCTGGGCTCTATTACGTGACATAAGCACGTTATGCCGAAACCAAGTTACCAACCCATAATTTACACAGTGATTTTTTTCTTTTAGAAGTTGTTCTAATGCCTTTACATGTAGTGTAACATCATTATGCCCGCATCAAGTTTCCTAGTACATCTGACCCCGAGCCTGGCTGTATGGAATCCGTTTATGTCTGTATTTGTAGAAAGAGCAAGGCAAAGCAAAATGTGACGCCAAAATGTACAGAACTCATCTGACGTCATTAAGGCCATATTAATGGTTTCGAGTGGGTTGTATGCCTACCATGACAATACTATTTATCTTAGTTTAGGCCTGACTAGCACTTTAGCACTTGCATAACCATGCGTATTATTATTGTATGATTTAATTATTTTTACTGCTTTGTTTTTATTTTCATTGTTGTTGTATATATATATATATATATATATGTATATCAAAAGTTATTAGGCTGCCAGTGTAATTATATAATGCAATTTTTTATTTTCGAATCCTTTATTTGTGATTTTACGCATTCACTGACATATATTTTGTTATACATTTATCTAGAGTGGTGGGCGGTGGGATTTTCCTTATTAACTTATGATATAACAAGATATTATAATATCTTGTTATTTTGCTGTATAATTGAATTGACATTTTATTTAATTGATATATATAGTTAGAAAAACGAGAAATGAAGCTTCTAAATTGAAGTATTATGATGCATAGTTTTGGATATTAGACGTATTATCATCGTCATCTTATTTAATTCTACATCATTTCTATTGTAACACTACGAAATAGTATCTATCAGAGATACGTTCCGACTCGTTTATGTAAGTAGTTGCATCGCGCATAAATTACGATGATTGTTCTACTTAATAAATAATTATTTATTTATTTAAATTTCAATACTTATTTAAAGCGGTGGGTGGTGGGATTTTTTTTTATAGTCAGTGTTTTTTTGTAAAAACTAAATACAATTTGCTTTTTACAAGCGCATTTAGAGAGATTTTGTTTAGATCAAATATATATACTTTGAACAAAATGGTGGGCTGAACTGAAAGGTATCCTTTATTGCTTAGTGTATGCTGAACCTAGTGAATAATTGGGTTATAGAATAGAAACTACGAAGAATAAAGCTAGGAAGAACTATGTACTTAAGCTTTGTTGTCATTGAATTATCTAATTCATGTGATCACAGCAGATCTACTTTCTCTTATGTCTGACATAGTGGCAAATTATCTTTAAATTTGTTTTTTCTTTCACACAGAGCTAGCATCGATGTGACATTTCGCCCAGTCGAAAAGATTATAAGGCGAGCCACTTGCTTAGCAGCTTACATGAGAAGACTAAAAAAATTCAAAATAAAGCAAATTGTAGAACCTGATTTGTTTGCCTAAAATAAAAATCTGTCCGATTCGGGTCAAATATCATCGGCTTTTACGACCCAGTCAGCTTATAACAAGTATGCTTGCTTCATGGATAAAACAATGTTTGCACTCGCCTGTGGACATCGGGCGTACAGGTCCTCATTAGACTAGCATTCATCATAACGGCCCCATACCCCTTTTAAAAACGTTCTTCAGTTGGGGTATCCCGGTTTTACATAAGCCAGTCTAGCTGTTTCAAAGACCAAAATGTGACATTTACGTGGCAGAAATAAGCCCCTGTCCCAGCTGAAACTTAGGGCTATGGACTAATGCGGCCTTGGTGTGTGCGTGTGTGTATGTGGTATTCAGGGCGAAAATTTCCTAAAATATAAGTTAATGAAAATGTTTTAAACGACATCTTACTTGGATGACTCTCTCTGATAAACTACAATAGCAGGTGAACGGAACGTAAAGAAGATTTTGCCCCCAATTGCCGAAATAGTGGAACAATCGAAGTTATATCGTGAATGTAAGAGACTATTTATTGTGTTGGTTGAAAAAAGTTAAATTCCCTTAACAGTTTCAGCTAGAATTTGCTAGTATTCAACGGCCCGTTGGGACACTCGCAAAAGACAAAGTACTATGTTACTTGATATAGAAAATATATACTAGAAATTATGGCTTCAAGTTCAAATAGTACGCTTGTTAATCGACAATAGGGTCACCATTTCGAACCCACATGCTTCTGACTACAAGTTTATCAATGAAGTTTTTATAAGTACGATTGCTTCTACTCGCTCGTGATTTGACGACGGTGCTCGACTAAATGCATGCAACGTCAAATGTCCGACTCTGGCAATATAGAATACGTGCTGTCGACGGCATGACAAAACACAACAATGGGTATACAGCTGAACGCCTTCAAAAATGTCAGCCATAATCGTAACATCGGTTGAAGACCAACATCCGCTTCCGGTTGAGCCCGTTCCCCGTGCCGTCCCTTATGACTGGTAGAGAAGTGCTCCTTGCATTCCCCTGAATTCATGCGTGTTTATTGATAAAAACTTAAATGCCATCCACTTAACGATACGCGCATATACATTCGATACATATATTGTACGAATCGAAAAGTCAGAACTGTTCTTTGGTAGAAGAGAAGCTCGCTTTTGCTGCAATAAATACACCACCCAGCCCCAGAAACTCGATCGTCCACCGAGATTTCAGCTTAAAAGTTAATATGGCAGGGGCTACCTTACCGAAATGACAACTAAGAGCAGTACGGTTGATAACTGGGAGGAGTTGACTATCCATCAACTGAAATATTATGAAAACTAAAAGATACCTATTGAACCTTCCTATGCTTATTATTAAGGGCTGAGCTATCTTACGCTTATTTCTTTTCACAGTTACAAAGTTTATCTATAACCGTCGGCCGAAAGAATATCCGCATAGCATTGTCATTTCTTACTTGTCTGTATATATATTTCAATAGCTGAATAACCTACAAAGACCGTTTAGCCTCTGCTTATCGCCGTACAATGCTAGTCCGATTTTGAAATCGCTGAATCTTTACGCATCTGTATAATTTTTAACAGTTTCTCCAAGCGTTCTTCCTAATCTAACATCTCTAATATATATTCTATCTTTAGTTCATGTTGCCTGTATCTGCGTTTTCTTTCGGTGCCAATTTTCTATACACCGTATTGTTCAATAGAAGCTACGTATTATTCATTGGTAGCTGTATTGAGAAGCTGCGCTAATATCAGCCACCGTAGCTGGGGAAGATGCCCTGTCGAAAATGAATCGAGTCTCTCTGGCATGTTAACCGGGGGTCCGCTTTACTCTATTGTGTGGGGTCTTCGACACGCGTAGTTCGTTCGTTCGTTCGTTCGCTTGGCGCTCGTAGTCCGACGTCTCCAGAGACGCTGGGGGGTATCGACGCGAGTGAGAGAGCCAATAACATTCGCTGCAATAGAAAATCGCTCGGTTGTCAATTGGACCTGGAAGACTTAGGGTGATAGTGGATGGTTTTGTTATTGCTCTTTGAATAAAGAATGAATAGGGTTACTTGTCACCATTTTACGAGTTCAACTGAGCTCGTTAGCTTCGTATATCGAAATTGCAAGCATAACGAGAACAAAACATCTCGCAATGAATATTGACCCTGCTGACAATATGATGGCTTGCCGAAAACATACTATAACTAGTACAGATAATTTAATATAATTGCATTACTACAGTAAAATCTATCCATCTACATTGGATGTTAATACGTATTGGGTGTCGTCAAGCTACGAAGGAAACAAATTTTGCACTTGAAGTTGACTATCAGATAATAATGATACGCTAGGAACAAGTTCCATGTCTAGAGGTCACGATTTGTTCCATGTTTACGAAAAGAAGTTAGTCCACCTAAACGCACTTTAAAAATACCCTCCAACTAAAAACTTTTCCCATAACATCGCGTTCAGATTATTAGCACAGACAGCTGCGTGACAGATATCGCCAAGCGTCATCAACGCGATTCCATGTACATGCACGGTCTGCCTCCGCGTGCGTAACACGTTGCAAGTTCTTAGAGGAGCCGGGCCAGAAATCTCTGGAAAGAGCACCGCAAAACATCTAAGTGACGTGCTCCATTAGATGTAGAAACTTCTAACCCATACTCTAGGTAGCTGCTGATTGCGCAGTCATTGGATATTCCAAGGCTTTAATTTTCGATGCAAGTAAGACGTACAAAACAATGGAGATTTCTGTTCGGGCATTTAAATTATCCGTGACCCACTTTGGCGGACGAGCTTTGTGTATCTTTTGCCACGCAGTGTCTATATAGTCGTTGCTTTAATTAATTAATCCTAATTTAATTTGAATCAGTACCACTTTGCTATATGTGAAGTTCATTAGGGCTATAAATAGTAACATATCGGGCGTCGCAGCAAGCTATGTAAATGAGGGATTTGGTTCTACGAACAAGGCCAATATCATTGTTAGGCCTGGACAGGAAGCACGATTCACCTTAAAGCCAAGTCTACGTTAAGCTTTCCACTGAGCTTTGAAAAGCTGTCTTTCTTGCGACCACTCGCTTTTGTACCATCCATATTATACTATACTTATTTCACTGGCGGCTTTTCGACCGTTTTGCATAATATGCACCTAGGAACAAACTAACTCGAAGCCATTGCCGAGGTTGAGCGTCTCCCTACAAGTACTCTTGAGCGCAACACGTTACTCGAAAAACACATGTTTCTTAATTTGTTGAATTGTTCTTAAAAAAATTAAACATACATTTTTTTAAAGACCCTTAGACAAAAGGTAGCAAGAGCAAGAATGGGTCGAGCTCTTTCTCGGGCAATTAGCGTACATGATACAGATTTGTTGTATTATGAATTAATGTCATCAATAATAACGTAATAGTTAGTATTTTTTTCTCAATAGAACAAACAACTTTGCTGTCTCCCTCATAATCAACCATGTTTTTTTTTGTTTAATATTGTAAAATATACTGGTATACAGATAGAGAGGTACCTCTAATGTCTAATGAGTATAAATAAAAACGTTTTCCCAACTCTCACCTAACTTATGACGTGTAAATTTTATGATAAATTGATTTCCATCCTTAACGCTATTTTATTTAGCTAACCTATTTATACTGTCTCGGCTATTTAATAACCTTACGTAAACAAAGTAATTTTTTGAAATCGGCATCTGTACGGTGTTGGACGTCTTGGTGTTGGGTGTCTGTAATCCTACCTAAACAAGACATATTCTTAATAGCTTTATTCATTCGATGCTACAATCGAGTCATCACCAGAATATCTGATGATATCATAGGATCGCCTTTGGGAAGCCGACCCAGTAGTTAGGTGCTACTAGACTAGTACAGATGTAGTAACTGAAAAAGGTAGCGAAACAATGTGTGAAATCTGTTTAATTATTCTCTGAAGGAGAGCTTTATATAACTACATCTAGTCCTATTGTAGTACTCTCTACGTAGAAACATTCTCACTAGTTTGGCTGATCCGGTAGATTCAACAAATTAATTATACGAGTTATACGAGCTAACAAAGATATATTGGATATTTTATCGGGAAACGCTGATGCGGGAAAGACGTTATGACTAAGGAACATCAAGGTGAGTTTCCGCAGACAGTAATGTCTTTTTGAAGGTTTGTGTTGTTTCCAGCGAGACATAACCTAATTTTTAATAGCCATACAAATTCAATTTTTCAATTTCGTATTTGAAGTGGTTCATATATTTGTTGGTTTGTAATAGGCGAATCAATATAGAGATAAAACTTTATACAACGAAAGATTGAAAAAGATGGTAATAGAAAGGAGCAATGTCTAGACTATGGCTGAAGCAAATCATCCCACTTAAAGCTGTACGATTTTTAACGAGTCTCTAAAGACGTATGAGAGTGAGCGTTGGCCTGGCGAGGCATCATTCATGTCCTATCGGTTAGAACCAGGCCTTTTTTTAATGCATTGTCTCTATATATGGTCTAGCTATTTACAAAATGTAACTAGACATTAGTCTAGTTATTTAAGAAACGGTAGAATAGAAAAACACTCCCTGCAATCCCGCCACACGTGCGGCACAACCTTCTTTGGATGGGGTCTAGCTGAAGGACGCCGGATGTCCGGTTCCCATAGTTGTCACCTGCGAAATGTTTCCGAACGATCGATTCCAATTTTGCTCTGTCTTCTCTACTCCGGCAAAAACTCATAAGTGAGTTCTGATCGACTACAATGAGAATTTTAGCGTCTTCTTAGTCAGAAGATCGACCTGCATGCACGTTTTCTTCGATGCTGACGTTACCACACTAAAAACCAGCGAACCACCTGCTAACTGATAGATTGGCTATAGTATTGGGTTCAGGTATTCTCGAATGTTCTTTACAAGTTCGGGTAGTGCTTAGCTTTTTCCTGAAACAAAATTTCAAAATAGATCCCAAATACACTTTTGGGATCTTCATCTTTGGGAGATTGTGCGGCTTAACCAATACGTGCGATCGAATCAAACATGGCGCCAAAAGACACGTAATACAGTGAATAAGCGTTCGCCCTTCCGTACCTAATTTTGTTCGTTGTTCATTTCATTAGGGCAATTCCGTAGGACAGTCGCATGTGTTTAGGTGCATAACATAAACCTAGGAAACGTGTTAACTGAACTCTCCGATAATGTCAGACCTTTTTCTTTGTGCTGTGTCGTTCATTTACTTAAATTGTATTCTTCATTTTGTTGACATGAATCGTATTGAGTTTTAAATTTTGAGGACAAAACTAGGAATTTAACCTTATATTTTTTTATTTTCTTATTTTTCTATCAACCGGTAATGATCGTTTTATGCATAGATGAGACTGTCATAACTTAACCAAATTTATCAATTAATCCAATTGACTATCATTACGCTATTAACCATCGTTTTATATATATATATATATATATATATCGACATTACGGTGTGATAGACGGGTACTTGGGGCCCTAATACATCCGAATAAGTTTCAGTTTAGATACGTGAAGGAAATGCAGACCCCTAAGCAATACAATAGTTGAAGTTGTCCTTAGGGGATGCTGGTAAATCTGAATTGTTCATGATGGACAGTTTCTCGATAGTAAAAAATAGGACTGCCGGATAGAGCATGACTGGCGTGGTCTTTTTCGTTGAGAGGCGCACCCACCGAAGAATGTCCCAATCTTACCATGAATACAAGTGATTCGATGAAAGCATAGGAGAAACAGGTTCGAGCAATGAGCATAGTATGATTGTGGGGACGAAAGTACTTTTAGGCATTCAATCTCTGCTTGCGAACCCTTGCTAGAAAACATAATCGACGACGTCGCTATTGATTATACAACATGGATAGCTTTTTCAACTTGCTTCCATTAGGGTTGCGGTATCTTACCTTTTGTGCGTGATACTTTATTACCGAAGTCACTAGCGGAATAGCAGAAGCTGCAAGGTGAGGTAGCCTCCGCCGTGATAGCAGCTGGCAGCGACCTCCAGCGAAGATAAGAAAAGCGGCCGTTGCAGAGCCCACTTACGGGTTGTATAGTAGAAGGAAAGCTTTGTTTACCTTGTGCATCGATGCTAATACCAAGACATATCCCTTCAGCTTTTTTTTCCATAGAAGAGGCGCCAAGAAATAGAACGGTTCTGCGCTCACCCCCGCTAGCACCCCACCTCCGGCATCAGCCGGGTTTCTTCTATTAGGACAGTAGAGACTGGATTATCAGCAGCAGCATTGTGAAGGCTACGTACCTATCACAACAACAGCTCCGCTCAACCTCGAATTGGAACGATGGCTATAGGGGACTCTGCACTACACTCTATTCTTATTGCCCTATTCCTGTTTTTTTTCCACGCAGACCCCCTCTTCTTCCTTTTCTGGATACACGCACCATTCACTGTCTTCTACTACTCTCCTTCATTGGCGTCTGATCATGATAACAGCAGTAGAAGCGTGCGTGGGCATCGCGTCACGTGGCAGACTAGATATTCAGCTGTACCGTAAGGGTACCGACGAAACAGCGGACTAAGACAAGTACTAACGAGTTCTTACTAGTCAGGCGAATGATCAATAAACCCCCACACTTGACCCCCTACGGGGGTAGGATGTTAGAGTTGTGGCACAACTACATACTATCGCAAATACGTTGAGATTTTATCCGTCGGTATGTGATGCTATTAAATTATTATTGATTTTCGCTGTAAATCAATATGCAGCACTTATTGTACATTCTGTTCAACGCTAGCTTTCATTTCGTTTTTGTCCTGCAGCCCTGATTTGCCTTTGAGAAGTTCGTGAATTATTTGTCTACACACCCAGTAGCTTTCGATGATTTTCTGGTTAAATATTGTCAACAAATGGGGTTTCCAAATCGTTTTGACAGTGTTGAGTGAGCTTGAACATGGATGTGTTTAGGGGTTTGGAGTACCTTTGTCCGCTCTGATTGAAACACATATGAAACATTGTGCGATTTACAAACCTGTTTATGAGTGAGTCAAGCACAGCGTACGATGTGCAATTGGTTGATGGCATAATAACGTTCTATGTGTTGCAGCTCTACACACTCTGCGCACGATATCGCAGCTGAGAGCCAGGTGGGTCGTTTGATTCTAGCATGTTAAAGCCCATATTACACTGGCTTCAATGGAAAGTTTTCATAAATGTGCGGAGTGATTGTGCACTTCATCCAACTGTCAACGTTCCTCGAATGGCGCCAAAATTTTATCCTCTCAGTATGGAAATGCTCACGACAGCACAAAGAGTAGTTCTTTACTATCTAATGACATTATTACACATAGAGACCCATTTTCGAGTGGTTAGTTCGCACTCTAACACATTCTACACATATATGAATTATGCACCTAATCAATTAGCTGAAGATCCTAACAAGGCTGGTGCCCTGTTTGCCTTTTGCCTACAGATAGATATACGCAGTCCTACAATTCGTAGTATCGCCCCTGGCCTTCATGTTGTGATTGACGCGCCTCAGAATAGAAACAAGCTTAAAAGCGAGAGTGTGTATTTTGTATCGTCACACCGAATTGTGTTGTCGAGAAAAAAGTTAACGATGGCGTGCGAACCGGGCTATCCATCGAATTTCTTTCAATTTTCGCTAGTTAGATAAATATATTTGATCGAATGCTGCTATGGTGGAAGAGGTACTTTTTGTTTACTAT
>NW_019211872.1:0-29675 GCF_002443255.2 Varroa destructor | reverse complement strand
TTGATGCTCGGATAATCGTGCTTTTCTGCATCCGTAGTTGTTAGCCTCTCCAAAGCAGAAGTTTATATAGACCGTTTACTTTTCGAGAAATATAAAGTAACGATTGCTACAGCGTTTAGAAAAGCTATTAGAAGGACGATTACCTAAAGCGTACAAGATGAGGGCGGCAGCGGTGCGACGATGCCAGTTGTTAGACGCGTATTTAAAGAGAAAAAAAAACGCCTTCTAGTGATTTCTGTCGGTCATGCTTGTGCTGGGGGGGGGGGGGGGGTGACGGTTTGCTAACCCCAATGGCTGACCCACGAAGGTGATTTGTACATCTGCTTCATTCGTCACGAAAAATACTTGGCCAGGTGCGATTATTCGGTATTTCATGGAGACGAATTATCGGATCTACGGAGGAAGAACTATTTGATCCTGGGCTTGTATTTTTAATGGGTAAGTCTGAAATCCGCACGATAACGTGTTTCGACATGGATTTGCGGTCGGCCACCTAGATCGTATCGAAAATGAACTTATTTGCCGGTACAGCGTATCAAAATTTATGCAGGAATAATTGATTGCGCTAAGTGACTAAAAAATATCAGTAAAAGCTCGTACTTGATAATAAATTTCTATCTAAATAGTTTTTATTACGCTTATCAAATTTAGTGACTCGCTGCTCCGAAATTTTCCATGCAGATAGTGACAATAGACTATTGAATGCTAATTAAAGGAACAAGGCGCGCAGTAAATTTGCTGGTGCTTAATATTCCTTAACATTTGATAGGCGAGCAATAGCGAGATTAGATTTGGTAATCTATATAATCGGCAGGATTCGTACAATAATCGTCACAACCTAACAGGATGGCGTACTGCTGCTGATGATAAGTGAATGACCAATAACTATACAATTATAAGTAGAATCATGCGTCGCCTAAATGAATGGACATTGTTTTATCACGCGGGTAGACCAGAGGGAAACGACAAGTTTCTTCCGAAGTTAATAGATGAAAATTGTGACCTTAAAGTTTTAGACCATACGGCACGGTTAGAAATTTGCAAATAATATCATATATTAGGTATCTGAATATAATCGAACAAAGGAATAATTTTGTAATGAGCAAATACGATAGTCCATGCATACTTAGGTTAAGGCAACGTTAAACAACTTCACAATCACTGAATTTTGTATCGCAACGTCCAATCCTTATGGCAGGTAATAAAGGCAGCACATTAATTCACTTTGGAAAAAAGGTCGAGTAGTCGACCGATGTCTTCGTGATAATAAAGAAGAAATTAAAAAAGAATGTATATAAAATGAACTTCCTTTACGTGATCACAGCGTTAGTAATAGAAAATCGGCAAGGGTGGTGACAATATATTTTACTTCAATGCCTCATACTGAGTTTTTTGACCAACTCCTTTGATGCCTTGGACAGAAGGAAAGATGTAACACCGTTGCAGTAGTGGAGTTTCGGCGTTTTACAATCGTAGAGTTTTGCAGAGGACGCCATCATGGCCTTGTTTAACCTCAGAACACGGCTTGTGGCGACGTAAGTGCGATCAAGTCATGTGAAGAAGCTTTTCGCTGCAAGCCGTAATGAACCCTACTTCCATCGCTCTCATCATCGCGGCAGGAAACGTTAATTAGCGTATGGACCAGCTCACAAAGAACTGAATGTCAGCCTTTCGAGATATATTGAGAAAACGTTATTTCCGAATAGTCAACCACAGCAGGTACTAATGTATTTAGTCCTGTGGAAAACTCCGTCGCAGATTTCCTTTCGTGATCCTAACGTGAGTGAAGCTAAAATCAAACACATCGGAGAAATTTACCTTTTCTGTTAAGGACAACAATACCGTTAGATTAGGTTTCCAGGCCCCCTGAAGACCATCACTCAGAGGAATAAATCTTTACCGCTTAAATTAGTTTCGAAGACGCTCCTGGAATGGATCCATGAGGTCTCCGAGTGCCAAACTCGATTGACGTTGAGGTCTTTTCACGTCATCTTGTTGACATTTTGCTATAGGAGACATAGGGAGTTTAATTATAATTTCTACTTGGCACGCCGTGCTCAGGACACATTTATGCTACAGGCAGCATTACAACCGGCAGCGGAGCCACTGGCTGCAGCGTTCAAAGTGGTCCTCTAAAAAATATACGCTACCCAACACAAAAAATATTTGAAACAGCAGAAACCTATTCTCATAAAAGAGGTCAAGCTTTACCCACATACATGGCGTGTCTTCCGTAGACCTATCACCTTGTCGTTTTATCGGTGCCCATCGACCACTGCACAGGGATCTTTTCACCGCTCAGCACAATGTGAAACGAACCGACAGCGGCCCAACGCGAAAGGCTGGTTTAGCAGTTTTCTGTCGTGAAAGTGACTCAGGAGCTCGAGAGCCTACATTCAAGGAAGGCAGCTGGATCAAACAGGACGGGATGAACACCTCAAGGCCGCCGTTGGATCGGCGCCGTGGTAGACAGCTTTGTTCAATTAATGTCTTCATTCCGGACAGCTCCTTCCTCATTGATGGGATGCAATGCTTCTCATTACACCAAAAGCAAAGGCTATCCAAGACAGCCGATGTCATGGCACGAGATCGCGAAGAAAAGCGTCTATTACAAATTTCTCTCATATCCACCACCGGTAAAGAGACTAAACGTGTTCCTAAAAAGTGTAAGTGCGTTACCTAAGGAACGACACTGATTCAGAAGGGAGCGTTGGACCATAACGGTATGCAAGTTCCTACCTGCCGATATCAAGCGAATCTTTAGTAGCCTTTGCCAATGTACGTACGTGAAAGCTGCCATTGACTCCATCCCAAGGAAAGAAATCTTAAGCATCCACGCCCATCTCGGAGTTCTTACGCTTATGTTCAATTTAGTATCAGCATTAGTCCAGAAGAACTGAGTAAGAATCGATGATAGGATTTCAGAACTCCCAGCGTTACGACTCTATATCTGTCAAGCCGACTGCTGACATATATTAACTAGTTCATCTAGGATCGCTGATTTGGTATGATAGCTGAAGGTTACTCCCAGCAGGTCACCAAAAGATGCAGGAAGTCTTTGATAGCTTCGCCCTTAACGCTTAGCCCCTATCGATTGTTCTTAGCTAGCGCTTTGCGACTTTAAAAGAGCCTTGGAATTGCACCAGACAACTCGTGACTGGTGTGTCTAAAGTCGGCGACGACTCCATTGTTCAGCGACGACTTCGGTTACCACTTCAACCTATCGCCAACTCCAGCGATCCCGAATTCTAGTAGACTGGGATAATGACGGGTGGGAAGGACTTAACGGGTGCTATTCAATGCACAGTTTTCATTCTCGCCTATGCCGGGTACAAGGGTTTCGTTAACATAACTGTACCAAGTGTAGGCAACTTAGTGATCTGTGTCCTGCTCATAAATTAAATCACCAGACAGTCCTGGCACAGCAACTAACCGAAAAACGCCAGTAATCTTAGTGTGTATAGTATGATATTCATATACATTATGTAATACACCCAATTTCGAAGGCTATGACGAAGGTGAGTAAATATTAGTATTAAATCCTGTTGCTTACTAATTTTTGTTTTTGTCTACGTAATTAAAAATGAGCAATATAAAGCGATTGATAATCGAGGTGTTATTATCATAGCGTTAAGACATGTACTGTTACATGAAAAGGAATCCTACTTTCCCCATACGTATCGCCGGTTGCTGGATGTAATGAGAACTTAGCCAATACTAGATATATTAAAAACGAATCGTATCAATAAAATTACAATTACTTGAAAAAGTACTTGAGACAGATGTTGAGAGAATAGGCCATTACTTCTTAAGCAACCAAATGAATGTGAAACCTTATATTTTATTGGGTTAGGTAAATTGCAGCAAGAACCATATTTTTTTTTGTTAATTACTTAGGCCTAATGCCACCGCGCGTATTATCTGTGGCATGGTGTACACTATTTTCATTGGCGGTGGTATTTGTGCAGATTAAGTGTAATTGCCTAGTAATTATTAAAGACCTACAAAAACCTTTGAAGTCGTCATCAAGAATTGAACCCGGAAGCTCAAGCGCCTAAGCCTGTTTACTTACTCTAGAAGCATAGCGGTATGGCAATGCGCGGTCTAAATGTATTTACCCTAGAAGTTCTCTTATGGGCCACTTCTTTGATTCGACATATACCAAACCGTTTAGAAAAAAAAATAAATTCCGTTTTCGTTAACTAAATCTTCGGCCATAATTAGCATGTAAATGGGCGGCGCTAAGTAGCTATTAATGGAAACAAAACTCAGAGACCTTTATTCGGGAACAATACAAACTTAACTGCGTGAAAATCCAACAAAGTGTTGTCAAGCGCTTGCCATTATTAGCAGAGTTTATGCAGGCCCAGCACTTTCCATGGTCTTAAATCTAAAAGCCAAGTCGGTAGCATACGAATCTTTGCCATTGTCCCATAAAATCCCGATTTTCTAAAAATTCGCTTTATAGCAAATGCTATACTTACTGCTATATTCAGTATATAAGTACCTCACACGCCACACATCTCATATGCCGTCTAGAACACCGCTGTTCCTCTAAAATTCTCACATTTTATAGTGTTCGCAAAGTATTCCGTAACAAAATGATTTCAGTTTATGCGACCGACGTCAAGCTGCTTTTTTTCTACTTCTGTTTAGTTTAAGCATACATTTCCTATCGCTTTCCCGCCTCACATTTCTGTTTGTTTATAATAACATCTTTTCTATGTTGTTAAAAAGTGCGGGCCCTGGGTACGGATATGGCAAAATACGGTCTAATTTTGACAACGAAGAAAGTATAAAGATAAGGAAGAAGATGATAGATTAAGATACACAAAGAAGCTAAAACTATGAGGCAAGAAATATATTTATTGTCTTTTAATATGTGACAAAATGAGTGAATAGATACAGCTATTTGAATTTGGTCATCTTTATATTGTTTTTTTTTTTTTTAAAATTTTTACGTTAATTTGTTCCTTCGAATAAGCTTAGATTAAATATTTTTCTTCTATGTATACTCCAGTATATGTCAGTTGGTTCCCTTATAGTCGACAACTTTCTTATTTAGTCATATCACTTTGAAACGTTATATTACAGCGGATGAAGCAAATTTCTTCGATGAAATGCCGCAATTGTATATAGGATCGTGACTGGCTCTCTCAGTTAAAAACTGCAATCCGATGAAAACGACGATGATTACTTTATCGGGCAAACGGTTGGTTAACAACAAACAGGGAACAGTAAAAGAATGAGTGAATAAAATTAGAAATTTCGCACTCAACCTCTTCCGAATTCTACACAGAAACATCCCAGTGAATTCTAATGTTATTACTTTGTTATGTTTTTGCTCATAGTATTATTATAACTTCAGCTTCATTACCGCAAATGCTACATTAGGCTTAAGTGGCTTTACTATTATTTATAATATCTAGAATTAAATTCGAATGCTTACGAAGCCAAGCATAAGTGACAACGTGAACTTTTTTTTAAATAAGCGCGCGCAGATGTCACGGTCCGCACTGTACTAAGCCTGCCAATACGTAATCGGTCTTTTCATAGTTTTGCGTATATTAACGACGGTATTAGCCTGCGAGGGCTGAAATGTCGGATGGCACGTATCTTTGGCGTTTCAAAAATTTGGCAAACATTTTCTTTGAACTATTTTCTGCTTGTACAATTTGCCACATTGAGTTGGGTGCACGCGAATGCACGTCTCGTTGTAATTAGTTTCAAAAGTAAGTACTCTACGTACCTACAATGCTTTCTCGATAACTTCTAAAATGATGCCTTACACGTAATTACGATCAATTGAATCTGTGCATCTTGTTCCTATGGCACATATACCTGAAAATATATTCAAGTGACGAATAAGCACAATTCATTCATAGTTACATTGATTTTTTATATTATATTCATAGGTAGGCCAAAGCACACAGTCGTTATCTTGAATAAATACGTTTGGTAAGATTTGATAGGGTAAGGTAAGGTAAGGTAAGGTAAGGTAAGGCAGCCTTTCGAAAAATGCTAAGCCTATTCATAAGAATTGGAACTTTAATGCCGTTTTCGGGATACAGACCGCTATAAATACCGAGAAATAGCATTTCGTTCGAATTCTACCAAAGCGTAAGTTTATTGTGTGATTTTCGTCATTCTCTAGCTTATTCTATCTCTCAACTAATTAATTTTTTCCATCATATAGCAATTTCAAAGTTCGGTGCCTAAGAAGATCTGGCCAGCTGTTGAAAACTTTTTTTGTCTTTAAATGTATAGTTCCTACTTTAATTTGTCAGTAATGGAAAAAGGCGGCAACAAGGAGCTGCGAAGTGTGGAGGCCAGAACTTGGCGACACGTAACAGAGATACTTTGTGATTCAAGCGAAACCGTTATTCCTTTCAATCACCTCGACAGTTACCTGTCCTGCTATAACAAGTAGATACCTTTTCCTTTGTTGTTATCCATCGGTCAACCCGCTTTAGGCACTCTGGCCTCGTTTGGCCCAGAGACCAACTATACGGCGCCCTATTTTTGTAAACCTATCGTATTCTAAAATAGAAAGCATAGATCTGTAGAACTAATAATTTATTGCATTCGTTTCTCTTCGTTGACTTGTAGACTGTTTTAGCAAAGAGCAAGCAACACCGTGTTAACTGAACACTAGGACATGATTGAAAGCGTTACCATAGCTACACATTGTTCAAAGCAAGGTATTTAGATCTCTATATATCGTATATTCGTAGTTGGCTCCTTTTACATTGAATTTCTCGGCTTCTGATGTATTGAATGAACTATCGTGGTAACTTCTCGTTTGTCGTAGAGCTTTCTGCTTTGCGTTCTATTGTTAAATACCTACGGTAGCGTTTATTATCATATTTATCATCAGGGCAGTCGTGTGCCAGTGACCCACTTTCCAGTAGTTGACGCGGTATGAGAAGATGGGCCAGGAGCTCTACTTTTTTTCAGCAAAATAACGTTTACTTCCGAGATACATATTGTAGAAGTTAAATGTAATGCCGCTCAATGTGTGAGTGGCATTACACGGCTAGGGTGAGGTACTGCTATATGATCCATAGCATTTCGAACATATATGGCAGAATTTAAGAATTAAATCGCTTCAAAGTACAACTAAGCTTAATTAGAGAGAATTAGTTATTAGAGAAAAAAGTTAGCTAACGTTATTTCAATAATCTTTTCTATTGTAAATAAAAGCAAATTTTAAAGGCAATGCTGTAAGTACATCTAATCTCAATATTTAACCATAAATATCATGAAGTCTGAACACCTGCAGCTGCAGTAAAGTAAGCTCAAGTATATTATATTACACAATTCTTGAGAATATTCAACGTGTTTTTTTTTTATCTACATTTGTCCTTGTCGCCAATAACGTGCCATATGTGGTACTTTTTAAACGAAATCTTTATAACGCAATGCGTTATTCAGGCGATTGCGAAAGTTTATGCCAAAATCGTGCATAACCACAATGGCTATGCGAGCTCAATGCGGCTTTGGGGAGCACCGGTTACATTGCCGCCATTTCCAACCAAAGTCCGCCAAACTCGCAAAAATCAGGCTTGACACTGCGCAGCAGAGGTTCATGCTAACCTATGGTAGACGTATCATTTACCTGCCCAACCTGACAATAAATGGCTATAGAGAATCGTCTTTTCTAGCCATAGCTCAACCTGCCTTTTGGCTGTAACTGTTGCTCAAAATCACCAGTAGTTTCACTTCTTACTTGTTGGATTATATGCACCAGCGACATGGATGCCTTCAATTGAGTTGCAATTAGGCCATTTAGGTCGTATAATAGAAGAGCTGTTGTATCTATTCTCTCCCGTGGCCGATAGCGTTAGGTAAATTTTAGCCCATATGGCACAGCTCAGCCACTTTGTTCATCCAACAATTGATCAAAGCGATTATGATTGTCTTCTGTCGCTGGAGTTTTGAGTATTCGGGTCATTGCTCCAATCTATGTTTGGGCTTTCTTATTTGTTTGGGCACTTCTGTTTGGACTTCCTTGATCCTACTTTGAGTATGAGCCTGCCACAAGTCTCATCAGTCATGTTAAGGGCCTGCGATTCGTGTGGAGTAGGTCAGCTCTAATTCGAATATTTATGTGAGCCTAAGCATTGATCTCACGTATTGCTGCTTCACGAGACTCATTAGCAAACTTTTTTACTTTTAGGTCTCTCTGCTTTCGAAAACCAACTTCGTCTGCCAGAGTCGATGGCCTATTTAAGGTTATGCCACTTACTAGTCGCATTCAAAATATTACTTTTTCAATCTGCAGATAACTGTTCAATATTAGACAAGCATTCATGTATAAATATGTCGCTGCAATATGCTGCATACAAAAATCGGAGCGGAAATAAATTTTCACTTGATAGCAGCTAAAAAGTCTTAAAAAATTCAAGGGCTCGAGGTAGTCAAAAAATTGAACGGTGCAAATAGGCATAAAATGTTTTAAAAAAAAAAAAAAAAAGTTGGAATGAGCTCAAAGACAATTGATATTCTTCTCTTCGAAACGCCAGTTAATTTCTCTATCGGTGTATCAAAAATGACTTTCTAAAATCTTCTGGTAAATTCCTTTTAAATCTAAATCCATATTACAGTTTACTCTACTAAGGTAGAGTTTTCCTCGAAAAAACAAAAGTTCTCTTCGGATTTTCTAGCAGCTGTATTAGAATAGGTAATAATGTAAACGGTCGATTTCCAGAAAAGGAAAAGTTCGAGAAAAGGAATTCGTTCAGTGCGGATATATATCCGCGCTGGACCAACTAGAAGATTCAAAAGATTTGTGAATATACTAAAATAGTAACAATGAAGGCAGCTTATTGTGCAGAGCTTGTATTTGGTGAAATATCTACACGCTAAGCCGCTCGTATTGGACGTCAACCGTTTTTCTCGTACCGCCAATGAGCGCGCCAAAAATGCTAAACGTACAGCTATTTTTCAGCACAGGTTATCATTTTGTCAAAATTTCGATAACTTCTTAGTTCAGAATAAGAAAATTCTCAACATTTTCTTTGAACTTGCTTTTCGAGACTTTGCAAACTCTTGTACCTTAACCTTCTACGGTCGCGGAATAGATAAGTCATCATCCAAATTGCAAAGGGTCATAATTATAATAATGATGCATATTTGGATCGAAAACTAAGGAACGATGCTTGTAAGAAAAGGTTCAGCAAGAGAGTCATTATCTTGCACTTTGTACGGAATAACCTGACATATTTAAATCTCACTTACGGACACCGGGTCTCACTTGTTTTGTCACTGTATTATGACCTTGAGCTAGCGTTTTTTAATTCAAATAGCCACAAAAGCCACACTTTCCTGTTCCTCGTTTGCGTCGATATTACCTTAATAGTACTTCAACTCCAAAAGACACCCTCTTTTTTATTTTGTATAACGGGCTTGTTCTCAGCCTGTATTTTGCCCACTCCTATAGTTTTTTCAACTTCATAGCTTTGGTCACATAGTTGGAAATCGCTGTCCAGCTCTTTTCATTCTGGAACATAAGCTTCAGCCTGAGAACGTTCGTGTCCGGCCATTACCTTCTAGTTCAGGCAGCGATCTTTATTTTGTTTATCTGCTCCTATTATAGCATTTTTAGGGTGTTAGAGTCCCTATTTAGATAGGAATATCCCAAAACGAATACACGTATTACAGTAATCTTTTCCGCCATCATGTTGTGCTCGTAAGTGAGTAGACCAACAGATAAATTTTGCCGAGATACCTGAAGCAGATATCTTGGCGCTTGATAAAATTGCTAGAGCCATCCAGCTGATAAAATATCTGTATACAAAAAAAAAAAAAATTATGAAACGAACTTTGCTACTATAAGACAAATTTTTTTCGCTCAGTCGCTTTTCAGGAATCATTCATCATCGCGTCAACAATAGGCAAGTTTGGGTTTATTTGAACGATTAAGCTTTGATCGATTGTTTGCAGACGGTTCCTCTGAGTTTAAAACGTTTCTACTAGTTTAGTGCCTTCGACTAAGTGTGGCTTATCGGAGAGACGGTACATCAATTGGTTTCGCACGAATCTCTAGCGATTTGTTTGAAGTAAGTTGGTTCAACCTAACATCTACCTAAAAACCACGAGCTATTACACTAATGGTATTCTGTAAGTTGTTACTGGTAAGACCCTGAGGAAGAATATAGTAAGCTCGCTACTAAAAGATAGGTAAATTGGTTGTTTTACGATTCTTGCAACTACATACATGCTTGGAAGTTCTACGTTCGATCCCGCTGTTGGCGGATTCCGTCAGACAGATTGCTGCAGTCGCCTACGTTTACCAACCTATCCATCAATTTGTACCATACCAACCAATCGACGTTTTTTTTTTTTTTTTTTTTAAGGTATCTTATTAAAATGCGCAAGTGTAAAAATTCGTTGACGAAGGCAAGCTCTTTACTGAAAACGTCAAAAGCAGGCGATCGCCCACCCTCTGAACTTTATTTCTACGTTTGTGGAGGCGTCATATTTAATGGGAGTTCCAGCTTCTGCATGCTGCAAAGTAACCTGTCGTTACTGAAAGTGAAACTGACTATTGCTACAGGAGCAAAGATTTGACCTACACTGTCGCCAGCGTATGGCTCATCGAATCGCAGCGTGTCGCACTATTCGACGCCATGGTCAATTAGGCTGTGATTGGCGTGTGTTGTTATTGTTTTGAGTAAGGCTCGTATAGAAAGAAAAGTTCCGTTTTTGCGCGCATGCTCAACACAAAGGCTCGAGACTCGGCGCAGAACAAAGCACTATGGCAATACAATGATGTGGTGGACATATCCTGACGGAAACCGTAACTGTGAGAAACGTAAAATTTAGTCTTACTGCCTTTAAGCCGATTATCACATTCAGTACTTCATGAATTGTGAAGAGGTGCTCAAGAATTATTCGAAGGTTACTAGTCGTTTCATCGGAATAAATAAGTGATGGTACTGTGCCTGTGAGGACACTGTTATTATAGTTCCTAAGCGTCATCGAGTTAACGAGTATGAAGTGACTTCATTGTTCTTTGCGATTTCTATAACTATGTGCCAGATATTCCTTCTATATTGCTAATACCTTTTTGCATTCTTCGTATCGTACATTACTTGCTTTTCATTATGCAGAATAGAGGGTATCTAAATGGCCATTGAACTCTAAGTAAAGTTGAGCTTAAAGTATTTGATAAAGAATCCGTCAAGATCTACCTGTTTGGTGTTTTACCGATTACAGTTATAAGTACTAAAATTCACGTATCTTTCGATAATGTTGTGAGTGTACATTTGCTGGGCGAGAGCTTTCGGCCTTTGTGGCATTGGTTATATTCGCGCTGATTGGGACATGATTCCAAAATCCTATTTCATTGTTCTGCAGACTTTTAGCCCAATAGAAACTAGTCCACTGTTAACTGGACCCCCTGCGGTG
Organism: Varroa destructor; assembly: GCF_002443255.2. Classification (NCBI taxonomy): domain Eukaryota; kingdom Metazoa; phylum Arthropoda; class Arachnida; order Mesostigmata; family Varroidae; genus Varroa; species Varroa destructor. The sequence continues at coordinate 18,263 of NW_019211872.1, read as the reverse complement.
GTCAACGAGTAAAGCTACCAGTTCAACTGTATTAGCAGAGAGGTTCAAGTCAGGCAAAATCAAACTAAATATCAATGCAATCGCTAATTACAAAACAAAAGTAAATCCAACCAATCGATCCCACACATTACTGCTTGATGAAAATATAGGATTAAATGTTGTCGCAACTTCAGATTGAAATTAAACGATCACTTCAATCACCGCATTCCAACAGGCGAAGTCCATGCTGTTTCGTCATCGAAGAATTTAATTGGTCATTTTTGCTACGCTTAGCGATCCGTTCAATAAAGCAATAGGTCGCAAAATTGGGCGTGTTAACACAAGTGGTAAGCGTACAGTTACGACAAGGCTTCTAGGATGTTGGCTCCAGTATGTAAATAGTAATAGAGATACCTCTAAGTGGTCCTAAAGAACATGACTATGAATGTTTAGTGCGCGCGACTTCGCATCGGGACGGCCCAATATACAGAAGGGGGGCAAAAGGTGGGGTAACTGTTTTATCAAATAAGGTCACTTAGAAATTTTACATATGGTCGACTTTGGTCGAAAATAATTCTGCACCCGAACTAAATATCTGCGCACGATCTTTTTATTGTGAGAGCTCCCTCTGTACATTCTCTAACGATCGCACATATGGCGACATTGCGGCTGGAGCAGCATTTTTAAGCTGCTGTGGAAAAGGCCTTGGCCACAATCGGTGCTGCAACACGGTTTGACATGCTCTGAACGCATTGCCCTATCGCACAAGCACGGGTTTTAAGCCCACAAATGGAGCCAAGTATTCTTGAGCTGTGAGATCTTGTTCAGCCCTGACCTGGTTTTTGACATGATGCCACGCGTGTCCGACTGGGCCTAAGTCTGCTGAATTTCCAAACCATGGCAGAATCTGTACACCAATAGCCATAAACACTTCAGAAACACACTTTGCCATATGACGTAATGACTTGTCATGCACAACCGGATGGTTCCTAGCAGGGAGCTATTGTTTCTTTTTTTTTTTTTTTTTATAACCTTGTTAAATAAATGTAGCGTTCCTGTGCCATGGATTAAAATCACGGTCCGCACATTACGTTGCCTGTACGCTTGGTTTCTTTGGATTACACAGGATTTGCAGAATCATTTAATCGTTTATGCTGTGTTGAGCGTTATAACAAAAAATCTCAAAATATGGTTTATCTAAAAAAAAAAAAAACAGTTACCTTCCTGGCCTTTAACTCTTCTACCTTGAAAATGGTTTATAGTCCATTTGAAGCGTACATGCTGCTCTATTTAAGGTTTTTGGCTAAAATCACTTATATTGACACGATGTCAGATTTGGTTATGGACACAACGACTCCACGTTTGAGAAACTAGTAATTTCGTAACACGATAGGATTGACCCTGCCTTCTCACTGCGTTGTGCACCGTCTTCAGCCGTTCACCGTTTCTTTTCTTTTTTATTCTTCACCTTGTGGCTACATTGTCAACTTTACAGTTCGATATTTCGACCGGCTTAGAATTTCTTGTGCGATCGTGCTTCCTGTATCGTTAAAGGATATTAAAGTCCGTCACTCTTGCTTTGTTTGTAAGAACACGAAAATCACGAAATTGTAATTTGCGTTGAAATAACCCGTGGTCACGACAACGCCGTTGTTATCGGATAAGAAGGACGATAAATGGTGTATTATTTCTTTTGTATTTCGATGGACGGGAGAAGACGAAATCAAAGACCTCAGTCGTACGTAAAGGATCGAATGTTTTGTGGTCAATAGCCACATTAAAGCACACCTTCCCTTCGACAGTAACCTTCTTGATGGTAGCGTCACCGTATGTGCTATAATTTGAAAGCAGATCAAGGCTGCTTCCGCATTAAAAATTGCATGTAGAGACCTGGTAAGGGCGCGGAGATACTTCGTTTAAACTCGACAGAACGCGGTAGCCTTATTTCATTAGCCAACGGTTGTAGGCAAACGCGCAACATAATTTTTGTCCCGGATCGATGTATTAAAAGAGGGAAGAACGAGCTGGTTTTTGTTTTAAAAATGGCTGCGCAATGTAAACACGCTCACTAGATATAGTTGTCAGTAACAGAATTATATACCAGCAAAGCAAAGCGGCAAATTACTTGCGGACATCTATAAATATCTAAGTAACCACGAGTGATCCGTGTTATAACTCTATAATTGGAAAATATTCAACATAATCTAATAATTGCTATCATCTTACTTTTTTTTTTATTAATAATATTTTAATACTTATTGATACATTTGATTGGCCACATTCCCCAGTGATGTTAGGAAGGTATCGCAATCTAAAACCCAGCTCAGTCCGTAAAATGGGATTCCGTCAGACGTTGAAATGAGAGCCATCTCTCTGTACAGATAGCGTTATGCGTTACGCTACGGGTTACGTTGTTAGCGTGCCAACCTTGTATGTACACTGCTAATTGCGCATGGCAACAAATGAAGGTTGATACAAAACTTTTTGATGAAAACGGCAACGAAAGCATTTAAAAGCAAACAGCATTTGAAACGAGTGTTGCTTTTTCCTGTACATAATAATATTGTTATTAGATTACTATCTGCAAACAACTGCTCATTCTCAGTATTAGTAAACTACTAAGTCTGTGCTCTGAGTAAGTTTTTGATTGTTTATGTAGAGGGAATAGTATGAGTAAAGAATATGAAAATGATACTATATTATCATTATGGGGACCAGTTAGATTCTCAACCCTATAAATTTGTTAAGCCGCGGCCATTATAGCCCCGGTGCACAATAAACTAGCGTACTCAATGAGACATCCAAAAACAACATATTCGTTTCCTTCAAAAATCGCCTCCGGCGTAGTGACAGCTACTACGCAACTAATGGGGGGGGAGGGGGGGTAAGGGGGGCATCATTAAGTTTTCCTTCCTGTACTTCCAGCGTTCCCGTCCCGCACAATTAACCTGGCTCTCATGCCGATGTCACGCGCTTTTCTCGGCGCTTTCCTAGCCGTTATGGTCATCGTGTGTTCGACCGCCCTGCATTATAATCAGCCAGCGCTGTGTCACCTTTGCGTGCTGTATCAAGGCTTGAGTACCCTTGGGGTGTGCTGACAGTGTCTCATTGGAAATACCATGCAAGCAGAAGTGCGGGGAATTGAAGCAAATTATAGTCATATAGGAAGAGAAAAGTGGAACCTGGCAGCCGGTGCATAAAGAAGTTAGGAGGCCTTGCTCCGAAGCCGGGAGCTGTTTGGACGGAATAAGCGGTCAAGCAAGAACATGGCCCTTGGCAACCGATAATGACTCCAGTGAGAAAGAGGCACGGCATATAGAGCGAAACATAGTCGCCAATTACACAAAAACCTTAGGAAATATATCGGCGACACCAGCGGTCGTGACTGGCGCCCAAATGGCCCGGAAAGAAAAACTATCGAAAACAGTTATCTTTGTTCGAACGTCATCATCATGTCTTCGTGAACTTTAAATTTTATAACAATAGCCAAAGAATGTAGCTTGACAGGGCTTTACACTCGGAACATACCTCTGGATTTTTTTTAGTCGACGCATATGTATAGATATTCTAGTTTACTATGCCACCTTCTTAGTCTCAGAAAAACAGTGTACACCTAGCGACGGCATTCATCTAAACAACACATCAGCTTTCTTTTTATCCTGTCCTGCATAACGTCTGCTAAATATCGACAAATACTTTAAAAAATTTTTTAAACCTGTACATGCATATATCGATAGCTTCACTATAGAGCACAACGCTTTTAAAACCCGAATGGACGCGAAGATTACAGCCTGTACTTTAAAAGCTTCTTACCACGCAGTTGTAATTATTTCATTTCAGATTGCGATTTCGATCAACTCAGTTATCTGACCGTGTTTTGCCCATAAATTTCCGGAAAGCTACACATAATTTTTACAATTACCAACAATATAAATTTATGGTGTAAGCACACACAATACAATGACATCCCTATTCAAGGCATTAACATTGTTTGCATTGTAATGATTTAACTTAAGTATGGGAAGTAAGCGTCATAGAAGTATATGGATTATTACTGCGTTCAGTGTTAGCAACTTCAAGTAACTTCGAGCCAACGCGCCCATCACTATGTAGAATATCTCGTCAAAACTTAAGTTGACTCATAGCAATGAATAGGCCCTTGGCATAGATTAATAATGTACGGGTATCAATAAGGTAAGCGGAACAAGCATCGCTTAGACGAATGAACGTTTTCAAATCACTTCACTAGGAAATCGTCTTTTGTAGGTATACAACACAAACCATTATTAGTCTAGTCTATTACTTACATGAAATTCCACTTTTATGCTAAAACACTTGAACGGAAAATGGCCTCTTTATCAGGCATACTTCGAAGTAGTATTTCTGCAAAAGGGTCTATCGAACGTATTTGCTCACCGATATATAACGTCGTCTACATGCTCAATGACATAGTTCCAATTGTACCTAGACCTCGTACGTACGTGATCTTCTAGAATACAGAGTTTATATAAGAATCAAGCCTGACTTAGTTGAAACGTACAGGCAAATAATTTAGCCTGTAAGTTTCTCACGTCGGGCTTACCTGCTATTTCATATAGCTTCACGTCTTCTCCATATATTTTTATGTGAATTCCCAAACGTAAATAGTGCGTTTTTTGGATAATTCGTATCAAAAATATACATCAATAAAACCAGAATTGTACCTGATGAATGTCATTATGTTGCAGGAAAAATTGTCCAAAAGCCTGCGGGGTACAGGCGCTAGTGGTGCAGGATTTCTATCCTTAACTTTAGCTGTGTCTCGTTGTTATGTACTGAGACTCTCATGGCAGTGAGAAGGCCGTAAAACACCTTTCCATCGCCTAGTAACGTCGGAGGGGAACCAGGCCTAAAGGGCTGCATATATTAATATCGTAACGCTTGTAGAAGATTTCTCGAGGAGCTACAACGAATGTCGCCACCATCTATCGAAAGCGATCTGCGCGATTTACTAATGACGTACCAACGTCAGTCAGGTTGGGCTTTTCAAGCTATCAGTAACCCTGGGAAAATAAATAAGTACCAGAAAAAAGAAATCCTCAAAAAGTTCAGCTTGATTTCGTCGAATGTCGTGGAGGTTTCTTCTGGCCTTGTTATGTGCGGGTTTCATACAATAATGCGTCTTAACATATAGTTGGCAATCCCTTGGCAACTGCGCTGATTGTAATCTTTTTTTTTCCTGAAAGGGTTTATTGTCTTCATAGAGTCATGCTCTTTTTCTAGGTCCACGAGCTTGGTCATACATGAATGTTGTCGTAACTGAATTCTGTAATCGCTGAATATGTGCCGCTATTCTTTTTTCTTAAATGTATTAGACTGACTTGTTTAGCTCAATAAGAAGACCAAGATGAGTCTGCAGGCTTACGATATTCCTCACTGGCTCCGGTTAATATCCTGCAGATTTATTTCCAAATTTTGAATCCATTGTTTGAATCGCAGATATCTAGAACGATACACTTTTGACGCGGCTACTATTTGAAAAACTAAACCAAGTATATCTTCTGTCTTATGCGTAATTTGAATGAAATGAAGTTTGTTGAATCATTCGAAATACTGTTTGGTAAAATTTACGATAAAGAACGATTTACCAGCGAATGTTTGTATGTGGATAAGTAAAGAAGTTATGAAATAACTTATAGCTCTTCCTCTGGCGTACTCAATAATAAATTCTAAAAAACACACTATGAAGTTTGGCTCGTCCAGCTGCCCTGACCTGATGTCTAACAGCCTTCAGCTACAGTCTTGTACGTGGGCCACTAGAAACTATCGTCGAAATGAGCTACACTGCACTGTTCACGCCTCCACAGACAATGTCTATCACTTCGCTATGTTTATAAGTTGATTCACAAAGTAATTAGTACATTTTGTATGACACTAATGAAGCCGATAGAGCTTCAATAGATAAAGTTTCACTATGTATAAACAAGGCTACCTACGTTTAAGATAATTAATGCAAAACATACCCTTTCGACTATCACAAATTAAAACTTGGAAGCAATGTTGGACAAAAGTTTAAGCAGTTGTAAACATACAGCGCAAGATGAGAGGCTTGGTCAATACACGAAGAAGCTATTGGGTTCCTGAGATAACAGAAAGGTTTAGGACATTTGAACAAGTAATAACGAGATGAAAGTAAATAAAAGCCTATGCAATATTCTGAACATCTAAACGTAAAAGACAAACCGCCCTTTGCTACGTTTTCAGGGAAAGATTCAACGATAAAAGAAATATTGCAGAGACCTTGAGTCAATTCTTTATCTAGCGTATAAGCTTTCTCCCATACAAAAGGTTATGAAGAACGAAATATAATAATACGTTGACATGATAAAACCTGACGAATTTGAACGCAATAGTGACAAAAAAAAAAAACACGTTCGTTTCGCAGAAAATCTGGCTCCACATGCTGACAAAATTCCAGCACACTCGTATTCTGAAGAAGCATCAAAATATCCTAGGTTCACCTGTAACACACCTAGTGATTATTGTTAGTAGAAAAGCTATAAATGGCAAAATGGTTCCTATTCGCAAAGCAAAAAGGCTCTTTTTTGTGTCCTATAATGAACACCAATTTCCGCATTGCCGACACTTAAGTCAGTTCTGGAATAGTATTTAATAAATCGAATGAAAAAAAATATTTCGAGCTCCATAAGCTCGGTGCCGAAAGAAAAAGTTTGGATTTGGAGCCCAAAGTGAACATGATCGCACTATTGTGGAAAAACTCAGAAAGGACCTTGAATCGTATCTCTACAGTTTCGTTTCATTCATTCACCTACGACAGCTTTCGACTTTGCGTAATACGATGCATTTCTATAAAAATCACAGGCACATGGGTTTACAAAAACATTGATTCGACTTTTGGTATTGTGTCCGACAATTCATAGCCAGTCTGTGTGTGTGTTTCTCAGGCATTTGCCTGCTTCAGAAGCCTTCTTCAAGGCCCGATGGTTGTTTCGTAGTTATAAACGTTTACAAACATTATAAACAACGGCGGCACCTCGTGCACGTTGCGTAACGAACCCTAGTAATTGACCTACGCACGCAACGGCGATTAGCTTGGTATATAGCAAACTTTGAAACGATAAAATCTGTAAGAATCTCAGATTTTTTTTGCCGTGAGAAGCGTTACAGATTGAATTAAGCGCCACCTAGAGCCACGATACAAAGCGAACTCTTAATGTGCACTTCTATGTTACCTTCTGTTCTCCAGCACTTATTGGCGTTTTATAAAAAAAAAAATATTTTATGAACTAAAAATTTTGCCCGATTGGAGAAACTGGCCAACGATGCTTCGTAAGGTGTGGAACCTAAAGCCTATTGCATCACACCTTTGGGATGTAAAACGCATAGTTGAGGCATGCTGCAGTATGTAGGGAAATTATAAAATGAGGACAAGGGCGTTAAAACGCAGAATCACCTAAATTCAACTCGATCACTATGGTATCTACGTTTGACAAACAATACTTAATATCTGTTCATAGCATGTTTGCTAGGAACTTCTAGACGAAAATAGACCACAATGTGCTTGCGGTCCGAAAAAAATGCTCACGGGGGCGATACAGGCGAACTCCTCGTGCAATGCTAATCTCAGAGCGTACAACATCGTGCATGCGAATATTCCGCAACTAGGTGCCCCTGACGGCTTTCTTAAAATTTCTATGACCATTGAAATTAATTTCTATGATTATGAAACTATTCCTATGATATACTTTATTAATTAATCTGGCTACTGTAGGTATATGAACGTAATCAGAATAGGCTTAGGTGCTTACACAGTTTAGGCCGTAAGTGTATTTTCGGTCAAAACCTAGATAATAACTGAACAAAAGTGTGTCAACGTATCTCATCAATACCAGACCGAAAGACAACAAAAAGAATATCATCAAGTAAATAGCAGTAAATAATGGGGTATCCAATATTACGTTCATAGTCGCACAACAACGAAAAAAAAAAACAAGGCGTTCCCGTAACAGGCTGCGGCCTATCAGTATTTAAGATCAGCGCGTTTGCAGTTAATTGAAACACTTCGGGCAATTGCAGTTACAAGTGGCAAAATGAAACCACGCGCTGCTTGCTCTGATCGGCAGAGATATTTCCCTCTCGCCCCCCAACAAGTCATATGCGCTTGCGTATTTAAATTCAAGCTATGCAAAAAATATTTATTAATTCAACACTATTAAGTTAAGCATCATTACCAGCTGCTTCTCCTTAATTTCGCGCTCATATATGGCTGACATAAAATACTGTTGTATGTAAAGGATAATTCTGCGAGAAGCATGATACAACGTACATATTTAGTTCGATCTACAGAAAAGTTACAGATGTGAAATGTGGGCAGACGATCAGAAAACTTGAAACGTTTTTTTATTGGCAAAGTTCATCGGCCCTAGCCTTGTGGTCTGGGCATTTTGAAAGGTGGTGAACAAGAAGGAGATAAAAAAAAAAAAAGGAAGAAGGAGATAAGTGATTTTGCCCCAAGAAAAATCTCAATGCATTCTTCCAGCTAGCTCGAGTAGTTTTGTTTACCGAATTACAAAGGTGTATGATTGAAGTGCAAGAATTATTCGACCGCAAGTAGGAGGCCGCAAGCCTCGTCTTGCTTAACAGGACGACCATCATACGTTGGTGCTTGTAACTGGAAGAGATTAAGACCATATATATTAAGAGGATCCAAGTTTAGAAAACATTGAATTAACGCATTAAGAACTTAGGGGCTGTGTACAACCAAGAATAACAGGTCTTTTGAGTAGTCTGGGTCTTGGAGTGTCTACTGCCAGTTAGTTGTAAAATCTAAGTTACGAGACGAAGGCGGATATTTGCAGAAAGATATTTGCAGCTATCAAATGCCGAAAGCCAAAAGGATTGCTTTGAAGTGGCATAACGGAAGATGTTGGTGTGTTGCTTTAATATGCGCCCCAAATCGTCAGGGTTAAGTTTAATGCAAAATGGATTGCCCGCTCCCACCAGATAATAACATAACGTGGGTTTAACATAGCTCAAGAAGAAAAACGTAGTTTAGTAAAGATAAACCCACTGTACCGAATGTAAGTCATCATAAATACAGTGTAAGGATCGCCTTGTTTTATGAATATAGATCGGCACCGCCTGTATCCCGCAAGCATATGCTAAGAATAACTACGGAATTATTCAAAAGAAGTACCTCGTTATGCTAGTGGCCTGCATGAAGCTCGAAAACTAATTATATGTCGTAAGGAACGCAACAGTACGAGACCACGGAAAAATATTTTCTTAAAGGCTTTTGACCCAAGTGTCTTCAGCTAAGGGGTCTTCAGTTATTAATAAGCGATCTAACCGAAAAACATGCACTGAGAACATTAATTCACTTGATTATTGAGCCAGATTCCTCTAAAAGAAAATGGTAGGGCGGCAGGCTAACACATGGCTAGACATAAGGGAAACAAAGCAATAATACTATAACTTAACTAAGGTTATCATTGGCTGATACATCAGTGGGAACAGACGTGATGCAGATATAGAGATTTTTAGATATGGATTAGGAAGTACGCCGACGTGAGATTACATAGTTGGCCCAAAATTTTCTCATAATCGGGCACTTGCGATGAACTAAGCGCGGGTCAAAAAGCGGTTTAAAGAGGACTAACAGGAATTATATGAAAGGTTGTTTGTGTCAAACCCACAAATTGCATCCACCACCATACGAGGCCATATGCAAGCACATCGGGGAGTGCATATAGGATTAACCGACGGATAGCATGACCAACCAGTCTTATAATTAATAGTGTTAACAGAAACTTGGGCCGTCAGTTAACGAGAGCATCTCACAGTGATCAGTACGTATAATTCATTAAGATGTAATGAATTATATATGTATGAATCGAGATAGGGCGGGGAAAAATAGTCACCTATTTAAGGGAACCAGTGCGAGCTTCATTCGGACTTCAATCGATGATACACGCTAAATCGATTGAAAAATTTCGGTGTTAGCCGAGGGTTGATGCATATCACCATCGACAATCGGATCGGAAGGTTGATGAAAGTTTTTTCGAGGTCGTCAAAGGTATTGCGAACGATTCGAAATCTATAAAGAACATCTAAATATAGTACTGTCAGAATAATAAACGGAAAAGAAAATAGGATTAAAAATTCAATGATCGCGCCAAGGACACACAAGGACGCCTGCCTCTTTGTAGTGGTAGAAGGTCAATCGGTTTAAATCATATCGATGCATTTTTCACATGATTGGTACTAACCAATTTAGATGGAGGATGTATAGAGTTCGTTTCTACCAGGAGGGGCAAAATACTCGAAATAAACAGCAAAAACCTTTCTCTCTGTTGGATGCACGATAACACCATGACACATGACCGTGGTTCTTTCCACTTGACACAATATATATATATATATATATATATATATAATGTTAAAGTAAAGCAAACTTTGGGAGTTTGCGTTTATTCTTAGTATTAGAAAAAATCCGGTTCGTTTTAGGGTAAAGCAACAACAGACTCATCATGGCGGCAAACAGTGCATCATATTCGCAGCTGGAGCAAAGGTCAGTTACTATCTAATATCTTCACGTCGAACGAACTCCTACAAAGATTAAAACTTCTTCTTCGTCTGAAGTCGACCTTATTGCCATTTGTTATACGGTCTAAGAAATATGGCCATTAGGCAAACAGGGACATTCTCAATAAGATGTAGACTTAAAGGGTTCAAACATGTATCACAATGGCTTAAAGAGCCATTCTTGGTACGCCTTTTTACACAGAAATTTTTGGAGGGGAAAATATCGGCTACCAATTGGTTTGTTTAGATAAACTTCAACGGTTAGTCTCGGGAATGACACATTTACGTAATAACTTGATTACATAATGTTCGTAAATCAATAAAATTTACCACATAGGAATTTTACAAATAATTTGTTATCTGAACTTTTTTGAAAATTAATAATACCGAAACTTTTAGCTGTAACAAATTCAGTGTGAAAATCACTTTCAGCAGACCGGATAAGGTATTAACATTTTATTGCTGAATTATTTTTTGGTCTTTTTTTAGCACAAGTTCTGACTCACTCTGTTAGAGAAAGTCACAATTTCGAAAAAAACTACTTCATATGCTTTTCAGGTAATATCTTGATAGAACCAAGTTACGCAAACCTAAACATTGTGTGGATAAGTAAACGGCTAGTATGTATTTTTATGGTATGGGTTTCAGTATTTCACATTGGTAAAATTGAGTCTAAGAGAAACACCGCTCAACGTCAGGATGATCTGCCTGGCCATCTAATCCGCTAATTACTGAAACAGACGATAACTTAACTCAGCAATGGTGAACCGCACGAAGTATAACAATGAAAAATGTGTAGCTGCCTAGCCCTGACAAGATGGCTACGCAAAGTGATGCAATATTGTATTATCATATTTATAGATATGTAGCTTTAATATTCTACCATGAAAGTGATAATTCGAACCGAGGATGGGCCAACAATCCAACTTAAAAGATACCCAAGAACTTGCTGCATTGACCCAAATAGTTCCACTTTACCATTAGCGGAGTAAGGCCACACAGGCAGCTATCAAAAGAGAGAACACAGGTCTCAATGTCGTTGTCGTTGTCGGCAAATTTTCAGAAAACGACTTTTGGCCTGTTGTTACCGGTATTGTGTTTCCGTAAATCTTACAGTGATTCCCTTTCTCGACACATAATTTCAATAATAGAACAATTTTGCGCCCTTATGACATAGGCTTCGTTAGGTTATTTAATCACTGACAAAGCCATCACAAAAGACTATAAAATTAAAAAAGTTTACTAAAAAAACCACAGGCGCCTTGGCATGAGCACTAAAAGAAATATTAACACTTTCTTACAAATAATCACATTTACACTACATTCTTACTGGTTAAGTATCGCAAAAATAGATGCATATATATATAGAGTGGCCGATCTAAAGTAGAAGCCGCTATTATTAGTGCTAACAGAAGGCCACTTACTTCCAGAACAATGGCCCGTTCTCGTAACTTAAGCAAAAATTAGTTACTAACTAATCTCCGCGTTCTGGACAACGCATCAACAGGATCATGGATTACTTTCTTCTTTTTATTTTAGAGTAGCATATCAGCTGCCGATAGGGCCCTTCAAATAAACTACGACGGCTCTTCGCACGTTTTGGGCTTTTTGTTCACTTGAAGATATTGCATTTTATTTGTGATCTCAGCTTTTGATCCTGGTGGAAACACTAAAAAGTTTACGCCTACGAGTATTTCTTGAGCCATGGTTTCTATTAAAGCGTAATTTGAAGATTATTGAGTAGCTTGGGTCCAGAACCAAACAAGTGATCGGATAATGGCGAATGTTAGTCATAAGAAATAGTCATAAACCCGTGACCTTCAAGAAATGATACGTGGAATACATTTTGTTGAAACATATGTTTGCAGAAATTTATAGAAAAGTTCCCTGGGTTACACCGTATATTGTGCCTCGAATAGTCTTTTTTTTAGATTCTTTACGAGTTTTCAATCGTTTCTGCCCTGAGCGTGACATGAAAAAGTACTTCTTTATGGGAAGCCATATATTTATCGCTTATGCATTTCGAATTAAAATATAAAATAGTGCTAACCAACCAGGCTCAAGATGATCTGCATAGGTCACAGTCACATGTTCTACAGAAATAGTCTACGGCTCTGCCTACCTCTATTGGTGAGTATATCTGAATGTCGCCTATGTACTCTTTGCAGTTTACTGCAGCTTGAGCCGAATTCGCTGGCCAAAGGCCTTACTTATAGCACTATGCTAGGCTTCGCTCGCAAAGGTCGTTGCAAGTGATTTTGTTTACTGCTTTTCTTTAATAAAGTTGATCATCCCATAACAAACGTGACCTCATATCAACTTTTCAGCGAAGTGAAGTGACAATGAGCTAACAGTTTAGGATATGTGGTAAGGTATTTACACCGCTTGGCCTAATCAGCACACTGACATGTACGTAAGTTCTTTAATAAAACGATAACGACATATGGTTTTGCAATTTGCAGTACATACATATGTAGCTTTGTATAAGGTACAAATAAAATTGCTCATTTCTAGTTAGTATTCGCATTATAGAAGACCTTAGCTTTGTATGACAAATAGGTTCGCACGCTTTCGAAGGTGGACCTTACTTTGTCGACAAGATCAAAAGTATCGGAGCGGAGTAGAAATAAAGTAGCTTTGCCTTTGCTCAAAGCGGTTATTACTCCCTAAAATCAGGCACACTAAATGTATAAAAATTGATATACTATAGCAATCAAGCGGTCTCGTATGGCAATACGTTCAAGGTTTTTTTGGATCATACTTCGGCCTTGTTCAACGATATAGCTATGGCAAATTCACATTCCAATTTACGTAGTTCGCCTAGGTCATTAAGAACAACATTTACATTGTTGAAGAGTGAAGACCCATCATCGACATAGAAAAATGGGATTGTTACCAATACCGAATTTAACGTGTTGATGCAAGATCAGGTTGAAAAGGCCACTTGTACACAGGTGTAATTGCTAACCGTCTTAGTAAGCATTTGGTGACGAAAGAACGATATCTTTATCTGTTAACGGGACTAGGCAGCTCTTTCATGTTCCGTTCCATTCTTCAGACTTTTGCTGGTGTTTCGTGTTATATCGCAGCATCTGGCCAGTATGGCCATGAGAATATCGTTCGGACAGCAGTTAGCGAGAATGAGACACTTGGGATAATATAGGCCGAACCCATTTGGAACACCTACTGCTTCAGATGAAGACGGGGGGGATAGTTTTGACAAGTTCTCTTGTACGGCTAGCAATGCGAGGTCTTGGTAGCGAAGTCGGTTGCAAGACAAAGCTAGGAGCTCCTTTGTTAACCGCGAGGCAGTACAACACATGCGGACCTTAGAATCAGCAGGACATCATGCAGCTCGTTGTGCTCAACTGCATTGCCTAATCTTAATCTATCTTCTTGTCCGCGTCATAAATACTGCAAGTTTGCGCAAAAATACCACCTCATATACATTCTTCTGAGACAAAGGGAAGTAAAACACTGCTAAGGATTTGTGTTTATATAAATAATGTTATGGTAAATATCTAAATCGAAGCGTAATTCCAACATGATTTTATTGAGACTATTGGTCATTACTTTGTGAAGCTGGGCCCTCCCTCCATCTCACTAACTAAATGGATGTGTTAATCAGATTTACGGGAATATGATATCCTGGTTTGAATGAATATGGGTCTCTATTACCCGAATATTAAATACCACTAGCTAGAGCATTACTCATAACAGTCAAGTAGCCTCAACGAAATGACAATTTTTTCATGATCAAATATGATGATGCCCCCCTAGACTGTCACAAACAATAAAACTATTAACCCGTTCACCTTCATTTGTTTGTTGCGAGATGTAGAAAATTTACTTTTACCAAAAAGTTTCGTTAATGCTTCAACTTTGCATGCGAGTTAGTAGTAGTCTTTTTTCTTATAGCTGAAAATAACTTAAAAATTATTATTATTATGAGTGGCCAAACCGAACTTTATTTCATTTGTCTTTAGCAATGGCTCATAACAGCTTTGTCCAATTTCCTTTAACCAGTTATTTTCAAATAGCACACACCTACTATGTATCACTTGTTATTGCCTCGCCTAGGTAACCGCCATTCCTGCGCATCCGATAAATCATCATCATCATTCTAATCTAAGTTTACTGCACAGTGGCTGTGTAGTATTGCGTGGCTTCAAGACAATAGTCTTCATCAGTCAGAGAAACATCATTCCAGTATTTACTTTATCATACGAGAAGATGCGTGAAAGATCACCATGCAACGATCTTAGCCGATGAAGAGCTTATTCATCACCAAATGCTTAAACACAATTTGAACTCGTTTAGGGTTGAAGTGTCACACGTTTCCCCTCCACAAAGTCACCTAATCAAATTCAGAAAATAACTCATTGCTGTTGCTTCTGGCGCTACTGGAATTGGAATCAGTAGCTGATAAATACCCAGTTCTGATCTGATTTCAAGAGCCATTTATAACGTTTATGGCCTTGATGACAATAAAAGTAGTTTATCATGCTACGAGTCTCTTCTATGTTTATCATGAAAGACGTGTGCCATTTTTTCACTGAGTGAATAATAATGAAGGCACTAATTAATTTGAATTTTTTTTATTATTAGATAAATGCCATGAAAATATGGAACGTACGCAGCTAGACTTTGTAGATAAATAATAGTTTTAGCGAAGGATAAACACCAATAGAGAATAGAAGAGAGCGCCATAGTTAGCATTTGACAGATAACAAATACGGTTTTGACTTATATTGATCTTTTCTGAAAATGTAATCTTTTTCCATTACGTGTTCTGTTTCAGTTTTAGTTTGGGTTGGATTGTTGTTCCGAAACAGGTTTGTTGTCGGCTTTAAAATGTCCTAAGCAAAATAGTGTTCGTGCCTTCTTATTAAATTACATTGATATCAATCAGATTACAAGTAAGACCCAAGCACGCACCCACGATGCTTCCAATCCTCATTTTATCATATCCACTAGAGTATTAGCGTCGTTTCTTGTAACTGCCGATAATAGCAGGTGTCGGAGGTGCTCTTCCTCGGAATACTCTTCGGTATTTTACTACCACCTTGCGAAGCCAGACCTATACAACATTGCGCCATCCCAAGCCAAACGTCTTTCATAAGACCACATATGTGTAGTGAAGCTGCCAGGTTTCTCTTTTGTCCACAAACCCAAAACCACTGAGCGTCGGTACAGCCGGTATTCCAGCCATGTTGAGCTCTTTTTGATAATGGGGTTGACTGCCGCATATCTCAGTCGCTTTACTAGGCTAGAGGTGCAACTTAAAAAGCGCACTCCGTGCGCATGAGCTGCGGTTTGCTAAGCAAGTTTGCACGATGGTGGACCGGTCGATGAAGACGGCTCGATTGGCGAAGATCTTTTGGATGCTGTGGACTGCACCGTTCAGCTCATTCAATAATATTCGAGCGACGATGGCCTCTTTCCTGTTTATTTGTATACGTTTTGTAATATACCCCTATAAAGCATATTTTTAGTAAATTTTAAATACGTCAATCCTAAATAAAAATAAGGCAATTGCTGAAAACTGAACGCACATACCAACAGAGCACGTGTGCCAATAAAGCAAGGATAGTGAATAGAAATCTTGGAAAGAGAGGGGAGCCATAAGACTAACTAGATTGTCGCTCTGGGTAATCGTTGCGAATTCGTCCACAACGTGGCTTGAAAGCATGAGACAAGTTTCGGACACCAATAGATAATCTTTTGCTGCGTGCATAAATCTAAGAAGAAAGCAACTATCTCTTTTAAAACTTGTGCTGTTTTCTCTTATTTTAAGGTGAACGGGGCCGACATGTAGGCGCAACAAGGCAGGCTTACGCTTACTTTGTACACCGCCGACAGAAGGAAAAACAACACATACAGATGGTTAATACATGACAAAAAGGACATAAATAGTCTTATTGATACTGCTCACAGAATATTAAACTGGGCTGAATAAAGCAACAGCTTGTATTGGAATCCTCAAGCCTGTAAAATAAGCAATCCCCATAACGATGGGATAAATTTTATTACATTTTATTTTTCGGCCGACTCACTTCAGAGCTTAAAAGTCATTAAAAATTTATAAAATAAATTGGAATCTATACAATGTCTATAGAAAGTCACGTATTCACATAAGTAATATTTCAAGTGAATATCAGAGGTCTATATATAGACTAGAAAATTAGATATTTGTTTTGGAAGGCTTTCGGGCACCAATGTCCTACAATTTCAATCCTGTCACACGCAAATCTAAATACATTAAGCATAAAAAGCGTAATGATGCTCACGTTAGCCGAATGTAATTGGTCTTTATACTAATTTGAATAACTCGAATTTTATTGATTGATCGATTTAACTAATTGATTGGTTGATCGAAATCATTTACAGCGGCGGCGGCGGCGGCGGCGGCGACGGCGGCGACGACGACGACGACGACGACGACGACGACGACGACGACGACGACGACGACGACGACGACGACGACGACTAACTCACATTTGAAAGCTTAATTACAGATCGGTTTGCCGTCCTAACTACCCCGCCATTGCGATAATTAAAGTTCACATGTAATATATGGTAATGGAAGACCCTAAAATTGCTACTTCTATATGGTAAGTTGCAGGTACTTTAAGATTTCTAACCTAGAGTAATAACAAGATCACATCATTTCTCCAGCGTCCTACAGAAGGTAAAAACTTAATTTTTTTGTAAACAGATTTTCTTTTTTTTGTTGTGAAACTCGGTGGTAGGGCGGATAGTTGCTCAAAGGAAATAGCACAACTGCTGCAGGGTGACGAGATGACTAGAGCCATTTTAGAGTCCACCTTTCGGACTTCTGGAACTCCAGGAAGATACTAGCTTATGCTAACGAAAAGTATGTCACCACAGTCCAAAGCAAGAGCTTGCTTCAATACCTGAATATACTGATACGTAGATTCACTACTACGGTAAATCATATTTAAAATTATCACACACACACACAATGCGTACGTATTAGTTTAAACTAACGAGACATATCATTGTGACGTGCGGCCTTTAAAGCCACATGCCTAAGATGACTCTTGAAAAAAAAACTGCAACCGTCGAAACTAGACGTTTCTGGACCACTATTCTAAATGCATAACATTGCAAATAATCACGATCATGGATGAGCATTTTTAATGGTTAACCATGGATAATTCGTCCTAATTCCCCAAAGCGAATTCAACCCACGGATTGGATTTTAGACTATACTATAAGAACTTATAGTAGGTGAATAGTGACAGTAGACCTAGAATTCTAAAACAATTCAGCATTATCTCCTTAGCTATACTTATTGAATTTTTCTCATAAAGTCATTAGTGGCCTATATAGCCTCTTCGGAGACATGCAGGGGAGTTATTGTTAAATTATATTTAATACTAATATAAATTGTTGTTAAAAAATAATTAGTAGTACTAAATGTAGAGGACTTTTTGGCTAATAAACTGATATTTTTTCTCGGGGGAAATGGTTATTCTAAACAGTCGCGCTAAGTAATGAATAGCTCTAACATTCCGACGTCTTTTGTTAGCATATGGTGCTACATGTATATAAGTGTGGAAGAGCACTTGAGAATTTAGAAAACCACCAATTCGTTTAAAATACATAAGAGACATATTAATTATATCTCATTTATCATATATAATTTTTTCTGTAAATTGAACTTTTATGTAGGT
>NW_019211871.1:0-8006 GCF_002443255.2 Varroa destructor | reverse complement strand
TATATACGGAAAGTAAGAAAGGGTAATCTAAAAAAAGCTATCGGCGACTGTGGCAGGTACGCCAAAAAATAGTTCATCGAATAGAGAAACCTTGTTGCAAGGAACAGCAAGTAAGAATAATGGGGTGGAAAAGAACGGGCACTGCTGTTTGCCGTCTTCCTGCCGGCCAATAAAAGTGAGGCTTCAATTTCGTGCTGTAAAGCGGTACAAATGTTACCGAATGATATACAGCACAGTCTATAAATGACGCTGCCGGGGTCTTGGGATCTGTAACTTTCTCGGTGGATAAATGAATGAATGCAGTCATAGTCTGCCAGGTATATGCAATGGCAAAGCTAATGCGAAACAGATCGGGTCACATAGTAGTCCAGGTTTTGATCCAGGTAAAGACACGTGCTGGGAACGAACCTTCGTACGGTCCCTGTAGTAAGGTGATCAAATCATATTTCTCATAGCAATATGAATATTGAACTCTTGGAACTTTTGGAGGTAAAGACAGATATCATGATCCACTACAGCTGCTGATTAATGTAACCTTACTTTTAATGTTGTACAGATGAAACTATAACGTTACTTCTTTTGTTAAACTGTCTAATTAAACAGTAGTAGTTAAATGTAAGACAACATAGTATGATATCAGCATTACACCTATGAGCTAAACGTTCATAATTCTTAAACGTTGAACCCAGGAATAAGTTAAATTTGTCTGCACACTGCCCATATATTTCGCATGCCCTAAATCACTAAAGCATTGCTCACCTGGCCTTTGTAGCACTTTTTTTCGTCTTGAAGGATTATATCCAGGACATTCACAAGCCAACTAGATTATCCACGTTATAACGCCACGACAGATCCAGCGAATATTAGCTAACATTTCCACTATCTGACATACCTGATCACCGGAGCCGGCCATAGAATCCCCTCCAGCTGGCGTTGGGAGCTCCATGCTTATTAGTCCAAAAGCGATTATCCTCTATGTACTGTTGTTGTAGACGTCGTCGTCTTCGGACCCACTAGTGATAGCCAAGTAATCGATAGTCTTCACGCGCTATAAAGTTACTCACTCCCGTGGTAACTACGTCCTATCTTGTCGAAGAAGCTATCGTTCCGTTTGACGCATACTATGACACATCTAATCTTCCGGCACTCACTGCGAACTTACTTAATAAACGCACGATTACGACAGCACCTAGCTTGTCGCAGCGGTTACGGTCTGTCCCCACGATCCTTCCGCCGCAACACTTAACAGATACAAGCCGCGAAAACGGTAATGATTAAAAAAAAATACGCACAATATAAATATTCCTGTCTGTAAACGAAGACGACGCCGACCACTGGCCTGATAACCGCTGTTGCCGATCGATAGAGTTTCTATTGTTGACGTTGTCACTTCCCCTCGATTCGCGTTGCGTTGTCCTAGCCTGAAGGAGGAGTTGGTGGGCGAATGGTGACTGGCGCTCCTAAAACTACTGCAGTTGTTATTATTATTGTTGCTGATAATAATAATAAGGCAGCTGCTGCTCGTTGCTTCGAACGATAAAACGGCGTTGAACAAAGAAATAGGCTACCGCCTGCTATCCACCATTGACATGTGATGGCTAATACAGGAAGAATGACGATGATGCAATACGATACTGTAAGGTACAATGCGATGACATCTGATGTGTACGCAGATCGCTACCGTTGTGGTAAATCTCATTTGCAGCAACTGAGAATTGCACTAACATACGCTTCTTCATGGCTGAAACTTGTTCACTGTCAGATGGACGGACTGGCTGGCCAGAATCGACGCTTGCAGGCAATCCAGCAAGAGCAGTCTAGCACACGCGACAACCCGCGCGGTACCACCAATACAACAACGCTACCTAATTTGTGCATGGGAGGGCGGCGCTAGATGATATAGCTTGTAGTCTTCCGTGAAGTTGGTCCGCGAAGATCGACTCAGTGAATAACTACAATTTTTCGAGCTCGTCGTATTATCGGTTCCGACCTATTGCACTTATGGCAATAAGGCGGTAGACTGCTTGTTGTTGTAGTATAATGACTATATCATGAAAACGTCTAGGGGATTTTGAAGAGTCACAAATCGTTATACTGACACTAGGAGATCCAAATTATCAAGCATACGAAGACCAACCTGCCGTTGCTGTTAATGGGCTGGCTTGAGTAACCGATCGAAGAAGAATACCACCGTGAGAGGCGCGACGGTTTCTGGTTGTTACTGTTCTACCGACTGATTTGTCTGAGGTTTCAGCTTTTTTCCAACCCTTTTTTCTTCCACTGCTCTTTACTATCGACACTTCGGCAATCAAATGCACACAAAGGCCACTGACCGGTGTAATAGACCCCTTTGGCCGTGACGAAACGATCACTGTCAGCGTTTGTTTCAATGTATACTCAGCGGCTCAGTAGTTCACTGAACCCTGCCTAACTTGTTTCTCCCTCGACACTACACGCTATTTCTTGCTCAATGTGCTGTATTCGGATGTATGCAAGCATAAACGATTCGGCTTTTGTTCCCTGCCTGTATCCATCTGTTCTGTATTTTTATGTCCGTTTGTGTTAGATACGATGAATATTTATGTCGACGCTAGCGATGAGTACTAACACTAAGCAAGTTCGTTTTTAGGCACGAAATATGATTTAATCACGTACGGCCTATTCTTTCTTTTACACGCTGTGGAAACACTCTTCCTTAGGCACGCTGTTTCGTCGAATTTCTACAGTACGCTAGGTAGGCAATGGCACCGATTCTTCAAGCAAAATCTATCACAAGGATACGACCTGCAGCTCGATCGCGCTCGCGCGAGTTGGTCGGGCAAAAATTCGCTCGTAAATGACGAACTTTTTGTTGAAGTTGGCTAATTATTGTTCGTTGACAAACTGAGGCAGTAGGTCCGATTCGGATGATTACAACGTCCGCGATGACGACCTGTGCCGACTGCAGTGGTTCAACGACGTCTCAACAAGCGCACAACCCTCATCACTCCTCGAGTTGCTGTATGACTGCAAAAATTTTAGGTCAATTTTTTGTTGTGGCGGTAATAGTCGCTAGTGAATGGAGCCACAGTAAAACTGGCCCCTAGCACCCGCGAAGCAGCCAGACCTGTTGTCTTTTGATGTCGTTTTTTTCGGCGGTGTCGTTCAGCGAAGCAGGCCAGCAGCGGCGCCACGAACAGCGTAGACGCTGCCCTTAGCTCCTCTTCCTGTATACGTAATAAAATGCTATGACGAGATAAAGTTTTGATCTGGCTTGTCTTTGTTAACTTGTTATTGTCGTGTTGATCTTACCCGTTGGATTGAGTTCCTCATCGTATTTCGGTATTTCCGTCGATTTCTCTCTTACAAGATCAAACTCAGCACATTTCCCCTTATCTAGAAAAGTCTTGTCGACTTGCTTAACGATTCACTGTCAGTACAGCAGTAGCAGGCAGGTAGGCGTCAACCAAAAGTAACACCAGTTGCAAAGTAACCTCAGTGTCTTTCGTTGTTAGAGGTGCACGAATGAACGGCAGATTTCGACGGACGACTTCGTATCAATGGTGCACAGCATGATACAAGGGGCTACCAGACGGGCGAGACCTTATGAGGTGTTGCTGACGCCCGTCTCGTAACGACACACATACACACCGCCTAAGCAGGAGTTGTTACCACAGTTACGGTCAGTCGTTGTAGGCAACTGTA
The DNA here is from genome assembly GCF_002443255.2 of Varroa destructor. Lineage (NCBI taxonomy): Eukaryota > Metazoa > Arthropoda > Arachnida > Mesostigmata > Varroidae > Varroa > Varroa destructor. The sequence goes on along the minus strand of NW_019211871.1, from coordinate 4,322 downwards.
CCAACAGTGACTATAATGAGAGCGATGACGGCTCGCATAATAGCACATAAAAAGCTCTGGGCTTTAGCTTAATTACAAAATAACGGCAGCAGTAGGTAAATTGAAAAGTAGATGCATCGAACCGACAACAGAACTTATTAGCTCATCATCTAGCGAACATTACTGGTTTTAGTAATCGTTATGCTATTAGCGCTGCAAGTCGCAACGTTGGAGCAGCACTGCCATACTTCACGAACGGTGGCCACTCAGCCTACCCGACAGAGCAACCAGCCAACCTCCTCTTCTCTTTGGCCCCAACTTCGTTATGAACGCATTACGCTAGCCTGAATCATTGACGAAACGAGCAGACGACACGGGCCATGATTGGTCGGGCGGTCCGACATCGACTGCATGCGCTGACCGCAAACGGCTCGAAGAGAAGCAGGAATTGTCGCTTAACTGGTCACAGGTGACAAGGACAAAGGTGTGAGGGAAGCGCGATACTTTAAATAGGTTGCACAGCTAAGTAAGGACAGCATAAATGTCATTAAATGCAAAAAATACTATATAATTTCATTTAGAAAATAGCTATCGTTGTCGTTCCTAAGTGAGTGATCGGCGGGTAGCAGTCAACAATTAAGTCGAGGTGTATAGGATTATGGCGAAGTGTTATCACGTCCTAGTTAATTACTCGCGTTATAGCAGGAGTACGGGTTCGCTGTTTAACAGTAGATGTACTGGTTATCATGGTGATATAGAAATTTGTCAAGATAATATCATGAATGTGGAATTTCAAAAAATGCTAAATGAAGGTCAGAATAAATCTGTACTACCAGGCTTCATAGATATTGGTTAATCGCATATGATGACTGAATGAATCTCAAAAGGGACAATGCGAAAGGTTTCAATTAAACCCAATATAATAATGTTTATTATTATTATTATCAAATTAATACAATAAAATAGTAGTCGATTTTATTATCTATCTTCACATTATATCTTTAACAAAAAGGAAGGCCTACCATAAGAGAGTCATAGTTACTCCCGCCGTTTACCCGCGCTTCAAAGAATCTCTTCACTTTGACATTCAGAGCACTGGGCAGAAATCACATTGTGTCATAACCAATATTACTGGACTTCACAATGCTTTGTTTTAATTAGACAGTCGGATTCCCTCAGTTCGTGCCAGTTCTGAAGTAGTTGATAATTTCCACTCACATCAGCATAAACCGAAATAGCTAACAATGTCCATAAACACAACTTCGGTCATCATCCAGACAGACACGAAGTCCATCCGGCGACAACACAATGTCATAAATACTTTTCTACTGTCAACCTGACTGGATCAACCTTCAGAGCCATCCCTTCTCCCAAAGTTACAGAACTATTTTGCCGACTTCCCTTACCTACATTAATCTAGACACTAAAGGCTTCGCCTTCACACCTTGGAGACCTGCTGCGGATATTAGTACGGACTGCCACCAAGATAATCACCACGCTCAAATTTTCAAGGACCAAGGGAATCAACTAAGCTACTCTAATATGAGCAGCTTTATGTCACCCTTACCCATATCTCAAATTTACTTCATTCCATGGGTACCAGTAACTTAAAAAGAAAAGACAACTCTTCCTAGCCTATCCCTTGGTGTTTTTGAGCGTAATTGTGTCGCCACGGTTGCTACCTAAGGAAGGCCTAAACTCATTTTTTAAAGATATTTTTCCGCTTAAAGAGAACAGATTCTATTCCTCTTTTATGTCGGGTTGTGAACTGTAAAAATTTCTTCGCAGTTCTCGTTTGCGATCTTTGTGATATGTTTATCCTCTATACATATCTGATTACGACGAAACACTGTTAGGCGGTTACCAATGTAGATTGTATCTGAGGAGATCACTAATAATCTGAGGTATTCGTTCCTATTTTAAATTTGTATTGAAATATTCGACTTGTATTCATTTGTTGTATACTTCACTCAAATTCAGTGATATCTAGGTGCTCACATAAAAATGCTGTGGTAGTGGCAAAAACATTTTTCCATACACATAATCCTTCCACATAGTCATAATCGGCATAGAATGGACCGGTAGCGATAAGGATAATGGGTTGTTTGATCCAATCCGTAAACCCCAACGGCACGGTATAACTTTCCTCTATCCGGACACTTTGCAGCCTGTAGACATACTCGTATATCCTGTGAAGCTCACAGCCATTAAATGGACACATCTATTACCCAAACGATCCACGAAGCTACGAACGCTTTCGATCTTGAAAGAACGGTATTGCTATTTGTATGCTATTTAGCATGAGTTCAACAAACTACAAGAGCGTCTATTTTAGATATGTACTATATATTGTCGGCTTTCGTAGCTTTACTCGAATGTGAATGATTACTGAAAATTTTAGATTTCGTTAAAAGCAGTTGCCTATGTAGAGAGTGCGTTACAGAAGAAAGCTGTTTGGAACAATGAGTTTTTTACAACCGGCACAATAGATCCGTACGTACTCCTATCTTTTCCCTTCTACCGTCCATAATCAAATAATACTACAATACAATGTATTTTCTCACGCTCGTTTTAGTTGCCAACTCATGCACACGGCAGGCCAACGGAGTCTCTATGAAGCTCTTGGCGCGTATACACTAGTGAAGTACTACACATTAGAATGAATCAAGAAGTTATGGTATTGCTGTGTTTTTTTTTTCTCATGGTTTAGTGATTTTATTCAGTCAAACGATGTTCTTTTAGAATTTCAAATATGGTCTCGTGTGTTTGGTTGAATCTGTTTGAAATGAGAAATTCAATACCGATTTAAAATAGCTTTTCAAGAACAAGGCTGGTTCGCAGTACAACCGATTAAGGATCCTTAAAAATCGTTCCTACTTATGTTTTTCTCCAGGTTCGTATCAAATATGGATTAAAAAAAATCAACAGTCATTTTGCATTTAGTCACGTAGCGAAAAATACGTAGATTATTGCAAGTGCAACACGTCTGTTATAGGTTCAACCGAATTATCATTTATATATTCCTATAATATATAAGCATGGTACAAGGTATTCTCATAAAGTAGCCATTGCATGCTATGCATTTATTGATGCTGCCAATATAAAAAAAGCTTATATTAAAATATATAAAGCTTAAATATTAGGGCTTTTCTGCTACAAATGCGTGACGTAATTCGCTGCGAGCATGTGCCCACCTTCTGTTACTTTAACAAAGACGAAAGTTGAGTTAAGCGAGAGACAATAATATACCTGATTAGTTATTTATTAGTATCTTAAATTTATAAATAGTAATAAAAATAAGAAATAAAGCAAATAAATAAAAATAAATAATAATAATGAATTTTTGAAAAAAAAATGAAAAACATTTGAGATAACGGGCAATGGGATAATAGGTGAAATGATTTTTAGGAAGGCATATACGATTTTCTCATATGTAAAAGCAGCTTCAGTAGACCTGTCATTTGTTTCTAGTATTATTTATATGTGAAATTTTGGTTAAAAATTATTTGAAGGTGATTTTGATCCATGCAACATCTTAACAGTAGCAGAAAAGAAGGGTATAGCTAGGATCTTTTTTTCGTACTTGCTGACCCTGTTTGGTCCTTCTACTTAGTTTCATTAGTGCATAATATTGTTAGTAGACCTAAAGTGTCAGTCGCACTCAATTCAGCATCTGATCGTTATGAGTCACGCTACATAATTTTACCCTGCAAAGCTCGACGGCATCGTAGTAGCTCGATATTCGCCCAACAATAAATTGACAAACGACTAAACCTTATTATATAAAATTCTGTAAGATCCTGGTCTATTCGCTGTAGAACAATATTTATTTGAAAATTGTATTTACGCGATTTTGTGACATTCACCTAACACATAAAAACCGCAAAATAACTTACTAGGTCCCGTCAAGAGGAACGTCCCTTCGAAGTCTCGAATGGATAAGACGTAAATGGTGTGCGCTTAGAGTCAGCTGCTCACGCATACATTGAACGGACTTTACTAAAACGGTGCTAGCAGATTAAATTGGTTTAGAATAATACGTTCCTTTAATAGGCAGAAACAAAGAAAGCAGACGTATTTCGTTATGATAGTTTTCTCAACCATAATCGCCTTGTGAATGGCATTCACACAGTGAAAAGCTGTCACTCGAAAAAAAATAAGAGATAAGGTTAATTAATTCTCCATGGTACCATGTTCAGATAATCAGCTGAGAAAAAAATTTCCATGGGCTACTGAGGAATTAAGATATTTTTGTCTTGGTTGAGTGCACTAGAGAGTGAACGTAAATTAACTATTAAACTGTGCCGAAAACATCTTCAGGTGTTCTTGTACCTGAACATCGT
>NW_019211870.1:0-39781 GCF_002443255.2 Varroa destructor | reverse complement strand
CATACCTCCCTTGTACTTCTCTCTGTATCAACCCCCAATTTTTTCAATAAGATAATATTACTAGTTTATGGGAGAAAATGGAATGGAGAATGGAGAATACTAGTGTATCAGTCTTTCACAGTTTCCCTAATAAGGTTCCTAACCTTACCAAACGCGCTCAAGTTTTCACGGGAGTTTGCCGCCCTCTGTGTCTCCTATGAATCTCATCTATTCTCTAAAGTAGCGTTTTTTTTTACTGTTCCCTATAATCTATTCTAGCCGGGCCCTCCTCAGTCGAGCCTTTCTTTGAGTAGGCTTTTGGTGAGGTTGCTACCACAATTTTATTGTGCAACCGTTTTACAGTTGTATGTTTTTGAGTGCAAGCAGCGAGTTTAGCATCAGCTGCGATTCTCATTACTTTCTCAGGGCATAATCATTGTCTTCATCGCAGGTGACAAAGTTCTGCCAATTCCATGCAAATAAGCTTAGAAGTTCCTCTGACCTGTTGAGAGCCAAGTTAGCAAAACCTTAGTTTTTCTCATCGCTTCTTGATTTATGTTTCTATGTATATAGTTAGTTGTAGATATTTCGCGCGACTACCCTAGAGCTTATTCATGAGATAATCCATTCTTTTTACAATGCGACCAAAAATTTTCTCTAACCGCTCATTCCATCATCTTTTGCGCTGTACTACTTTAAGGTCCCGTAGAAAGGTAGCTGTAAGCGCCAACTCGGCCTGAGCATTTACCGTCCTGTAGACCTAGATAACTTGAGGTGTCAGTATTCACTAAATATTCGAAAGTAGTTTGTTGGAGTATCCGCCTATTATTACAAGAATGGCCCATACACGTGCTTCAGCTACCGATATGAAGATGCATGTATCGCTTTAATAGGGCCCTGATGTATCTATATGTACAATTTTGATTTCATTGTTGTCTTTCTTTTGGCTGGTTAATGTTGGTTTCAAGCTGTTCTTCCTGTTATAACGTGATATTCGCAAAGGCTTTGTTTTCTCTACTTTTTAGCTTCCACGGTATGTGCATCATCGGTGTAACGACTAGGTTATCCACGTACGTTGTCGACTAGACGCGTAGAACCAGGCCATTTAATCTATGAATTCTATTGTAAGTTAACCAGAATGGTGGTCCAAGGCTAGATCCTTGCGGAGCTTTCGTTGTCATCAATGCAAGCAATTGCCCCTTGGGAATCAGAAATGGTGTCTTCTAAGAATCAGGAAGAGAGCTCCTTCTAAGCATTTTCGCGGTGTCATTCGCCACCACTTCCGAAAACTCTTTAAACAGGGATCTTGTGGCTGCCGGAAGAACACCACTCGCGACAGGAACTTTTTATGGTTTTGATCGCTTTCGCGTTGACTTTCCGTAAATTGTAGCCTCCGATATATCATTTATGTAAGACTCCTAGTTTGTTTGGAAAAGCCGAGGTGAATTTAAAAATGCTCGCTAATGGCTTGTTTCCCTTCATCCGTCTGCGTGGACTTCCCGGTCGAGTTCTCGATTACTTTCCTGAACAGTCTGTATGAGAGACCGTAGGTGTGTTCGTTTCTCTTAAGCAATGTTTTTTAGCATTTCTCCTTATTAGAGACAACCTCTCTCCGGACAATCGCTTTATTTTCTTTGAACTCTACGATAACTTTTATGGACTCTGCTTCGCTACCTTACGCTAACGTCTACTTCCTATACTCTCTGATTCTCTGATACTTTTTAATAATAATACGTTTACGTTTGGTGTCACCCATGTAGTAATAATGTCATTTAGTATAACCTATTCATCTATATACCACTAAAACTGCGACCTAAACCGACCCTATTTATCTAAATGAACTGACTTTTAAAAGGAGGATAAAGTTTCATCCTGGAAAGAGCTGTGTGTAAAATAAAGCAGATTCATTAGAATACTTTTGGTTTTTTAGCCTGTTTTCTTCCATCTCCCAGAACGTAATGTTAATATAGACAAACTTCTTTTTTTTTCGCTCATCTTAGGCCGTTTTTTAATGGAGAAAGTGTACGGACCGAGTTGGGTTATATTCTGGTAGAATCTATCAGAAATTGTTTTCCATTTACAAAATGAGAACCGAATGTTTACATAGAAACAACGTAAACGTCATTCTTGATATTAATCGAAATTTATTGTCGACCTGCATCAAATATATATATGTATATATGACATTTCAGTTTGCGAATGGTCAAAAATTCATTAAGGGTTCGTTTCGTTGAAATGAAGATGCATTCTGAGCTACTTCTGAACCTTTTTTGGATGAGTTTCCATTGAAAAATTATACTCCGCTGATGCAACGAACATTTCTATTGACGATATTTTCTTAAAGATGCTTCAACAGATTTTCTAAGAGAAAGATCAAAATGTTTCATGCAAAGTACCGCCAGTTTTCCATACCAGTCGGTAGATCTTAGAGCCAAGTAAAAATACAATACATCTTTCTTCAACTAGAATTAATATTTCAACGTGAAAAAAGTCTGAAAACCGAATGTAATAGCTTTTTCGTTGGAGTGACATTGAGGCGAAAATTTGTCACATGGATGTCTATTCAGGGTGTAATTCTTGGCGCCAGTCGAAAACGATGAACGACAGCTTCGGGTCTTTTTTCGGGTCGACAGCTTAATATGGTGTTCTATGCAAGTGATTTCTTTTGACACCAATCGATAGATTTCAACGTGTTCGATTGGTGTCGAAATGCTATTCACATATCTGAAGTTGATAATTGTGAGTGGAAACTGTAAAAACCCTGTTGGTCGTATAAATTTATCTATGAAACGATGGCGATAAAATGCGTTTCGAGTGGTTACTTAGGCTTTTTTCCGACAAATGTTAATTAGAATGTTGGAGTACCTAGGTAGAGTTAATTTATGTGAAAAAAAAATTTAAAAAGGATCTATAATGTTCAAAAAAGATGTAAATATGTATCACAAAAAGATTTTAAAAACTGCGAAACATGCTAAAGTTTAATAACGGCTCAAAAGCAGAACTAGTATGCTAACTGGCAAATAGTAGGCAAGTAGCAAGTATTCGCGTTTTTATTTGATGTATACGGCTACTTATTAACAAAAGGAGAAGACCTTTGCAACGTCGCGGGAACAGAGAGTTAAAACATAACCCGAACATGTAAAATCATCATAAAATGTTTATTTAATTTTCATTGAGTAAAATATGTAACTACTTAATATTAAATCAAGACAGACAAAAAGGTTTGTCCCGAAGGTAAAATGAATATTACTTGAATATAATGTAACTATTTCTCATTAAAAATTCCTATTTTTAGGATACGGTGGCATCCAGGCTCTATTAAACCTAACGTCTATTAAATGTTGGACTCAATTTACCTACGTCCTCCATATGTTGGCCGGCGGCGAACCTATTTATGTGCATCCCGTAAACAAAATCAGTTAGCCGGTATTAAAAAAACCGTAGTCACGTTGAAAAATGTACTAAAAACCAACATATTCACAGGCGAGACAGATCTAGAGTTGGCTAAGTCCCCTCCTCATATATTAGAGCAGGTTGATAAAAATAACTGAAAACGGGTAGCGGGTTAGACGAGGCAGATTGATAGCAATGGGGTAAGTGTCCGTGTACTATAGTTTATGTTAAGTTAAGTATAACATCAACAAATCAGTCATCTTAATGGCAAAATAGATGTGTTGCTACTAAAGGTTTATGTTTACCTGTTTGATTGTCGAGCCAAAGTGAAGGTTAAGCAAACCGTTACATCACCCTACGATATCTAAGGAAACAAAACAACTAAACATTGAATTATGGATTTTGAAAGTCAGTCTAACCATTTATTTTGAGCAGGTCGTTTCTTTTAACAATTAATCTTTCAACAACTTAATCAAAGGTCCTTAAGACCTAACACCGGAGACAATAAAGATGAACTTGTAGACGTTGGCAAAGGTTTCATTGTATTATCTGTAATCAAAGCCATACGAAGATATATGAAAGAAATTCGACAAAATACTATGATGTACATTCAAACGTATGGAACTATTTACTGCAAGCCATTTTAATAAAGATCCGCAGTTGTTCAGCTAAAAGAAAATCTCTCCATAAACGTTATGTGAAGAATTTCGGCAACGTTATTTCTTATTTGGTAACTAAAGAATATTGAAAAAAGAACTGCATTTTGTTGTAGCTCGATAAAGTAAACTTCGACCGCGAAACTGTAATGCATTGGTGGTTCAATGTGGAAGTTCATAAAGTAATTTTAAAAAATCTAATTCATTCACAGAGTTGATGCATCTTGTATTGAAAATGGCCGATACAAAAGTAAATATCCGAAGTTATAGGCCGAACATACACTCTTTACAGGAAACTCAACCACACGCTTTTGCGAAATCAGTGGTTTTGCAGCTTTCACAGAGAGTCAACAGCAACAAACTTATGAAATTACATCACAATGGTTGCTCCACCAAATTAAAGTGCAATTTCCACGTTGAAATAAGCATATCGCTCAAATTAATAAAGTTTATAACGGACCGCACACTTTAAAAGGTTATAAAGCTGTTTTTATAGTTAAAAAAGTTGAACAATACCGATACGGTTTGTACACAGAACCATTAATTAAAACTAATAATAAAAAATGAAATTGCTGCGTTTACGCCAACCTCAAGAACAATAAACATTTTTCCGAAAGGATACTTCTGCGCAGTTGATTGTAGACAATGGGAAACCAACAAAATTAACGCAATTTATGGCTCTTTGCAAACACGACGAATTCGCAAAACGACTGCTCTTAGGCCGATAACAAATATCGAGAAACGATATGGCTCTTCTTATCGCTTACGTCTATAATGATAACACTCTTACATATCTCCGGATCAAAGAGCCTCCCCAATATGAACATTAAGCAAACAAAAGCATCAATATTTCATACAATAACCTAACCGTATGATAAACATCCAGGAACTTTTTTCAAATGACAAAGAAAACCCTACAACATTTGTAGTTCATTAAAACAAGATACCAGCTCCGACCCTTCAGGAAAAACCTTTGTGGGCTATTTAATCCAGAGAGAAGTGGAAAAGCGGCCATTGCAATAGCATCATTCACGATAACTTTGACGTCCAGAGGCTCAATTGCGCACTCGACGAATTAAAATCACTATTGACGTCAAAACAGATACAGTATGCAACAAAGAGAAAAATTCAAAAACGGCAGATGTGCTTTTTACGATGGCACTTATTATCTGCAACGAATGCCCCTCGATGGTCTACCAGAGAGGCCTTGAAAACCATCAAACGCTCTATGGTACATATAGCAAAGACAAACCATTTGGAGGAACCCTGACTTTATATTTAACCGAGTTCCGCCAATTGCAGCTAGTAATCAAGAGATAGTGCTGTCAGCATTGAAAACGCCTATGGAAACACTTCTAAATAGGTAACTTGACTACCAATATATCGCTAAACGACAATGAATATTCCCAGTTTTTGTTAGACATAATTAAAGATAACCTTCCATAAAAGGTCAAGCATAAAATTGCGAACATTCTTCTTTTGCACAGAGAGAGATTCTTTTGCACAAATTACTCCATCAACCTCCAAAAGTCCTATGGACGTATTTGCCAAAATCCTTAATACTTAGTTCCTGTGAATAGAATGGCCCGGAACATTAAAAATACTTACAAACGGTTCTCCAGAGATCTCAAAAAATATCGGTTGCCCAATTAAGTAGCAAAGGATTTTGACACTGCGGATTTCATCACAAAATTTCTCGATAGCTTTGAGATATCGGGACCGCTGCTTTACAGTCTATAATTAAAAAAATGCTCAAATTTGACAACGGCAGAAGGGTGACCGTATATGATTTACTTAACTATAACGAAATTTACAAGCGGTACATTCAAAGATTATATCGTTAGTATAATAATTATGTATAATTTTACAGAAAATGACGTCAATTTAGTACACTCATTCTGTGCTAATAGCAATCCATAGTGCATAAGGGCTGACAATAAAAGACATGCTCATTTCTCTTGAAGGACCTGTATGTAGTCGCGCCAAACTACGCGTTGTTTTAAGTCGTGAGCGAAATTCTCAAAACGTTGAGGTCTTCCTTAAAGGGAACGGCGAAACTAAAAATATCGTCATTCGTAATTTTTTCCAGTGATGTCGCCGAAAGTAGATTTCGTAGTAAATACAAATACACACAACTACATAAACGGTCTGGAAGTAAAAGGATTGAAATTTATTTAGGTCGTAATAAGGATTACTTTACTGAAATTTTGCTCCGATGCCTAGCAGCAAATTAGACATATAGGATACATAAAAACAAAATTTACTCCGGGAGTTGCATGCACCCTCCTAAGGACCTTATAGGTAGGGTTTTCACGAAAGAAAACATCATGGGACAACACTGCACGGAAGCCAAAAAAGGAAGGCAAGAAAACTTGCTTAATTTATATAGTTGGTACTTTAAAAACGTAACCGGAGACGAAATGATTAAAATAGTGAAAAACAGAAAATAGGAAAACCGTCGACTCGGAACATATTTTAATAACTTACCCCTCGCCGCTGTGTTATGGAACAGTGTGCATGACGAACAGGCAAAAATAGTTGTTAATATACCAAGAATATTTCTTATTTCAGGTACAGCACAAACTTTGCTTCAAGTATTAAATATGTGGAATAACGCTCCAAGAGCTGCGTCTCACTTTTGCCCATTTAGTCGGGTGTTAACATGTGTATAATATATTACGGTAGTTTTAATTTTGCAAGGGTGAAGTTCAAATAAAATGTGGTTAAAATAGCAATATTGCGTATCACATGTTAATATTCTGCATGATCTAAGTGTCCGATGCGTTATCTCGATTATTTAAGACCTAAATCGACCAAACATTAATTTCAAAGGTTCTCGTTTTTTTGTTGGACTTTTGTTGGACTTTTGCTAAATGACGTCCTATCATAGTGATCAAGCGAGTTAAAATATCTAATGTGCGGCGCCCACATGTGTTTATTCCAAAATATGCTCAAATTTTCGAGCATTAATCAGCTAGTTTGAGCAGGTAAACCATTTTGCTGGAACACTTAAAATATTCACGGTTACACAACAGTTTGTAAAATATGTAAATAAATTCTTTTTTACGATATTATTTTTCCCTAAAATGTACGGTGGTATGACCTCTCATTCATTGGAAACGATATTTACATACACAGTACCAACATTGTCCGAGAGTTCCGCTTTATGTACAAGGGGTACACATTCTGGATTGGAAGCAAATCTACAAGAGGTTGAAACTTCTATCAATGGTTGAAAAATGCTCGTCAGAGAAGAATTGAGAACTATCCGCTGTCTTTCCTCTTGACAAAATCGAAAACCAATTGGGGCATCTAAAGTTTTCGTAAACGATCTGTGGTACGATAGTCATATCGATATAAGGTTTCTTCGTTAACGACTACATCGAAACAGAAGCATGATCACAATTGCACTTGGATAGTGTTTATTAAATTCGGAGCCTGCACTCATTTTTCTCAGATGTTCCGTAGTGCTGTGTTGGAACTTGCTTATTCTGTAACCGCATACTCATTTGGGATGCCATAACTTATCTAAGGTAACGTGAAGGTCTGTGCTGTACAAACCTTCAGTTATATGACAAAGTACTGTTTTTATTTGCCAAGACTGCAGGCTTGTTTATAGAATAGACTTTCTTGTAGTAATACCGATCTTGAATGCATTCATGAAACCACGCGTATTCAGCATATTCCTATGAGTTTATCATTCACTACATTCATTTATTGTACACGACTTATTTATTGTACGCTAAGTATACAATATGGACATGCATGAACGTTTTGTTCTTGATTGAATGAAGTGTTAAAGCTGCCTGATTGGATTAGGCTACACTGGCTGAAATGATGCCTAAAGGACAAAGTATTACAACATCTGTAACTACAGCTGTCACTGGGTCTGCGGTATTTTTGTGTATCACAAGCCACGTGATAAAATCGTTTGCACTTCTTCTACCCTATGTTAGTCTTGACTAAAACTAAGAAGAACCAAGAATCTATTTCTGGCATATTTAACTTGTGTTTGTGTAAATGCTTTAAATGCTTTGATCTTCTGAAGGGTGAATGCTTTTTGGATATCTTCAATAGATATCGATATGTAGGCCAGCATGTATATTAGGCGATTGCAAGTTGTTGCATAAAGATCCAATACCAGTTTTAAAAACGCCTGTTTTGTCTAAAGTCAGTAGACGTAACATTTCCCAAAGAACTGAGATTGCGTGTGTGACAGTCGGTGCTTCTTTAAACTAGATGACTGCTCTTTCAACTAATCATTTTTATAGGAGTTGAATTGCAATATGTAGTACCATTGCTTCTCTGACTCTCTTCTTTATATGATCAGCGAAAAATGTTCCTCTTGTCATTGAGGTATGTAAGCTAGTTGGCAATTTTTAAGGTCTTTCCATTTTGGCGAAGCGGAATAACTGTTAGAAAGTCTCCCTGCTTTTTTACACTCCATGGTCTCTGTGTTGGTATTAATTACCATTTGCAGATCAAATTTAACGACGGCTCACAGTTACTAGTGAATCTTGTGGGTCGAATCAGTGTTCCGATATCGTCTCTGCACAGGATTACCGACTCTCAGAGCGTGCCGCGCAATGCATGTGAGGAGAATGTTAGTGAGAAGTGTGGAGAGCAGCAAGCTGAACTTGCTATCGTAGTTTACTAGACGGCGTTCCCCTTGTAGCCCCCTCCCGTAGCCCCATTGTCAAGAGCAATGACGTTAATCTGACGGATGTCCTTCAGTAGATTTTGCACTTTCGAAGGCATTTCAGTTGTGCCATCTGTATAAATATGATGATTTTCAAGCTTAAGTTTTATCAAATAGATTATTTGGGACGATTTAATGTTGTTCCCATTTCGTCTGCGAAAATCTCATAGGCGGCTGTCTATGATCCACCGGTACGTAATCTGCTGTTCGCCCAGCAATGCTTCACGATACTCAACCACAGAAGTTAATCATTATACAGGAATGCCTAAAGGAAGTTTCTAGATTTAGTTCTTTTTCGCAATCAGATCGTCCTTTCTTTAGGGAGGATATGCCGCCGTTTTTTTTCATACAATAGCCATTCTCATCTATGTCATACAAGCGTTGAACGAATCGTATAACAGGGTGCTAGAACTATTGCTGCTTTTATATGCTCACTGAATATTTCGTCGGGGATTTGTGCTTTTTAACCGGAAAGCATGAGGATATCGTCTATGATCTAATGCAGTTCCAAATCGGTAAAATTAGTAGAAAAATAAAGCCTTATCATCCGCTTGAGGTCTTTTAGTCGCCGGCATGTGCGGTAATATAACAGTGTCGAAGCCATACAGAAGAAACTTGCAAGACTTCAAGTTTTTTTTTGCGTTTGATATTATAGGATATTTTAGACCTTACTTAGCCCTCTAACCTGCAGTGATATGCTTTCTGCACATGTCTTGGTTTAGTAGGTGTGGGTCATTTAGTGACTATACAGCTATCAGGCGTTGATGTGAGAGATGCGCTGTACAATCTAACATATGGATTTTTTCGCGGGTAAAAAATAGTACTAGCAGTTTCTTGTACTGCAGTTTGTTGGTATTTAGCGTCTGAACTCCTGTTAATGGTTTGGGTGATGTAGACCGCTGTTGATGTGTGAGTATCACCTCTATCTTCACAGGCACAGGCCACGTCAATAAAAAGTCTTCACTAAATGGGTTATCCAAAGTTATGCAAGATCTGCCTCTTGGTTAATCTTCGTGGAAAATAAATCTATGGCTAAGGGTACTATGGGTCCTGCAAATTCACTGAGGTTATTATTATTTACGGACTTAAGTTCTCAAGAATCCCGGGAACTGCAACTATTCATGCCTGTCCCAGGCGGTCGTTCTTAATATTAAAATTTCTAAAGAAAATTGTTGGTTTTTCTCAGCCCAAGTTGACAGTATCTGGTCAAATTTTTTGTCAGTTTGTTGTTACCCTCCGGGTCTGGCGGATGGATATAAATTGCAAAAATATTGCTCCTCTCTTCATCGATGGTCACACGCTTGCCTTCTGTAAGAATCGATTTCATCAAACTTAGGCGCTGGTTGTAGAACACCGTGGCATACCTAGTATTGTTGATATTGAAGGCTACATATGTCCTCTACGACCTTAATTGTAACAGGGCATATGTAACCGGCGGGCTTTCGATTATTTTCATAGGCACAGAGGCATCTGAGTAAGCGCTGTAGGCGGCTTCCGAGATTGCATCACCACTGCGGCTTCCCGTAGTCATTGTTTTGGTATCTTGGTTTTCTCGCTTGTGCTGTCTCGCTTTGCTTTATGCAGATGTATATAGATTAAAAGTACAGCGGTGTTCAACCGCGTTGACAACCCTTGACTACGGACAAGCAACGCTTCATCCGCATCTTTTGCACCTTTCGGCTTTTTAATTACTGACATTCGAGTAGTTTGGCCTCTAATCTTTTAGTTGAACTACATATTTTGTTACACTGGATTAAAAATGATCTTTTCCACATTTTATGCATTCACTATAGCAGACATACCAGGGTTATATTAGTGAGCTATTTTCTTCGCATTAAAGATTTTTCCCTCGAGTAGAGGGTATCGTTTCGCCAGTGATAGGCAACGTGCAGAGCCAATGATTTCAACCATGAACAGGGAGGCTTTATCAGCAAATACCAAAACTTAGAAAAGAAAAGTGCCATATGTATCAGCACTTAAGCAACAGCAGCCTACGGCCATTAAAACACAGATGTTGAAATCAAAAAAAAGTTAGCAGTAACCCAAGACGCGAAGGACACACGTGAACGTTGACGAAGCAGAGAGAATGACGACGAAAGGAACGGCAATAGGCTACAGAAGTATAGCGCGTCGTTTATGTTACGCATATATAAGCACTAATAAATAAAGCAGTTATCGTTGTTCCTTCTTGTGGCCGCACACTTTTGTCTTGTCATTTGGACGATTGCCAATAAACTTAAAGACTTTGCGAAGATTAGAGCGAGAGGCGTTAAGGAGATCTACGACCGTTTGCCAACAATTCTAATCCACGCTCAAGGGAAAGTAACTGGTTCAAGCCTTTAATAACAAAACTAAACGGCACTGCATTTATTTTCTCTAGGCAGGTCAGATCACACATTCCCAGCTTTTGGAGCATTTGATAAACTGTAATTTAGGTTTATATTATATATATATATATATATATATATATAGACTCATCCGTCAGCTTTTTATTTCTGTCGGTATTAAGGTGTATTCCGTTATCTGATCTAATAGGTCGAAACATAGATAGGCTTAGGCATTTCATGTTAAATTCTAGCAACGAATCATCACTCCGTACAACCTTACTTTATTTGCCAGCCAATTTATTGAACCTTGACAGAACATTTCAAGTCTGGTGTTGGAAAACTCGTTCGGTCAAATTTTGAGATCCTCCAAAGGAATGGCCAAATGTGCAGGTACCAATTTCATTTGTGCGAGATCAGAAATGGTGGTAATCCGTCATGATCTGGAGAAAATGGCTTGGTGGGGAAAACCTCTCTTATAGTCCGGCTTTCGCTATCTTCGCTACGTATGGCCTGGCATTTTCGTGGAAATGGACGACCTTGCTCCGTCCGTTATATCTTTTCTGTTAAACAGCCTCGTTTGCTTCATGCAGCTAGGCCGTATACATATACTAGTCACCGATGACAAGCCTGTAGCCGTGTCACTGTGGCTGTGTGTTGCTCGATGTCAGGCGAGACGCGTAGAGCCAAGGAGGAGTCGTTTTTCTTGTGATGTTTATTCAGGTTATGGGACACCCAATCTCGTAATATTTGAATAAGTCCCATAGAGTTAAGGGGTTCAAATTAATTCTCTCGTCCAGTTTACGAATTGCTTGCTGGTCGCCTTCTTTCAAAAATGCCTTTTATCGGTTACTATCGACCACAGATAATCGACGGAGGCGGGGTGTATCCTCCAGTTCCAATATGCCATTCTTCGATTTCGTAAACCAGCTTTCAACAGTAGCCTTAGTTAAAGAGGCTTCACTATATATGGTAAATAATATGTGCTGCTTCAGCAGATGTTTGACCTTGGCAAAGGTGTGTCATAACTACACTTTTTTTACGTGGAACTTCGATTTTTGGAACCTAAAGTCGACATAGAAACTAGCTCACCGAACAATGAAACTATAAAGGATACATAGCAAAGCATGAGTATTTTAGAGAAGTATATAAAAAAAAAAACAGTGATAAAGAAAGGACACTAAAAGCGCTTGTGTTCCCCTGTACTCACCTTAAACATCGATCATTATCTTAATATTTAGTTCTTGCTTGTGGAAAACTGCCATTAGCCGAGTCGGTTGTTATTCTGACTGGTACTGAATGCAGGCGGCAGTGTTTCACTCCCGGCACGACCGATAGTTCACTACCGTAGTTACTTCTATACAAACCGTCAATTTTTTTTTGTAGAAGCAGCACTTCAAACAGAATTCACTATATCCATAGTCTAAGACCGCTTGCAAGATGCAAACAGGCACTTGCAAGCTGAGTGGCACACTGCAGCGCAACGGAAGGGCGCAAATGCTTTTAGAACTGGAATTCTTTAGTTCCGAAGGCTGGAGTTCAGATAGGTGTCGTAAAATCGCCTATCAATTCGAAGTTACCCTATACATTCAAAGAACCAACATAACGCTTTGAAAAGATAGAGATCGTTTTCTATGAATATCGAACAGGTTGGAGGCAACAACCGTAAGTGAAATCCTCGTTTGATGCCGTAGGTTGACTTTTCACATCCCTGTGTGTTTGCTAGACCGAGCAGACTGCTTCACTGCAGTATTGCAGCATTACACTACTAAAATTAGGTCTTTATTCTTTATGATTTCTAAAGTACAATAGTAACATAACGATCAGCTATCATAGTAGGCAGCTGAGATTTGGCTTTTCTTGTCTCGCGGCGTCATTTGTTGAGAACTTCTGAATGGGTCCGACCTCTCTGGAGCAACCGATATTGCAGTAATCACAACCAATGAACTATTCTGGAGCATGTCGCATGAGGGTTCGAAAACTTTCACTTTTTCAACTTTAAGAGTTGATCTCCTGTGTAATCATTGGCTCTAGATGAAGGTTTCTTTTTAGACTGAGACAAAATATGAGCTGCCTGACGCCGGCAGAATATTATTCACATTAGCACATTCGTCATTAGCACATGCTCCGCGTTAACTATAAAATTGGATAACGAAAATTGGTTCAATGAATCTATAGGCTCTCATCAGAAAATAGACTAGCTGCCATTATAGGTCACCTCTTTGTGGGGGTGTCGTAGCAATCTGATGTTTCAGCGTCACCTCGCTTTACTTCTATATCGGTAATCCACCAGTCACTCTGCAGTCCCAAACAAAATCGATTAGCGCATTAACCCGATAGTGATTCTTACAACATCAAACAGCCACTACGCGACACGTATGCAATTCTAACGCATTTTATTACCATTAACTAACTATAATTAATGCTCCTTTTACCAGCTGGTGATTTCGTATTGACAATGCTTTAGCTTCTTGCCGGAAAACGTTCGACGAGCTTCCATATTTCAAGTGCACACTCCGGTCGCAATACGTACGGCGGTAGCGGAGACTCCATAAGCGCGACGATTAGCCGAAAACACAAGGATCCGACGCCGTATGAAGTATCATGATATATATATATATATATATATATATAGAGTGATGTATCCAGCTAAATCGTTTGTTTATATTCTAAATAAATTTAAAAAAATTATAATATTCAAAATTACTTCGAACATTCAACGGGCGTTCATATTCATTTTCCTAACAAGTACAGAAATAAAGGGTGATAGTAAAATGAAATAGAGAAAGTTCTTACACTGCTGAAATCACTTAGAAATCATTGAAGTATGGACTTGATGGTTCGTACTTCAATGTTAACCTCTTTAACCTTAACACTTAACTTAAAAGGGTTTGTAACAATTGCTTTAGAATATAAAAAGGCATTACGGATTCATGTTGCAGCATTTTAAATAAATTGCAACACGATAAGTGCAAAGGTGCGCCTCACAAATAGACAACAGCCTAGGTGCACTGCGAAATAAACCTGTGTTTCGTTGATGGTGCCTATTTGGCTATGTAGTCCTTTTTTAAATTGCCTTATAAAGTTTGTTAACAAGAATATCTTATATATGCTTGTTAGAAAGTTGTTGAAAAGCAGTCCTACAAACTGTATTTTTGTGAAATTTTTTTCTTTGACAAACTGGCAGTTAAATAAAAGTCTACGTAACGTGTGTTCCTCGGCACCAATAAAAAAAATAATAAAATCGCGAAAAATTCAGTTTATACCTAATTCCTCACAATCTTCTATAGCGTATATTTATACTTGAAAATGAAAAAGTCGAGAAATAGAATAAAGGCACCGGGTTTTCACGTTGCAGGGGCTGGAATAACTGTTACAGAATACTAAATTCGAATTAGGTTTCACGTTTGCGTTGTGTGTTGCGCAAAATTCAATTAGATGGGTTTATATAGTGGCAATTTTAGCTCAGTTGCAAAATATATAATATAAATATATAAGATCTATAAAAGGTATAATTGAAAGTAACTGGAACGTTCTAGCGGGATAGCAAAATGTGGAACGAAGTTCTAGGATAATCGTCGCCAAGGGTCAGTGACACAGAAATTAACTAAATGAAGTATCGCTATTGGATGTTGCAACAAAATAACAAAATTTATGTTAGGAATTGAGGATAGCACGGATAAAATATTAAAACAGGCAGAGTGGCCGTAAGATTGTAGGAATGCTTCAATGGGAGAGTGGCCCAAGTAGATTTACTAAATCAAAGATACAGAAAAACGCATCTAATAGTGCAATATTTGAAAAGAGAGTATAACTGAATTATAGAGTACGGTAGGCTAGACATGACGCGAACGAGGTTCGTCGATATTAGCACAGAGTAATGGAATAACTACAAAATGAGAATGGGTGATTAATAAGTTAGTGTGCCAGTAGCAAATCTATATAGCTAAATTAATCAACGGGAAAAAAGGCACCGAGCGAGGCCCGCGGATTTGTTGAGGCTACTCTATTTTCTACCAGTCGTAAGCCGCGAATATGTTCGCTCTAAATCGACCCCATTGAAGGCATAGATTGGCGCTCCATTGTTCATTGAGAAAAGTGCCGTTTTAAGAACGGCTTGATTTTTACGGATTTTTTCTGGAGTAATTGAGTGTTGCTATGGTAATATAAGCGTGCGGCCATCTTTACCGTTGGCAATTATCATTGCATATTGTTACAATGCCGTTTCATAGGGCTGTTAAGGAAATTTCAGGCAGGCAAGTTCAGTGAGACGTACTCTCGTTGGAGACAGGTTTTAGATGCTACACTGCAGAAGCAATTCCAAAAACTTGCTCACACAGAAGTAATATTCCTATAGGCTCTGATTCTCTACTATAAAGTTTTAGGAACATTTCAGGATTTTTCAATTAGCTAATTCAATTAGAAGTTTCGTGTTTCGTAAATTGTAATGCTAAACATCGGGTCCTGCGAAGCCTCAATTTTGTACGCTTGATGCATGGATTATTCCGAATTTTCCGTTCGCGAAGAACTACAGATGTTAATCCTATTGTTGACAACAACTAAAAGGCAGCCCTCAAAGAGAATAACGCTAAAGTTTGCAAATAGGACCACTATTGGTGAGAAGAAGGTTTTATATTTTTTGCTAAGTTGCGTTAATACGTGTGATACCTGTAAAATTTTATTAAAATTAAGTGATTGCGCACAAACTTTATAAAAGTTCACGGAAATTTCGAATAAGCTCCACTTAAGCCACTTTGTGAAGGAAATTGATGTACATGTAACGTGACATAGTTTCGACGTGAAAATTGACGCATTTCTGTTGAATCTGAGTGTAGCGCACAAAAACAAAACCATGTTTGTTCATTGGTCTACTAGATAAAATTTCTATAAGAACCGAATCTCAGTATACAAGAACGTACCGTCCAGGTTTCTGTCATACCTTTTGCTATGTCATTTTTAATCATGGTTAATTTACTACTATCGGTAGGGAAGCCCAAAAATTTCAGCTTCGCAGTAAGCTACGTAAAAACTAATAGTAAAAAATAGGAGAATTAATTTTGTATAAATCAAGTTTGATAAAAATATAGTGCATATAGCGCTCACCCAAGGCTACCAGCTACAGTTAAGAATTTTTCTTTGCTGGATAAATGAAATATTATAATATATTTTTAATTCGTATTTCACCAGTGAAGCTAAGATGCTTAGCCCCATCCTAGATATTCGTCAGCGAGGCTTGGGTCAAAATATATGATGTAAAAAAACAAAACTAAATCGAACCTTTATTTTACATATTAGAGACGTATCACTATTAGCATAAGATGCAAATGGTAACTAATGCACGTACATTTTACTGTAACTGATGGTTGCATATAACAAATATTACAGTATGGAAGGCATATCAGATCTTCTCAGCCCCCTGACATGCTTTTCATAATAGTGATGGCATTTTCTCTGTTAGATAGCGAAGCGTCAAGCAGTTACCGCCATATGGCAACATTGATTGCCTAAATAAAAATAGGTAGTTTTAAAGGGGAGAACCGGTGATAGTCACTGGCGACTGGGGATTTGCCACACCAAATATGCCACTGGAAAAGTGGTCATAGTGTTAATGGAAATCGCCAAGTTCTGGAAAATATTTACGGTTCTAGGCGATAGAAAAAAATACCCATCGTCAGGGCCCTTTGAATATACAAACGATTCGCAAACAAAAGTATTATAACGTCATCATGCTGAACTGCTTTTCTAAGATCATGGTTCTTAGAACATAATGGATTCCGTGTAATGCAGAGTAAAAACAGGTTTAAATTGTTGTGCTACTCCGATTGTGCGAGGTACAGGTGCGTGGAAAAATTGACTAAGGTAAATTAGAACAGTTTTAATAGTAGTTGAGGAACTTTGGCCAATGTTTGCAGTGCTATGTTCCTAAGGGTTGCGTTGAAAGTAATCCTGAAATACTACGTCAAGATGATTATTCATTGGCGTTGTGGTTACTTAAATACTCATTCAGCCATCGCCTCAGTGCGGTATGAGGAATAACAGAAGCTTTTAAATACCTTCTTTGAATTCTATTTTATTTAATTCTTACCATTGAGGGTCTTAACAGGGACGACTAAAGGGTGCACGTTTCTCCTTGAGGAATCACGAAGAAGATGCAATCTTTGCGCATTCAGTATTGGCCCATAATCGAGACATTGGTAAAAAAAAAAATAGGTTTTGTTTCGTGCCGTAAAGCGTTAGTCTGTTATTCGGCCCAATATGTGTTTGACTTATCTATACACTTCGTCGATTCAAAACAGTCTATCCTGCTTAATTCGAAATTTGCAGTTTTTCAGGACCTTGTAATACAGGTACCCTTTGAGACGTTTTTCCACTATCAAATTTTATTAAGTCTAGACCTTAATACGTGCCCCAAGTGAAGCAGTTATTGAAGAAGATGTATGAAGTAAGTCGCTCACTCTATTTCTTTTCACCGACATTACTTTGAACAATAAAATATATTCGTACGCAAAGCATAATGTTTTTGGTAGCGTACATTTATTTCGGAAAGGTCATGGTGAATTATCCAATGTGCGCTGGATAGTCACGGACGACTTGCCCTGTTTCTTTTTTATGATTTGCTGTGAACAAAGGACAGGTTGATGTTTTTAGCAATAAGCATTACCTGCAGGACTCGTTTCCATAAAAAATTGTCTTTAAAGGAATTAAGCAGAAAGTGGATTTTTGTTCATTCCCCTTAAGAACGTTTTTAGAGAAAACTAGTTAAAAACGGGCCGCGTTATTACGACGTGGTTCATTATGCATATGTTGACAGCAACTATACATTCATAGCAATTAGAATGAACTTCAAACGACGGGAACGAGTAGTGTGTAAACTTTGATAGTAGCGAATCATAAAACGTTTTAGAAGGACGTATGCACATTTTAATAACATAATAGGTAATAATAATAACAATTTTACTCTATTACTATGTCCAGCTTTTCAAAAAACACCTTTGTACTAGCATTTTTACGAGAGATGTACTACAGTACATTTTTTAGTTTCGATGCAGTAGCGGTCAAAGTCGCCCAAAATTTAATTTTAAAAATTTAAACAAACACTACAAACTTAAATAGCAATCGGCAGCAGGTTAGTAGTAAATAAATATTTCTTCCTTTAATAAAAATATTTCCCCTTCATTATAAAAAACTTTCCTCTAAAGGGAGTATAACTTTTCAATAAGACGAACCGCTCTTTAGATGACCACCCTTCAGATATTTTTCTAATGAGAAGTTTTTATGTTGTTGCGGAAACGCTGTTATCTGTAATTAATCACTTCAAATCAACGAGTAATTGTAATCCCGTCGTTTACTTCTTTATAGACTTAAATGAGTGTGAGCTCCGCTGGCTACTAATTACGGCAATTGAAAATTATAAAGGGAAATACTGCGCAACTATTAGCTATCGGATGTTTATATTTATACTTCTAATAACTAATTTACAGAGTTTTTGCAATGTTAATCCGCGGCTTTTATTCTCGTACTACTTACTGATTTGTTCATAGTGGGCCTTTGTTTGCGATGCAAAAATATGAAAGGAAAAAATGAAAGGAAAATAGTGTCAAATTGAATGAAATTATAACCTTAATTCTTTTTTGTCTTCTTATATTATTTCTGTAGGGGCAACTTGACGATATTTGGATGCAGGAATCCATCTACTTCGCGTGACAGCGGGTACTTGAGTAACTCACCTTCACAATCACAAATCAGCGAAGTCTTCGAATACTTCAGATGTGCTTTTCGATCCATCAGCATTGGGACGCGGGATTATAGTAACTACGACGCGATTGGTGTGTTACACAGTGAGTTCAGAATGATTATAGCTTAACTTAGAGTAACCTAAATAGTATCTAGTTCTATCGGGATAATTGTTTATTATTGAATGTCTACCATACGGCAAAAACTGCTAAAAATGTGCAAGAATCTTTGGTCAGCCCAGTTTCTCTAAATAATTTATGCTTTTTTATTAACGAACCTCAGCAACACCTTTTTAACATACATTATTTCGTCTAGGTAACTGATCGCCACGCTCTTCGGCTTCAAAATTATTAAGAATATTTACTTTAGACCACCAATTGAGTAGCTTACGTCGTGGTCGCATCTCCTACCCAATCTAATTATCTCTCCTTATACGGTCACCAGCTACTCGCCGCTCATACGTCGTTTCCTTGCTTTATTTGGAAAGTTTGAGGGGCAAGATTACTTTTTTTAAAAAGCAGGATGCATGGCAAAAGGATTTCCTATAGTGAAAGCACTGGATATTTGGCATGGAAAAATGTGCTGTTCGCAACAGACATTGCTGAGGTTATTTCAATATATTTATATATATAATACGTAGTACAGAGCGCTGTGACGAGCGCACTGTTCCACTTAGCACACACGACATAGTAGAAGCTATGTGCGGCATAGCAAAGTACAATAGTTCAGTTTTTTCTGTGTTGCTCCATCCATGTTAGCGTTAGAGGCAAAGATCCAAAAGTAAGCGGAAGGCGCCACTGGTCGACTTCGACTGTTCGTTTATTCCGTTGATGTTTTAGTGGACCAAATTTGCGTTGGACACCCCTTAACAGAGCAGCCTATACGTTAGCAAATACACTCAGCGATTATAGCGAGGCGCACTGTAGACAGGCCCAGTACTCTCCTGAGAAAAGCAGACATGGTCTAGCCTACACACTTGCGCTGTGTTGAAGTTTTCCCAAACGAATTCAATACTGCGGAAGTCCATTGGAGTTTAATTGGAGAGGGAGTAACGGCTTTACCCAGCACTCTACCACAGTCATTCTAACACGCTGTATCACTTGCTCGGTGTAACATGTTTCAGAGGAGAATAGCCAGTCATAGATAGACAAATTGTTTTACGTGCTTTAAAGGCAAGAAGCATTACCAGAAAGTGTCATTTGCTGCTAGTGGTTTTGGTTTTCGGAACTGCTAACTCTGATCTTGTCTACTAAATTCATTTTTAAGCCAGCGTCTGTTACGTACTGTTAGAGGCGGCTAAGAACAATCTTAGAGTGATTTTTCCCGTAAATCACGAGGTCATCGACGTAGAGCAAAATATGTATTTTCACGGACTGACGCTTACAAATTAAGCTATTTGGAAGATCCTTCGGTGGGAGTAAAAAAGTAAGGGGCTGAGATATTACTTTAATCCACGATGGTTATCCGTTGGAAGAACTCCGGCTGCGATACTTCATCTTGTACCGTAGTGGAGTTCACCTGCAGAATTGAAGTTATTAGCTGGATAGTGTATATATATATATATATATATATATATATATATATATATATATACATACACTTACAAATTGTAATTGTTTTGATTACTTCGTGATTCATGCCTGCTTAGGCCATGTTAAGTACTAACTTGGTATTAAACTGTATCCAACTAATCATCTTTTCACAAAGGCTTTTTCTCACATATTACATGTGTAGCAGTAAGGTCTTTTTGAGTCTGCACGCCCAACACGTTGGACGTTAGTTATAAACAATCATAGACTTCCTTGCCCGCCCTTAAGCTCAGATATAACACAAAAATTAGTTCTATATATGTCTGAGGCCTTCACGACGTTAAGCACAGAAAGGAACCCAAATCTGCGTGTTACGTGGTAGCACTTGTACATACTTAACCAGCAATACATATTGTTGTCATGACGATGAGGACGACTGAATCACTTGCGGTCTTGCAACGTCAAGGAGCCCTTAGAAGAATTTCTGCATAGGAACCATTACCTGTAGCACAGTAATGTTTAATTTGTCTAGACGCAAAGCAGTAGTAATCCACAGTCAACAGTCTAGACAACAAATATTGTATTTTACCTATTGTACATCAACAAAAAAACAATTAGCTGGGCCTCGAGAACGTTTTTTACGTTCAGATATACTCGATGAAGACCCGTGGCGCTATGCCTCCGACCGGTTCCTCGACGCTATTCTCTGCCAACACGGCAAAGCAACAAAAGTGTCATCATTACCTTTTTCTTCGGAATCAACAAGTGAAAGGTAATGACACATACACATCAGCTGAGAAAGTAAGTTCCAGTAAACCTCCAGCGGGCAACCGGTGTCATCAACGTCCAGACAAATCGAGAAAGTTAAGTTGCCTTTTAGTTAACATTGAATCTATCAGTACCAATCAACTTCAGGCCCTGCGAATGTTTCTACAGTGGTCATGCGTTTACACATTGTTGCATTGCCATCGAACCCTTTTAAATATGCATACAACGTATTTTTTGATATTCATTTATTTTTTTCAAGAAGTATACGCAATCGCTTTTTGTCCCAGGCAAAACAATTTGATAGTTTATGATGGTGTGCTATTTACGCTTCTAAAGCCAAACGATTTTTACAAAAAGAGGCAATCTCAGTTAAACTAAATAGGCTTTCTATTTTTGTGAGACGGTATTAGATGACATAAATACATGCTTGATAAACGGCAAATACACCCAAAGAACATAGACGAGAAAATTGTTACAAGATGAGTAGTTGTAAAGTGCTTGATTGACAATTTCATAAGGTCTTTCAACGAAATGTCTACGCATTTTGAAGGATTATTACTTCAGTATTTATTTACATATAACGGATACTTAAATTAAACAAGCATTCACGTAGAATGTCCAACTTCACTGCTGCCGTTGCGGTTAATACGCTGCTTAGAAGTACTGGCTTTTGATTAACAAACATTTAATTTGGTGCTTCATCTGGCGTAGACCGTAGCTCGCCAAAAAAAAGCCCACGGGCGACAGCTCTGTGAAAGGACTAAGGTAACCTTCCCGTCTTAATCATCACGATAATCTCGTACATCTTTCTTATAACAGATGCAACTAACTGACAATAGTTACTGTAGTGTCCAAAAAGAATGGTACAATTTCTGTGTTGTTTGAAATACACCACATTATTACTCATTTTCGGCATGGCGTTTCTCCGAGTACTATCATTGTCTTTAGTCCGGATCATCTTCATTCACGTACTATCTTTGGAATATAACGTTTTCATTTATTATGTCCTAAAATATGAGAGACACTTCATTGGCGTCAAGCGCACAACGTTGTTATTTTACCAATTTTTCGAATGCTCTCCAATACTCCATAATTCTGGGTGTTTGTGAACGTTGTGTATGAACGTTCTCCATCAACTTTAAACTTGTCTTTCATTCAATTAACTGGAAATTACGTAAAGGGCTCTGTTTGAAACTATGATAGTTCTACAATTTGAGAAGAAAAACGGAAGAAGCCAATAATCTTATTCTGATATCTAAAATATGTTACTGTTGATGAGCAATTGTCTTCACCTAAGACCTGATGTAGATCATCATGGGTTCCTATTTGGAAACTGGTGAGAGAAGAGGAGATTTCCACTTGGAGAGTTCGTTTTTCTTTAGACGATAGAATTATGCACAGGGTGGTGGCAACAATTTTTTCTCAGTTCTTCACTGGCCATTTAACTACTTGCAAAAAGGATCACAATTGCAGGAACCTGCCGTAGAAATGAACGACAATATATGAACGCCTAAATTAGCCAAACAAAAAAGAGATAATGTGGTGCTTTTTCCAAGCAAGCTGTATAAATCAATTATGTTTCTATCTTACAATTACGTATGAAATATAACTATATAAACAAAAAGTACTTCTAATAGTTTTTATGCAAAACTCAAAGCGCACACCGAAAATGGTGAGATTTTATAGTAGTACGTAATTTCGTGTAGAAATTACTCAAATAGCAGGAGAATGCAATGTGAAGTTCCTCTTGTAGATGATCGCTCGAGAAGTTTCTTAATATTCCGGACTTAGCTGAGAAGCAGCGAGAGAAACATTCAACGCAGAAACTTTTACTTCAGTTAGCTAAGGGACTTGCCGCTTACAAGCTTAAGTTACACGTATAAACATATTTCAAAAACAACATTATAAAAGTAACAAAACTGCGAAAATCTATTCAGAATACGAAAAAAATTGTGATGGCAAACGTATAATTGAGAATGAAATTATTAGCAAAATGCAGCGACGCTAAAAAGGATTTTTATTAAATATTTTGAAATAATGTGTATGTACGTGCATAAAAACTGTATATGAATGAATAAAAATATATTTAAAAAAAAGTTCTGTTCTTAGTTCTGTAGTTAAAAAGAAGTCTGGTTCTTGTCATCGGTCTATAGCTGAAAATATAAATAATTATTAGGTTATGTACTTATTATAGTTCCTCTCCTGACTTAAAGAACCTTTCGATTTATAAACTGAAATTCTATAAAAATACGTTGATTTTATTATTTTATAGAAAATGTTTATCTACAAATTATTTTTTTCGAATCTAGGCTTAATATATAGAAAGAATATTTTTTTTTCAAAAATTGGTCATTTTGACCATATACAGCATAAATAGGTATAAAATAATGTAAAGATGACTTGATGTAAGCAGAGCTTAAAATGAAAGCCAATTATTTATATGTTATGTAAAGCTATCAACTAGCCAAAGAACTTGAGTGCTGTGTATTGGGAACGGGGGTGTGGCATCCTTACCACAGAATATGCCATCAGCATGCTTCTTATTCCCTGTACAATATACTCCGTAAAATACCCAACCAGTTTAGTAATACCGACTCCATCTATGGTGAAGATCTTCAAAGATCATATTTTACAGCAAAAAGCTATCGAGAGTTTACACCAATTTTCAAGGCCCCCTTGTCGGTTGCGAAATTTTCGGTACGATTTATACACTCAAAATTTATTCATAGCTTTCCTTCCAAATACCTTCTGTAGCACTGAAATTATTTTGAACGCTGGAAATTGTTTTTAGTATAGAACTTAATCTATGCTTTTTAGCACTGCATTTTCGAGTTTCAGAGAAAATACACACGTTGCTATAGTACGTACTATAGAAAGCTAGTTACTATAAAGCACACATTTGAATACTCAAAAATTAATTTGGGACGAGTAGACAACCTGGTAGGTGTGGGGCCACAAGGCCAGTTACATGCCAGGCCTGAACCAACAAAAGCAAATACTTCAAATAAATTACTGCACTTCCGCTGGAACCGTCATTTGGGGTTTGGCTTTAACGAATATGAGACATCGTAGATGTATTCTCAATGTCGGGAGATGTTAATACAGGTAAAACTTCTTGGTATGAGACTGAACTGGATAGAGAACTTAAGCTATCAACGTCAACTAAGCAACGATAGAACTTATAAACGTTACTTCTCGAGTAGCATCCTTTTTCTAGCTGTTTGCTACATAAATATAAACCGTAGTGTCAAATTTCCTATTTCTTCAATTCAGATACTCTTTAAGTAAGCGACATTAGTGTATGCGCCATATTGGGTTCTAGATTTTCAAAGCAAGTTACTTTATTTCCTATAATGTATTCTTTTCTGAATAGGGCGTCCATTATCCATCAAAAGAACTAATATACTAACAAAAAGTTTATATATTTTGTATCTTTTCAGTGAGGTCAAACTTCCACCTGTCGGCTGTGGAGCACCACAAAGAGGTAAGATCCCTGTTTTAGTCATGTTGAGAATTGACATTAATACACATATAATTTGGCCAAAGATCCCTTAACGATCGAAACACCGAATTTTTTTCTACACCAAAACCGCTTTCGTATTGCTTCATTTGATTTAGGAGAACAACTATCACAAACATTTTGTTGAACTATTCCCCATTATGACGACGGCGCACCTGAACCGCTCTTTTCTTTATGGAATATTAACAAAGTAGCATCTCTACCCTGGCATAGGAGTGGCCGCTATGTAAGCATTTATTAAATAGTAGCAAAATACCAGAACGACGGCATACTTGAAACGATAGCTGCGAACTTCATCTGTACCGAAGGCTTTCAACATTTTCCATTAGTTCCCAGCCTGCAAGATCTTGTGGAAGGACCATTTACTGAGGTCCTCGTTCCCCACGCTGCGGAAGAAACGGCACCGTCGGTGGTATTGTATCTCTTGACAGAAACATCCCCGGGACACGAGCCAACAATTTAAGCGAGTAAACTGACAAGTTGCATCACTTTTATGGTTGGCGTTCTACATCGGCGATTAAATGGGTCTCCAATTGTTTGCAATGTAATGTTGTCTTTATGATGCATACGTTCTTAACAGATTGTCTTGAAAATAGAGAATGAAAAGTAGAATTAAGACTGTATTTAGGCCATAAGTCTAAAGGTTATCTGAGCAAGGCTACAGGTATAGTTGAGCCACGGCTTATGCTTACAGAGACTGTACTGTAAACTGGAAAATTTCAGCCAGATACCGTTTACCGCGTCAAATAGAGAAACTTCCTGTGTGTTTTTCAGGAGCTTTTCTATATCTATATATTCGTGACAACGTTTAGCGTTTTACAGTAAACGCAAGTAAAACTCGAACAGTGAGGTGTAACGTCATCAGTATGTGAGTTCGAATGCCTGTGCCCTCCGACAAAGAATGATTTTTGGCCTGAATTTTACCTTCTCCTTAATTACGTTTGACGCAAAACTATAAACTATTGAACTTCCCACATGTATAAGAAAGTCAATGTCGAAAGATTTGTCGGTAAGATTGACTACTCAGCAACCAAACTCCGTGAATGTATGTAGGAGAGTCGTATTTGCGGCTCGAGTTCGGCTGGTTAGGGCGGGCGTTGAAGTCATTGGCATTGACCAGAGAGGATACAAAATGAGAAGGGAACGCTTCCAGTTCATTAACGAAGTTCTCCGCCATTACGTATGTTGATTCCGAACAATTCAATCGGCCGAACATACGCTGCTACAAGCCTTAGTCGCAAAATATTATTGCCATTGTCCACCAGGGACGGCGTAACTTGTTATATCTTATAGTTGTGAAAGACGAATATGCCTCCACTAGGGCGATTTATTTTGTATTTTGATTTACAAAAATTAAACACAATAAGTTATAAAAGCTAGCTGTTAAGTTTTCGTTGATTCTATTTTATTCGATGCTTAGCAACCACTGGAGGAAAAACCATGTATGCCCTGAACCTGCATTAAGTGATATCCCGTTTACTCCTAGTTTCTTTCCTACGAGACCCTTACGTCAGGTACTTGCCACCTGATTCATATACGTGTTGTTTCATTCTGCCACATTGCCATCGAGCACAATAGCACCAGCTTTTGATTGTGAAATCCAATGGTCTATACTTTCTTTGATTCGACGCTCCCGCTGTAACATGCCGGTAAATACCAGGAAAATAACCATTGATATTGTTCTGTATGCTCGGCAAGTTCTCTCCGCCGCTGCTCTCTGGATATATTTGTTACAGTTTTGTATTATGATTCAATTGTTGTGTGGCTTTAGATAGAGGTCCCATAGAAGGTGGTATAGAGTTCAACAGTGGCGAACATCCGTCCGTTCGGGGACCCCCTCTATGAGCAAAAGCACGAAGACTATGCTTATGGATTACGAATCAGGACTCATAAAAATAAATCTCTCGAGGCAAGTCGCTTCTCTTTTCAACATCACTTGCCATGCACAACAAAATATAATCTTCTACTTCTTCACATTTCTCTTTTTTGGTTTTCAGTAACTTCTAAGTGCTAGATTACTATTATAAGCTTGTGTGGAATCTATTTTGCGAATATGCGCGTGTTCAGCCAGGTGTTTGGCCAGTAAACTCCCCGCTATATACTGTCGTATTAGATAGACGAAAAGGCAGGAGCACTGAAGGTTAATCTAGCGGCTTTTTCTCCTTTGGGATACAGGTCAATTGCCATTGTTTCTACTTCTTCGGGAAGTGTCCGAGGAATCTGTCCGGTACTTTCTTGATGTACTCCCTTTGCAATCTACTCAAACATGATACCTTTCTGTGGCGGGCGAGGGAATTTATGTCCTTCAAGCTACATGTTCTAACCAATCGCATTCTTCACTTGACTCGGAATGATGATCTCTCGGAGACCCGCGATTGATTCTCCATTTTTCATACGAGATATAGGTAGAAGATAAAGGAGGAACTTTTTGACGATTTACTTAAGTTTGCCATTCTAGATTATTCTTTTCCATAATGGATATTTCAACCTCACCACAATTGTACATTAGTTCAATAAGTGCGTTTTTATAGTTAGTCCCAAATCGTAATCAATGACTAGGTACAACGTATGATTCTAATCCTAACATGTTATAAGCTCATTTTTTTTGGATTCAATACCACCCGTTAGATATCTGAAATGTTCAGAAATTACAGGCGGTGCATGCAATTCGGCCTTTATGTCTAGACTCCGTGCACCTAGCAATAAAACTTGCATTGATTCTGTCGATCAGCTTTGTCCACTTGGTCCGAACGTTTATGATGGCAATTTCTCCAAGTATTCTAACGATCAACCGAAACTGTTTAGCCTCCTTATGGAACGTCAATGGACGCGATGCTATGAGTGGGCACATATATTTGTCTAAGAATGTAGCCCAATTTAGCTATATTTTTTTTTTAGAAGATAGGCCGAGTACATACGTTTCTTTTGTATAACAATTTGTAGAGGAAGGCTAGCTTTAACTAAAAGATATTCATTTTTCAGTGGTCTGCCAAAATCAAACAGGTCGTTGGATCTACTAAGCAGTCACTATCAGACTTACCAGGAGCCGAATGACAAAAAGTTCAGCCTGTCAGCCACATTATAAGTAGCCTCAGTGTTCATCAACGGAATCAGTCAGTAAAGCGTGAAGAAAACATGCGGAAGGTCAATTAATTACAACAGAAAATCTACACATCGGCATGGTCATAAACAGCCCGGATTGTTGGAAAAAACCTTGCGGGAAAATTATTAATACGGAACGGAGCGGAACTTCATCAATTCCAAGAGCCTGTTACCGCACAATACAACTTCGTACAACCTTAATTGGGTCGTGTTCACATCAACTAATTAGAGATTATGAGGTTGCAACAAACTCATCGCCAAGCACGGATCAGTTTCGGTGGTACCGTTGCTATGTCAACAATCTGGGAGGCAAATTTCGAGCTATTCTCGATTAGACAGTGATGAGCTAAGCTTTGCTGATAGTGATCCAGCTGAGTGAAAATTGCATGGTTGGACAGAGAAGGAATGCTACCAGCCAACTGTATCGAACCTTACTAATAGTATATTTTTTTTAAATGTGAGCTATATAGATACTTAGACAAAAAAGGCACGCCTATATGAAAAGAGCGGCAGCTAGGGTTTAAAATTTTTTAGGCAATTCATTGAATAAATAGAACATAGGTTCTGACCTATATGTGTTTAACCTATACGTGTATGTTTCAGACTAACGTGCCTAGCCGAACACTCATATAAAATTTTATAATATCTAATTAACATACAACCTATCAAAAATGTCAGGCGGACGTATCGACTCGAATTGCATCAGTATCATCATTGTCACACTGTCTTCCTATACTGCGTTGTCTTCACTGTGTGTAATAAGACAAATAACCGCAAAAAAAGTTTGGCCTAGGCTAGACAATGTCCCTTGAAGTCCTTATATAATTCTTGTCGTGTTCAATGTAATGTTTCAAAAACAATAACTTGTAAAAGCTTATATATATTTCAGGTAAATTCAGCGTAGCGAACATAAATGTCTCAAATAAATAACCAAATGTTTCATGCTTTTAATAAATTTTTTCTTATGTTTGTCCATCTATAGAAAATGCATCTAAAAATTAATCGAGTCGTGCCAACTCTATTTATTGTAACCATTGTTACGTAGGGAATACTCGTCAAGTTTTATCATTTTGCGCAAGCGATTTGATATGCGACAACTTATACTTTCAACTTTGTGTTCGTTTATTCAAGAGCTAGTACTGTAAGACATCAATTAATACTAAAAAAATCAAATCAGCGGTAATTTTACAAATAGATTAATAGTACTAATCTAGTATAATTCTATACTCACACCTAGGTATGATTGTTAAGCCAATACACTTGAGAAAGCCGCAATAAATTCGGTTTGATTTTTTTTTATATACAAAAAAGTAGTTAAGAATCAAAAGCGAAACTTCTGGCAGGGTTTTGGGACCAAATTCTTTTGTTTGTGAATTTGTTAGAAGTCGAAATTTTCGATTGAGTCAGGACAGAATTTTTGCGTCCAAAGAAGTCGTTGAAAGGCAAAAGCGAAATTCTTGGTAAGGTTTTGAACGGAATTCCCATAGACAAATAAATCTTAGGAGGAAAACTTATCCTAAGTCTGCTCAGGAAGTTGTTAAAAAAAGACTTAGCTCCTAGCCAACTTTGAGGATGAAATTATTAAAGTCTTTGCCAACCACGAAAACCATATGAAATAATATCGTCTCATAGAATACTGCCGCTATTGTTGCAGACGTTTATTTGAAGAGTGTGCGTCCAAGCTCACTTGAAGGCGATAAGGCTCCCTCTCACAAGATCAATCGTTAAGTATTTTCTTAGAGGGCCCTCGAGTCTAGTCACACATTTTGCAACCACTGTCAAAACAACATTAAACAAAGTAACAGGAGAGAGAGGTACTGGGGCACGCGCGTCAGATTGAGGGGTACATGCAACAGTATGGGCGTGTTGCTACGCCACCGATACTGCACAAAGACAACGTACAGCTCTGGTACAAACCGGTATTACGCGTGGCGTCGCCGTGAACTTTAACGCCGCAGAATAGGCTGGACAGCGTCTCGTGACGCTGCAAGAAAATTAGGTAAGGAACATTTCTTGACCTTCATCGACGTATTTGCACAAACGTTTGAGTATAAGTGACTTCGTAAAAAGATCCTTGGAAATTTACTGGATGGCGAAGTTACGGAGAAGTTTAATATACCTCAGCAATCAAGGAAACTTATTCAGCGACGTTAAATATGTTACTTGAAAGGTATGCCAATGTGACAGCAATCGTTTATGATGCCTCACACAAGCTAACTAAGTTGTCGTTGCGAAATCGTTAAATAAAGTTATTGGCTTAGTTGCTAGACTTCAAAGATACTTTGATTCAACAATATGCTCCGCGTGCAATACCACATGACTTATCACTGAAACCTATGGTCAAGATTCATATATTTACAATAGTTCCACTCTTGTTGCGCTGCATGAAAGCTCGCAAGCTTTAGCATTAAACTTTAGCGGGTAGACAGGCAACACTGAAGCATCAGCGAAAACTGCTCGTGATATGAGACACGTCCTACATAACAACAAAAAGACACCCAACAGACAAAGTCGAAACAGTGGGAGGGCCGATGCTATTGTACGAAATGGTTATGCCGACAGCGAGACTAAGCATACTAGCGAGTACGGATTTTTTGGCTTGCCGACGTGTGTGACTACTCTTTCCGCTAAAAAACGTAGGGGAAAAAAAAGGGTGTTGTGTCCATAATGTCTGCGACAGTGCCACTACTCTAGAGAATATACAGAAAGCGCGAAATGCGAAAACTGCGCTGGATACCACAACTGTTATGGTATGCAGTCGCAAGGGATTGCTGCGTACTGAAGAGGTAAGGTTCCAGGTAGCATCAAAAGGTACAGCTAGATTTCTACTGGATAGTTGTTCGTAGTAAGGTTTTATTTAAGGTTTATTTATCATTATACTCTTCAGTTGTAGGTTTTTAGATACGAGTCACTCTGTCTATATGTGTTCGGACACCATTTGTCAGAGCGGCACCAATTAGTCGCTGTTCGTCTTAAGCTGATACCAAGGCATCATACTACTGGCGTTGGTGGTGGATACCATCGAATGATCTAGCAGCGTAGCTAGCCACGTTCAATATGGCTGAGCGAATTGGTGAAGCCTAAATGGTCAAGCTATCCTTGTTTTATGTGTTTAACATTTGCCTAAGAAAAGGTGACCACTGTGGCAGCGCCTAATTGGGCGTGCAACTGGATACACTCGATAAAGCAGTGGAGTTCACTATTGCGACTGATCAATTTAAGAATAGCATTAAACAGTTGGTTGACGTATGTCATCAAGTGGCGTTAATCTCAAAGCAAAGCGTAACGTATTGGGAATCCAATACCGCAATAGTATCCTGACAATTGGAAGTTGGAGCAAGATATTTGGCGGGCGCCAGTGAGTTCCAAGAAATATTTCCAAGATAAAGATAGTCGTGTTCATAACGGACGGCTTCGTAAAGTGAGTACTGAATAAAGAACCGAAATACCTTATTCAATGTTTACATGTTGCTCAGCCAGGGAGAAATTAGTAAATGTGTTTAATGCATCCTTTGCGGTTAAAACGATTGCATTGCTGGTTCACAGCCCTATTTGTTACGCACACAAACCACTCTTCAGTGGTACCACATTGTATTGATCGGTGATACCGGTGCAACGAAATTGTCTCTGGTTTGCTGATCAAAAGGCTTTGATAGGCAAGATAGCCTCTTAAAAGACCGTTTCGTTCGGTATTACAATATTATCAATCTGATCTAAAAGTTTCCTAAAACGTCCGGGATCTGCAAAGATTTTTGATAGGATCAGCTATAGTTATGGATGCTGTCTGGCTATGGCGAGAGGTATGCGTTTTTGGAAATGGCTGGAATGTCAATGAAAAAGAAACTGCCTTAAACTCTAATGGCAGTGCGCTCGAACGAGGTAGCGCACCATAAGGAATTACGAAAATACTCGAAGTAGCATAGAACTAAATGTTTTCCTTGTTCGCAGAGCATTGCATCGATTATCGTTACTACACCTCTGATGATGTAGACAGAGGGAGGATGCGCAAGGTTGTGACTCACAGAAATTTCTAGCATCGTAAGCAATGGTTTTCGCTCAAAGACTTCAAACGACACACCTCGCTTAAAAACCCAAACTGCTGAAGTGGTGGCTAGGCTGGTATAGTCAGGTAGAGGAGCTTTAGGAATCAAGATACCAAGGCCCTAAAACCTCTGGTTGGCAAGCGGGTGAGGCAAGTTGTACGTATTCTGTAGTGCAAGCGAGAATGTGTATGCTGGCGCTGTTTAAGTCTGCAAGTGTCTACGGGTCAGATCATTGGTGACGGGTAAGGCGAAGCTGGCGCCGCTAAAACAGCTCGACAGATTGACAATTTCTAAAAGAGGGCTGGTGACAGTTATGCTAGCGGTATGTTTATGGTGAACGATAAGCGTGTATTCGAACCTTGACGCTACACCAGCATACTTCTAACTCTCTGCAGAAGTGGGGTTGCAGTGGATCTGCTGGGAGTCCCATGGGAAATGGGATGTGTTCGTACGAACTCTACTGCACGAAATAATGGAGTGTTATACCAGCTCAATGGTTTCACTGCCGAAATGAAATGAATCTGACTGACTGACTTACTATCTCGAGGTACTATGATGATTAAGCTCAAAATACGTGCCAATAATTGATGAGTTTCAAATTTTTGCCGGAACTGTGTGATACCGGAAAAATCGTTACCGCGTTAAAATCTGGCCTACTGTGGACTCAGCTGACTTACGCTCGCTGCAGACTTTGGCTTACGTTGCGGTATGTGGCCAGTGGGCCGTTGTGTGATTCAGAGAAAAGAAAAAAAAAACAGAAAAAAACAATAGGTTACGGCGGGAGCATTGACAGTAGGTGAAATCACCGCAGCGAAGTACCGGCTTCTGATATAGGCGCAGCCATATTGCTTAGTGGTATGGCTGCGAATCTTGAACCTGGGGACCTGGGAATAGTTGCATTCAATCTTTTTGTTGATCTGGTAAGTTTAGTTCGATTTGGGGGTAGATTGCAGTTTAACGATGAAATGCTCGAAATACGATATCCTATGTAGCTGCGAAATAATGCGTTTATTCGGCTGCTCATTGGTGACATTTGTCGCGGACGTATGAAGCACATGAAAGCGGAAGCTGTACTTAACGGGTAGAGATCTAAGTATTGGGTCCTACGAGCGTGTATGTTGGGTAAATCGGCGAGAGATGGCAAGGATCAGACTTGTACTGTTAGAGCTAAGGGCCGTTGGTGGAGTCAAAAAGGTCCGAGAGGTTCAGAATTTTTCGGCCAGTCAGGAATCGTCCGGTGTTTCAATGTCTACGGAGCACGTGAACGGGAAATACAATGAGCGCCTCATGGGCCCGATGACCTGCTTACGGAAGATGATTGGCATTCGTAAGGTATCGCTTATGATTCTAATTACTTTGCTTTACGAAATGGTTGCTACTATAAATCGGCGGCTTCTTACTTTAATATCAGATCAGACAGAAAAGCTAAGTCTTGTCCCATCCACGTTCTAGCTCCACGAGTTACATTAACGATGCCTCGGATCAATTGGTCGATGCTAGGGGAATTCGCGATAACCTTGTTAAGCTATGACGCCAGTAGGGGCAAGTGCTTCGTGCGTTTTGTAAACAATGGAGCGAAGGGTATTCGCTGGTGTTCCTCACGGCTCACAGGCGGCAGTTGGGCAATCCTCGCAGGCCATTCGAATATCGTGTTGACTGGCAAACTCTGGCAGGAAGACTGAAAAATGCTATCGGGTCTAGACTATTGCACAGGCGCTTAGAATGCATATTGGTAACGGACATTACGTGGAGAGACTTAAAATAGAATTATTGCCAAATTGCTGCGACTGCATCTTGGTGGAGTTCTAGTGTAACAAAGCTGACTATGAGTGGTGTAATTCTGAAAATGTCCCTGCTGGGGAATTTGGATAATGTCCCTTTTAAAATGAATGCGTATGTTTAAAAAATGTATACATTGGTGGCGCGATGTATGATTTTCTATTTATAGGTTATATGATATATCAACTAATAATAGAATATATTACAACGTTACACAGCGAGCCGTAGTATGGTACAAACTGAGGCATTAGCTAATGAATGTGACCCAGGTGTCGGCGCTTAACATTGGGAATGGCGGCATTTTCCCAAAAAGGATGTCACCCACCATTGAAAGCTTAATCTGGAATAGTATTATCAATGGGAATACTGTTGCTCAGCTTCGTAGGTTTTAAAAGGCGCGCGTCTTGACGTATTTGCAAGACGGGGTTAAGCTGTTAGCTAGCTTTTTAGAGGGCCCTTAGGTGGTCGTGAAGTTGACTTACGACTGCAGCTTTGCCATTCGCTCTCCAATCTCCGTCAAGGCAACAGCGAGTTGGTGCTAGGGTTTGCAATAGTGTGTCATTGTTAAATTAACGAGATATATATATATATATATATATATATATATATATATAAGAATTACGGGAATTAATAAGTTGTATGTTATTCACTTGGTCACGGTGCACGGTGCCAGCAATTTCCGTGTTTTCAATTAGAAATTCGCAACATAAGTTATTGAAAGTCAAAAACTGAACTCTTACCAGTGTTTTAAGGCTAAATTCTAATTACAACTTTTCGAAACGTCATCCGAAATTCCAATTTTTACCTCATCAACTTGTATGTGGGTTTTCTGGCCTGACTCTTCACCAGGAGTTCTGTCTTTTACTTACATCAACATTACAGTTCTAATTCCCTTATATAGAAACTTGGTGAGAAGTTGCCCCCCGCTTCGCTAACTTTCTCGTATGTGCGAGAGTTAACCAAAGCTGACCTCTTGCATTTCGAACAACTATTTTTCATGTGAAAATTTTGTTATGCAACTTGGCCTGGAGTTCCTACGTGGTATCCTAAGAAGTTCCTATCTAATAAGTACTATATATAAATATATTTAAAAAAGGTATATAGAAAATAAAAATAAGCAAATAAACAAATAAATAAAACTAACAAGTAGGTGGGAATTCTGCCCAGAAACTTAAATAGAAAGCTTCGCGTGCATCTGCTAACCCGAATGTAAGAATTCTGTTCTAAAAGTTGGATGTTTTTCTGTGTATTTTAATAATTTTCGCTTTATTTTTTTAATAATTTTAATAATTTACTCCTGGCCAAGTGTCAGAACGAATCCCGTTCTGACACCTGGCCAGGAGTGTCTCCGTGCATTTTTAACTACCCTTTGTATGTGAGAATTCCGTCCTAAAATTAAGATAACTCTGTTTAAAAAAAGATAGTTGTTAAAAACTTTCATGGAAGATTTCTGTACTCAAGTTCCACATGCAAACAAGCTGTTAGAACTCGGGGACTTGTGGCCAAGTCTTAATAGAATTCCCGTACAAAAAAGTTAGGAGACTCTTGGTCAATTTTGAAGGCAGAATGCCCGCATACAAACAAGTTGTTAGAATTCAAGGAAATGACTCTCAGCGAAGTTCCAGGACAGAATTCAAAGAAATCACACAAGAAGAAAAGTGTCAGGGCAGAATTCCCACATACAAAAAAGTTATTGAAACTCAAGGAAGTACTTTTTGGCTAAGTTTTAAGGCAGAATTCCCGCATACGAGGGAATTAATAAACCTAACTTCTGGCCAAATTTGAAGCCAGAATTGCTACATACAAAAAGTTGTTACAACACAAACGAAACTCTTAACTATGTGTTAGGGTAGAATTTCCATGTATGAAGAGGTTATTAAAACTCAAAGAAGTCACTCTTGGAGAGGTTTTAAGGCAAGATTAAGATGCACAAAAAAGTTGCTAGCACTCGACGAAGTAACAAAGTTGTAGGGCTAAATTCTCCACATAAAAAGAAGCTATTAGAATTCAAAGGGGTAACTCCTATCCAAGTTTTAGGGCAGAATTCCAACACACAAGAAAGCTGTTACTATAAAGGCAAAAGGATCACATATAGATAAGTTAGGACTCGAAGAAGTAACTTTCAGCTAAATTTCAGGCATTCGAAATTCTCGTATTCAAAAGAGTTGTTCAAAGAAAATTGCCCAGATTCGAAAGCAAAATTTCCACATATTATGAAGTTGTTCATTCATTCATTCGCATTCAAAACAGTAACTTTTGGTCAAGCTTTAGGACAGGATAATCATTTATCAAGTTTTAGATCCCAAAGACCTAACTCCTGGTTAAGTTTGAATAGAGAATTCCCTAACATAAGAAGTTTTAGAACTTAATGGTTAACTCCTGACCATGTTTGAAAACAGAATTGCCACAGTAAAATAGTTGCTAGGATCCAGAAACTTAATTTCAGACCAAATTTCAAGGCTAAATTCCCATATAAAAATAGAACTTTATTTGTACCTCGTGATTAAATTTTAGGGCTCTCATACAAAGAAATTCTTAGAAATAAAAAACCTAATTCCTAGCCAAGTTTCAGCGGGAAATTAACATTTACAAAGCAGCCGCTAGCATTCAAAGAAGTAACGAGTGGCCAACTTTCACGGTAAAATTTCCATATACAAAGAACTTGTAAGAACCCAAAGAAATAACTCTTGGTCAAGTTTTAAGCAAGAGTTTCCAACAAAAAAGCTATTATAACTCAAAAAAGTTACTTTTGGGTTATTTTTAGGACAGAACAAAAGTATATAGAGAACGTGCTAGAGCTCGAGAAAATAACTTAAGCTACAAGGAAGCTTTACATACAAAAAGCTTGTTAGAACTTGGAAAACTAACACTCGGCTAAGTTTCACGACACAGTTCCAACATACAAAAAAGTTGTTAGAATTCAAAGAAAGGATTTTCGGGTAGAAAGGATTTTTGGGTAAGCTTTAAGACAGAATTTCTAAACACAATGAAATGGGTAAAAAATAATTTTTGGTCAAGTTTTAGGTCAAAATTCCCGCATACACAATATGCGTTAGAACTTAAAGTAATTGTTGGTGAGGTTTCGGGACACAATTCATTTATCCAAAGAGGTTGTTATAACTCATACTTTTGGCCACATTTTGAAGCCGAATTCGTACATGCAATAAAACTGTTGGAATTTAAAAAAGTACCTCCTAGTCAGTATTTAAGGTAATACTATATAGTATACAAAAAGTTGTTAGAGAAGGCAGTAGCTTTTGGATAAGTTTTAAAGTAGAATCTCTACGTAAAAAAGTAGTAAAACTTAAGAAGTAACCCTTAGTTAAGTTTTAATTTCTACATACAAACGATTTTTTTTGGAATTTTTTGGTATAGAAAGAATAACTCTTAGCAAAGTTTCAAGGTTGAATTTGCCCATAAAAAAATTAAAAGTAAAAGGTGCTTTTAACTACGCTCCATAACAAAATAACATGCAACAAAAATAAAGTTCAAATAAGGTCAAGCTTTGAGAGAGAATTCTGAGATAGAAATATGTTGTTAAAACTCAAACAAGTCGCTCTAGCAAAGTTTAAGGAAAGACTTCCAATATACAGATGATTGTTGGAATCTAAAAGAATAATTTTTGCCCTTTTAAGAAAGGCTTCTCATCCACAATAGAACTTGAAAAGGTGACACACAGCGAAGTTCTATAGCAGAATTCTTTCACTCAAGAAAATTTGTTAGAGTTTAAATATGTAACTTCTCGTCAAGTTTCATGATAGAAATTCTACATGTGAAGAACTGTTAGAACGCAAACAAATACCTTAACTGGACAAGTTGCAAGGCAGAATTTGCATAAGCAAAAAAAATTGTTGGCACTCAAAAAAGTAACTTGGAACTAAGTTTTAAAGCAATATTTTAGCATACAAACAACTTGTTAGAACTGAAAAAAGTAACTCCTGACAAAGTTTCAAGGCAAGAGTTCGGCATACAAAAAAGTAGTTGTAAAATTATTCTTAACCAAGTTTAGAACAGAACTTTGATAGTTTCCATAGACTAAAGCTGCAATAAGTTCAAGTTCTGAAACAGAATTTCGTCGTACAATAAAGTTGTTGAAACAGGTTTCGTTGGTCAAGTTTTAGGACAGTATTCTGACCTACAAACTCAAGTGAGTTATGTGTGGGTTAGCTTTAAAATAGGTTGTTAAAGTCAAACAAGTATGAGTATCAAGACAGAACTTCGACATGCAAAGCAGTTATTAAAGCTCAAAACGACGGCACTCTAGCTAAATTTCAGAGAAGAATTCCGACATACAAACAAGCTCTTAAGACTTACCCAACTTTAAGCTTCGAGACAAAATTCCGTCATGCAAAGAAGAGTTCTGAGACTGATGAGGAGAGTTCGGAGATTGACTTGAAGCGTCCAGATACTGACTTGGAGAGTTCGAATACTGACTAGGATAATCTGAAGACTTATTAGGAGGAGTTCGGAAACTCTAAGAACTAGGAGAGTCCGAAGACTTACTGGAAGAAGGGAAAGTCTGGAGACTTACTGGACGAATCCGGAAATTGACGAGGAAAGTCCGGAGAATGAGTAAAAGAGTCTGAAGACTAATCAGAAAATTCTAAAGACGGACTAGGAGAATTCGGAAACTAATTGGAAAAGTCCGGAGTCTAACTAGGAGAGTCAGTCCAAGTCTGACTTGTGGAGCCTGATGACTGATTCCGGAAACTAACTAGGAGAGTTCGAAGACCGGCTATTAAAGTTGAAACTGTCTAATAAAGTGCAGAGACTGACAAGAAAAGTTCGGAAACTGACTAAAAAGGTTTGAACATTGATTAAGAGGATTTGAACACTATTTAGCCAAGTACAAAAACTGATTGGGAGAGTTCGGCGATTGATTGGGAGAGTCTTGAGATTGACGAGAAGAGTTCAGAAATTGACTTGGAGAGTCCGAAGACTAACCAGAACGGTCCGAAGGCTGACTAGAGTCTTTAGACTGACTCTAGAATCTGACTAGGGAATCTGAAGACTGACTAGGAAAGTCTGAAGGATGACTTGGAGATTCTAGAAACCGTCCAGAAGAGTTCGGAGACTTACCGGGAGAGTCCGAAGTCTGACTACGCAACTCTGAAGACTAACCAGCAGAGTTCAGAGACTGACTGATAGAGTTCGTAGACTGACTAGGAAATTCCGGAGACTAACCAGGAGAGTCTAAAGACTGACTAGGAGAGTCCAGGAGCTAACTTCAAGCGTTCTATTTAAGAAAGTCCGGAACTGACTAGAGTATTTAGATTTTTTCCGAAATTGATTAGGGGGTTTGAAGACATTACTAGGAGAGACTGGAAGCTGACTAAAAAAGTCTGGAGTCTGACTAAAAAGTCTGAAGTCTGGCTAGAAAAATCTGACCACTAACCAGGAGAGATTGGAGACTGACAAGAAGAGTCTAAAAACTCACTTCAGGAATCCGAAGACTGGTTAGGAATGTCCGGAGACTGACTAGGAGGGTCCTGAGACTGAGTACTAAAGTCCGAAGACTGACTAGGCAAGAAAACTGACCAGAAGAGTTCGAAGACTAACTAGAGAATTTAGACTGATTCCGAAATTGACTAGCAAAGTTTGAAGACTGATACGGTCTGGAGACCGACTAAAAGATTCAAGATACTGACTTGGAGGGTTTAGAGATTGACTAGGATAGTCTAGAGACTAACTAGGGGAGTCCGAAACCTGACTAGGGAAGTCCGAAGACTAATCGGGAGAGTTTAGGGACTAACTATGGAAGTCCTGAAACTGACTTGAAGTATCTGAAGACTGACTAGGAATGTTCAGAGACTGACTAAGGTAGTTCAAAGACTGACTAAAAAAGTCCGGAGACTGACTAGGAAGCTCTAGAAACTGACTTGGAAAGTCCACAGATTGACTAGGATAGTCTGAAGACTAATAAAAAAGTTATCGAAACTGACTAGGAGAGTCCGGACAGTGACTGGGATGATCTAAAAACAAATCAGGAGAATTTGAGAAGACTAGGAGAGCCTGGAGATTGACTAAGAAAGTCCGAAGACTGACTACAAAAGTCTGGAGACTGACTAGAAATCTACAGAAACTGACTTGAAGAGTCCATAAACTGATTAGGATAGTCTGAAGATTAATTAAAAAAGTTCTAAATTAAAAAAGATTAGGAGAGTCCGGATGCTGACTGGGATGACCTAAAGATAAACTAGGAGAGTGTGAAGACTGATGAAAAAAGTCTGGAAGCCTCTATACTCTCCTAGTCAG